>NW_006786690.1:2933473-2944593 GCF_000442215.2 Lipotes vexillifer | reverse complement strand
AGGAATGCCTGGCCCTGCCCCCAGAGACTCTGGTTCAAGGGAATCTGCAGTGTGACCTTGACCTCGGCAGTTTTTCAAAGCACCTGGGTGATTCCGAGGGACAGCCAGATCCCTGGGCTAGCGGATGTCCCAGTTCCCTTTGAGCCCCAGGCCATGATTCAAGCTGACTTGGGTTCTCCATCCCTGGATCACCACATTCTCTGGGCCTTTGGGATCTCTGTAAATGCTTTCATTGAACAAAATGTTCATTTATATATTATAATTGTTCTTTATATTTGCACAGCCCATTACTGTTTGAGGAAGTAATTTTATGAGCATCAGCTCATTCAATCCTCATCACAACCCTTAGGGGTAGGCAGTAGGCAGATATCACTATTCCAACTCCTTTTTATTTTTCTCCAGATCACTTACCACCTTCTGACATGCCACATCACTGGCTTATTTATTTTTATTGTTTTCCCCTCATCCCAGAATGTCAGCTTCATCAGGACAGGGATTATTGTCTCTTTTGTTCATTGCTGGTACATAGCAAGCACTCAGTAAATATTCGTTCAATGAATGAATGAATGAATGAATCATAGAAGAGTAAACTAAAGCCCAGAGAGGTTAGGAGATCTGCCTGAGGTCACACAGCAAGTAAATAGAGTAGCGTGTGTGTGTGTGTGTGTGTGTGTGTGTGTGTGTGTGTGTGTGTGTGTGTGTGTGTTTTCTTTATACTCCTGCTCTGGGTTTCCTAGGGTGACTGTGATATTAGGGTGGACCCAGGAGGTACCAGGGGAGAGCAAATCCAGCAGCAGAGATAGCTGCAAATGGACTGACTGCTACCAGGAATTGCTCCTGGAATCCCAGATAAAAGCAGTTTCCTTGCCAGGGTGAGGAAGGGCAGCTTCTGCTGGTGGCCAAAGGGCTTAACTTAATTTACAGCCTCTCATTTGCATTTTGGGAACAGAAGTTTTTCCCTTGCAACCAGTGAAATTGAATCATGGGTTTCCTAAAAATGTAGCATAAAAATGAGGAAGCTGCCAGGTAATGACCTGGGCTGGCTATTTAAAGGGGCAGTCATGGGCTTCCCTGGTGGCGCAGTGGTTGAGAGTCCGCCTGCCGATGCAGGGGACACGGGTTCGTGCCCCGGTCCGGGAGGATCCCACATGCCACGGAGCGGCTAGGCCCGTGAGCCATGGCCACTGGGCATGCGCGTCCGGAGCCTGAGCTCCGCAACGGGAGAGGCCACGGCGGTGAGGGGCCCGCGTACCGCAAAAAAAATAAAAGGGCGGCAGGGGGGGGCAGTCATGACAACCTCACTGGAAGAGGCCTCAGGAACAAAACAGTCCAATCTGCCATTTCACAGATGAGAAAACAAAGGCCCCAAGAGACCAGGTGGCTTGCTGGGGGTTACAGAAGCCTGGCTCAGCCTTCCTCACTCTCTCCTGTCTTCACCCTCCATCACCCAGATTTTCTCACAGCTGAAATGGGAATTAACCCGAATGCAGGACCGCTGCTCGGCTTGTGGATCACATCTCTGGGTACCACAGGGTACACAGTTATCTGGGTAGCAGTCACATGGAAAATCACACGGTGTGCTCTGTAGCTAACTAAGAACCGTGGCTTCTGAGCCTTTTGCCCTTTGCTGCTCCCTCCACCCCCTTGGCTAAGAGGCAAGGAATTGATTTCAGAATCGACTGGCCTGGGTATGTCTGCTTCCTCTTTTTTCCTGGATGAATCAGTGTGGACTTGTATGTCTCTGGATTCATGATTCTCTGTGCTTCGTATCCCCCTGAAATTGCCTTCTAACCCTACATGACATTTGTCTTGTTTCCCCAGCAACCATCTCAAAAGCCATGAATAGCAGATTAAGGCTTTGGGGGCAGAGGTGGGAGACTACACGGTCCAGGCCAGGAGATGAAAACCCCGGGGCTCAAAGGCTGGTTTGCAGCAACACCCTCTGCTAACAAGAAAGGGAAGGTTAGCTTGGTGCATCTGATTATTTTCTATGTGGAAAGAGCAGTTTTTTGTTATTTTTAAACCTCCTGGCGCCTAAGCATCCATATGGTACGTCTGAAACAGGGGTGGTTTGTTGGGTAATTTTATAAGCCATTTTCATTGACTTATAAAACTGTTTTACATAAATATCATCGTCTCTACAGAAAAAAAAAGAACACGGAAAATCCCCACGCTTTATTTACATTCCACCAAATTCCCTTCAAATCTTAATCAGTATATGGACATATATTTTATATAGTTGTCAGAGTTTGCGCCTGCTGTTTTCATTTTCTATTTATCCACGCTTATGTGAAAGCGTAATCTTGTGTCTCCTCTACTCTCAACACCCTGCCTTACTTCTGACACTGCTGGCCACCACGTGTGTGTGGGGGGGCTGGAGGAGTGGGGTGGTCTTCTCAAGCAATTCTGCGACACCAGCTGGGTGTCCTACAATGTAACTCAATTCGGACTCCATCTACCTGGAGACAGCATCAGATCCCCCAGGCTAAGGGCTCAGTCCTACAAGACTGACCCTCACTTCAGATGCCAATCAAAGGTCCAGGTTATTACCTGTGCTTTTGACGACCTGGTATAAATCAGAGGTTCCCGTGACCCCCTCCTTGGGCTTGATTAATCTGTTAGAGTGGCTCACAGAACTCAGGAAAACAGTTCACTTACTCGATTACTGGCTTATTACAAAGGATATTAAAGGATACGAATGAACAGCCATATGAAGAGATGCATAGCACGAGGTCCATAAGGGTCCTGACCACAGAAGCTTCTGTGCCACCCTCCCAGCACATGGATGTATCCTTATTTCCAACCGGGAGGCTCTCTGAATCCTACCCTTTGGGGTTTTTTATGGAGGCTTCCTTACATAGGGCACGATTGATTAAATCTTGGCCATTGATGATTGATTCAACCTCCAGCCCCTCTCCCCTCTCTGGATGTTGTTCAGGGAGGGCTGCACTGAAAGTTCCAACCCTCTAATCACTTGGCTGGTCTGGCAACTAGCTCCCATCCTTAGGTTACCTAGCGGCTTTCCAAAAATCACCCCATTAACATAAACTCAGGTGTGGTTGAAAGGGGTTTGTTGTGAATCACAGGAGACACTCATTTCACTTTTATCACCCTGAAGCTATCTTAGGAACTGAGGATAAAAACCAAATATTATAATTAAAGATGTCCCTATGGCTCTAATCACTTAGGAATTACAGGGTTTGGGGAGCTGTGAGCCAGAAACCTTGGATGAAGACCAAAATACATATTTCTTATGTATCTCCACAGTTGGAAACACCTGAGTATTTACATGTCTGGTGCATCTGTTATGAAGCACAATTGGCTAGGCCATTCTCTACCGCTTGGAATTGTGGTCATTTCTAGCTTTTACATGCAGAATATCACTCGATAATCCCTTTGCCTGTTGCGGCACCTTAGATGACCAGCTCCTGGTTTGCCCAAGGAATAAATCAAGGCCAGTGGGTCAGGCAGGTTCTGGACTGGGAGCTAGGGGACCTCTGCCTTTACCTGGGCATGTTTCCCCACCTCCCCGGGCTCACACTCTGTGGATGTAAGATCCGGGGGTGACCTGAAGGTCTCCGAGTTGCATCCAGCTCAGCAGAAGGAGGGTCAGGGATTCTGGTCATGGGAGCTTCCACTGCTCAGGGCATGAATTGACTCGGCAGCAAACAAACCACCACATGGCCTTCTTTGAAACTTCCTCTCCATCAGCAATTCCTGTCTGCCTGTCCTCCAGAATATGCCCCAAATCTGATCACTTCTCTCCTTTTCCACTGCCACCCCCTGCTCCACACCTCCCTTCTACCTGGGCTCCCTTGATCTGTTCTTCTCAGCCAGCCACAGTGGTCTATTTTTTTTGGCCACACTGCACAGCTTGCAGATTCCTAGTTCCCTGACCAGGGATTGAACCCGTGTCCTCAGCAGTGAAAGTGCAGAGTCCTAACCACTGGACCGCCAGGGAATTGCCCAGAGTGGTCTGTTAAAAACATAGGTCAGATCAGGCCATTGCCTTTCTTAAACCCTCCCATGATTTTCCATGGTTCTTGAAATGAAATCTGAACTCCTCACTCTGACCTATAAGACCGCACAAGATCTGACCTCTGCCTGATTCTGACCTCGTGCTGTCCACTCTGCCCTCTACCCCCACTCTGGTCCACCATACTGGCCTTATGGGCTTTCCCTCCATCCAGAATGCTCCCCAGCCCCAGCCTCTCCCACACCTGCCTGCTTGTCCTTTTGATCTCAGCTCACCTGTCTTCTCCCAGCAGATGGTCCTTGCCCTTCCCTCCTTTTCTGAAGGAGCCCCTACCCTCCCACGGATAACGATCAAAGACAGCATGTTATTTCCTTTGTAGAACTTTTCACAGACTGTCTTTCTCTTGTGTTACCATCTTTTGTGCTTGGGTATCAGCTGTCCTCACAGCCCCACTGGAAGGTGAGGTCTACTGGCTGGGGCAGGGCCCCCACTGACTCTGCCCCACCTTGCAGAGTGTCTGGCCTGTAGTGAACATTCAGGAGGACTTAATGAATAAATAAACTGAGAGATGAAGGTTACCTAGAGCCTTTTTATGCCTCTGCCTCACTGAGCTTGGATTGTGTGTCTGACCCTGGTCAGTTCCTTATGGGGGAGGCTGGTGAGAGGAAGAGTTGTTACCGAACTGAACTCAGGTCTGCTCAGTTGACACCAGCAAAGCCAATCTACTGGGTTGTGGTGAAGGAAAGTACAGTGTTTATTGCAGGGCATCAAGCAAGGAGAATGGGCGGCTAGTACTCAAAAGACCTGAACTACCCTGGCCTTCAGGCAAGGGTTTTGAAAGTAGCATTAGGGGTAGGGCTGCAGGGTACACGATCAGCTCGTGGACATTCTTCTGATTGGCTGGTGGTGAGGTGATGTTTTTCAAATCTCAATCATCAACCTTCTGGTTACAAGCAGTCTGAGGTCTGTGTCCCTGTGGTCAGCATGTAGTCACCATGCTCCAGCAGGTGAGACAGGGTCTTAGTTTCTGTAGGCCAACTCAAGGATATGTGTCAGATTGTTATCTATATCCCTTCAGGAGGAACTAGGAGTCCTTCGACTCTATTTTCTAATCATTAACTGCTTGAGTCTGCTCTTTGGAGCCCAGGGAAGGCCAAACAAGAAGTGGGGGACACGGAGGGACTTGTACCAGGGAAGGCCCTACAGGGTCCTGTTTGGTTTCAGAGTTTCATTCCCGAATCCCTCGTGGCAGGTGTGTGCAAAGCCATTCTGACATGGCAGGTGTCCTATGGCTTGGTTGGCCTGGCTTAAGGGAGAAAGCAGAAGGTGGGGTAGAGCCATGGATGACAGAAGGCTGAAGACCACTGAATTCCTCAGAGGGGGACCTAACAGAGATGCTAGGTCCCCTTTGTGTTGGTGTGTCTACCTCCCCAGCGCCTACCACTTAGCATAATAATTCTTCCATTTATCTAGACTTTTATAAGCATTATCGCATTTTTAATTCTCACCACAACTATACTGAGGGAAGTATACTATCTTCATCCAACCGAAAGAAACTGAGTCTCAGAGAGGTTAAAAACAGCAACAACAACAAAAAACCCTGCTCCTGCCTTGCAATTAGTAAGCAATTGAGTCAGGATTGGAACTTGAGACCATCCGACTGCAGAGCCCTTGACCCCATGCACAACCCAGCACGAGCTTCTGGAAGTATCTTGAAGTGGTCTCATAGATCTCGGGTCTCAGGACCAGAGCAATCTCCCACGGGGCCCTCTCTGCCTCCTGCCTTCCTTCACGGCCCCTGCTTTGTGGACAGATCCGCCTCTCCCGCCACAGAGAAGCTCTTTGAAGCCAAGGATTGTGTCTCATGTATTTGGTGAGAAGTAGAATCACAGGCTGCTCTCACTTCCCAAGGCAAACTCATGCCCTGGGGCTGCTCGCCTTCTGAGATGGACAGCATTCTGCCTTTGGAATGTGTATCTCTCTCAATAAACCTGCTTTCACTTAAAAAAACAAAAGTAGAATCACAGAATTACACTTTTTTTAATTGACGTATAGTTGATATACAATATTATATGAGTTACAGGTGTGCAATATAGTGAGTCACAGAATTCCACTCCTTAATCAATCCTTGTTAATAAACACCACCTGCGTTGCCTGTTAAAACACAGGGGGCTCTGTTTTCGGCCAACTTGGGAGGAAGTTATCAAGGCTTTGACAGCATCTCACAGGCACCAGTGACAAAGCATTAGGCCCCAAACCAAACACTTTGTAGAAATAACTTGAAAACACAATGGGGAAACCTGGCTGTACTCTTGATTCTGTCATTCCCCTGCTGTGTGATTTTGGGCAACTTACCTCTGCTCCCTGGGCCTCAGTTTCCTGTTTGTAAACGGGGAGATCCCCTAAGAGACCCCCTAAGATCTCTTCTCTCTTTTTATAAATATTAATTGATGGCCCATTGTGTGCCCGGGATAGAGTGCTGGGCTCCAGGGATCCAGCCGTAAACCAGTCTGATGCCGGAAACTGCTGGATTCTACAGGGCGGAGTTTTTGACATTTGCTACCCGGCAAACCTCCTGGTGTAACATTCTGTGGTTGTCTAGACCCCAACCTCCCCGTAAAGCCTTCAATCAAATTAGCACAATCCCACTTAATTAAGACCCGTGTGCAGCAGCGGCGGCGGCAGCGGGCTCTGAGGCAGCGGTTGGGCTCGCCGCGACTGAACGGGGTCGAGGCAGTGCTTTCGCGCGAGTTGGAATCGAAGGCTCTTAAAATGGCAGATGATTTGGACTTCGAGACAGGAGCTGCAGGGGCCTCAGCCACCTTCCCGATGCAGCGCTCAGCTTTACGTAAGAATGGCTTTGTGGTGCTCAAAGGCCGGCCATGTAAGATTGTGGAGATGTCAACCTCCAAGACTGGCCAGCACGGCCATGCCAAGGTCCATCTGGTTGGTCTTGACATCTTTCCTGGGAAGAAATATGAAGATATCTGCCCGTCAACTCATAATATGGATGTCCCCAGCATCAAAAGGAACGATTTCCAGCTGATTGGCATCCAGGATGGGTATCTATCACTGCTCCAAGACAGCGGGGAGGTGCGAGAGGACCTCCGTCTGCCTGAGGGAGATCTTGGCAAGGAGGTTGAGCAGAAGTACGACTGTGGAGAAGAGATACTGATCACGGGGCTGTCTGCCATGACAGAGGAGGCAGCTGTTGCAATCAAGGCCATGGCCAAATAACTGGCTCCCAGGGTGGCTGTGGCGGCGGCAGTGATCCTCCAGCCTGCAGAGGCCCCCTCCCCCAGCCTGGCCCAGCTCTGGCCCGGCCCTTGGCTGCACTCCTCCTACACAATTTATTTGACATTTTATTTTGGTTTCTCCTACACCCTCAATCTGCCGGGGAGCCCCTGCCCTTCACCCTGCTCCCTTGGCCGGGAGTGAGTGAACCACGGCCTTGGTGAAGCTGCCCCTCCTCATCTCCCCTCGCACTACAGCCCTGGTGGGGGAGACTGGGCGGGTGCTGCTTGGGGTTTAGGTTTGTTTTGTTTTGTTTTTTAATTCAATCTGGAATCAGAAAGCTGTGGATCCTGTGCCCTTCCCCCACTCATCATCCCTGGTCTGGTCCCTTATTCCCCGATAGCCCTTTTTCCCAAGCACCACCCCCACAGACTGGGGACCAGCCCCCTCCCCTGTCTGTGTCTCTCCCCAAATCCCTTTAGATGGGAAAGGAAGAGGAGAGGGGAGGGCCCTGCCCCCTCCTCAGGCATCTGGGAGGGCCCTGCCCCCATGG
This sequence comes from Lipotes vexillifer, assembly GCF_000442215.2. Taxonomy (NCBI): domain Eukaryota; kingdom Metazoa; phylum Chordata; class Mammalia; order Artiodactyla; family Lipotidae; genus Lipotes; species Lipotes vexillifer. Next base: position 2,936,830 of record NW_006786690.1, on the reverse strand, counting down.
GCTTCACCCTTTCCTGCGGGCTCTCCCCCCACCCCCCCCGACACATTTGTTTAAATCAAACCTGAATAAAACGACAAGTTTAATATGAAAAAAAACAAAAGAGAGAAGTCTCACTTTCTCTTCCTGTTTCCCATCATGGCGCAGGATCAAGGGGCGAAGGAGAACCCCATGCGGGAACTTCGCATCCGCAAGCTCTGCCTCAACATCTGCGTGGGGGAGAGCGGAGACAGGCTGACCCGGGCAGCCAAGGTGCTGGAGCAGCTCACAGGCCAGACCCCTGTGTTCTCCAAAGCTAGATAACCATCAGATCCTTTGGCATCAGAAGAAATGAAAACATTGCTGTCCATTGCACAGTCCGTGGGGCCAAGGCAGAAGAAATCCTGGAGAAAGTTCTGAAGGTGCGAGAGTATGAGTTAAGAAAAAATAACTTCTCAGACACTGGAAACTTTGGCTTTGGGATCCAAGAACACGTCGATCTGGGGATCAAATATGACCCAAGCATTGGTATCTACGGCCTGGACTTCTGTGTGGTGCTGGGTAGGTTTCAGCATCGTAGACAAGAAGCACAGGACAGGCTGCATTGGGGCCAAACACAGAATCAGCAAAGAGGAGGCCATGCACTGGTTCCAGCAGAAGTATGATGGGATCATCCTTCTTGGCAAATAAATTCCCGTTTCTATCCAAAAGGCTAATAAAAAGTTTTCAGTGAAATGTGAAAAAAAAAAAAATAATGTTGCAGTGGTTAAGAATCTGCCTGCCAATGCAGGGGACACGGGTTCGAGCCCTGGCCTGGGAAGATCCCACATGCCGCAGAGCAACTAAGCCCGTGCGCCACAACTACTGAGCCTGCGTTCTAGAGCCTATGAGCCACAACTACTGAGCCCGTGTGCTGCAACTACTGAAGCCCACGTGCCTAGAGCCTGTGCTCCGCAACAAAGAGAAGACACAGCAATGAGAAGCCCGCGCACCGCAGGGAAGAGTAGCCCCTGCTCACTGCAACTACAGAAAGCCCGCGCACAGCAACAAAGACCCAGTGCAGCGAAAAAAGAAAAGGCTATAAATATTATAAATAAATTTTTAAAAAAAGACATCTACACAAACCCCCTGCAGCTCACACCCGGCCTGGTGTATTTGTAAGGCCCCTTCTCCCCTTCTGCCCTGGCAGAAGTCTGACCTGGGAGACGTGGCCTTGGTGCGCTGAGCGCCTGGGGGTGGGGGTGGGTGTGCCAGAACTGGAATCTCAAGAAGGACCCAGGCCAGGAGAAGCGCGAGGACACTGCGGTGAGGCGCCGCCCAGCCAGCGTCCCGAGCCTGGCGCCCCCAGGACGGCCCCCGAGGCAGGGACCGAGGGGGCAAGTCGGCCCCTCCCCGGGATCACCTGCGCGGGGCGGGGCGGAGCCGGGGGCGGGATCCCGGACGGCCGGAGCCGGGGCTGCTGCGGTGGCGCCGGCGGGAGGCGGAGCGGGCGGCAGCCGGAGCGCAGGGCTCCCCCGAGCAGGTAGGAGCCGCGGGACGCCGGGGACGCCGGGTCTGCGGGGGGCACGGGCGGCCCGGCTCAGGCGCAGCGGCTCGCTGTCCACCTGCCGCGCTCCGCGGAGCGGGGACGGGAGAGGGAGAGTGAGGGGTTCCCAGTCCCACCCCCACCTGCGTTGGAAGGGGTGCCTGGGGTCTGCGCGCGAGGGCGGTGGGCGGTGGCCGGGGTGGAGCGAGGGATGTCGGTCACCTTTTGCGGGTTTTGGAAATGGGATGGGGCGTGGGTACAGGTGCCCGGAGTGCCGAGCAAGCTCGACCCTCGCGGAGAAGTGCCCCGAGCGCCAGCCTGCGTTTGGGGGTTGATATTCCGGGCATCCAGCAAGCAGGTGGTTTCCTTGTCCCACCCCCCTCACCAAGCCTCCGGCTGAGGGTCCGAGACTCCCCGGAAGAAAAGGGAGCGGACTCGGCCAGCCAGGAGGTAAAGGGATTTTGAACCACTCAGGACCTGTGTTGGCTTCATCTGTGAAATGGGCGTCTGGATGGGTGAGCGCTGTGTGGAGACCCCTCCAGGAGGAAGATCTGCGATGAAAACCCACAGCAGGGGGAGGAAACCAGTGTTCTAGCTCAGATCAGCAAACTCAGCAGCTCCGGGGTGGCTCACTGGACTAGCTGCTGCAGAGGAAAGAGGTGGGGACACGTTCTGTGGGCTGGATATCTGGCAGGAGGAGGACATGGGTGTGTCAAATACTAGAGCAGGCTTAGAGGGACCAAGGAAGCCATCTAGTCTGGGAGGAGGATCTGGAGGGGTGCTTGGAGGAGGTGGGATTGAGTAGGGGTGGGGAAGAAAGCATAGTGCTGGTGCTTTAGAATCAGTCAACCTGGGCATTGGAATCCCTGCCTTGCCCCTTAGGTGGCCAATAACTTAGTCTTGGGCAGGACCCTGCATTTCTCTACAGTTCCCTTTGCTCCGTAAGTGAAACAATTTCTTTGACAGAGTGTCAGGTAGTCCATATAAAGTGCCTAGTACAAGGTCTGTATATTATAGGCACTCCGTAAATATAAGCTGTTAATTTCCACTAGACTGTAGCTTCTTTTTTTTAATACATAAATTTATTTATTCATTCATTTATTTAATGTTTGGCTGTACTGGGTCTTCGTTGCTGCACGCGGGTTTTCTCTAGTTGCTGAGAGTGGCGGCTACTCTTTGTTGCCGTGGCTTCTCTGTTGCGGAGCACGGCCTCTAGGTGCGTGGGCTCAGTAGTTGTGGCTCGTGGGCTCTAGAGCGCGGGCTCAGTAGCTGTGGTGTGTGGGCTTAGTTGCTCCGCAGCATGTGGGATCTTGCCGGACCAGGGCTTGAACCTGTGTCCCCTGCATTGGCAGGTGGATTCTTAACCACTGCACCACCAGGGAAGCCCTAGGCTGTAGCTTCTTGGTGGCAGGGGCCATGTCTATTTGGTTCACCATTATATGGTGCTTGGCATATAGTAGGTCTCACTACATATTGGTTGAATGAATGAACAATGAATGAGTATGTAGTACAATAGTTGGTATGTGGTAAGTAGTCAATAAATAGCAGTGAATTTAGAGATGATCACATCCTAACAGATGGGTTGATGTAGGAGACGGTTGTTTAGGTGGATGGAGCAGCGTAACAGGTTAAGATAAGCCCAGAGTAACAGATTTGGGGCACCCCCTCTTATGGGGGGCAGGGGAGTAATATGATAAGCTCAGAGGTAGGGAGGGCACACAAAATCCTAGAATCCTGAGTCCCAGCAGCCACATGGGCATAGATGAAGGAGCTGGAACTCTAGGTAGGTCAAATACCTTTCTCACATCCTCTAAGTGTCCACCTCCAAATTACAGGGGTAAGGGGCGGCGGGTGGG
>NW_006786690.1:2930778-2933459 GCF_000442215.2 Lipotes vexillifer | reverse complement strand
GGGGAGGGGGGGGAAGACACAGCAAAGGACTGTGGGTACCTGATGGGAACAGAATATGAAAAGGGAAAGGGACTCCCGTGGCCCCTTCATGGGGGTGGGACATTGCCCACCTTGTCCTGCTGTCTCCTGGCTGGTGGTGAGGTAGCTGAAGGGGGCAGTGTGGTGCCAGGCCGGCCAACTACTGTGTGTGTGCTGAGCCAGGCTCACAGTGAGTTGGGCTATAGGGGAACGTGTTGGGTCTCTGGGGGAATCTGCTGCAGTGGATTCAAAGCTTAACCCCGTGGCCGGTTCGCACACCCGTTATCACCCCTGGGGACGGTGGCCACTGATGCCTCAGGCTGGGAGGGAGCTATGTCCTTGAGGTGGAGCCACTCTTAGCAAAGTTAGGGACCTTCAGCCTGTCTGACATCCTGGCAGGCAGCCTCATTGGGTTTCCATCTCCCTGTGGTGACTAGGAGTCCGTGAGAAGCAAAGATCTGAAGTGGAGGTGAGAGATTTGGGGGAACACATCAAGAGGAGATGGGAGGCACTGTATCCCTCAAAAGAGCCGAGTTCAAAGCTTCTCCTTTTAGCACGTTCCATAATTGTTCATAATCATTTAATGTCTGTGTTTCCCACCGACTGTAAACTATGGGAGCAGGGAGCAAGCCTGCCTCCTTCCTTACTGCATCCCCACCTACGACAGTGTCCGGCACGTGGTAGGCGTTCAGTGAATGTCTGTGGAATGCACAAACCTGGGCTGAGGACTGGGGCTCTTGGCGTTGAGAGAGGAGGACACCCCCTGAGAGAACTGATGTAAGCACCGCAAGTTCTTTTTCCCCTGTCTGATCCCTACCCCACAGCTTGAAGGGTACGTCCCCCTGTCACAGATTCTGTGCCTCCACCCTCTCTTCTGCCACCATCAGTGTCTTTTCTCAGGGAAGAATCCACTACTAGTAGACATTTACACCTCAGGGGGAGGCCTAGGCACTGTGCTGCTGCTCCCAGCCCTACTGCCCTTGACAGTCAGCCCCCCGGAGACCCCCGGGGCTTTGAGAGGAGGAAAGCAACATCCAGGCTGATGCCCATCCGATTGCTCCTAGGGCTCAGGGTCACAGAAGGTAGGAGCTACAGAGACCCTTAAAGGTAACAGAGGGCTCCCTCCATTTAAAGGTGAGAAGGTCCAGGGAGGATGAGATACACTCGGTCAATGGAGGGTTAGGGGAGACCTCAAGTCTCCTAATCCAAGTGCTTTGTCACTACAGTGGGCTGTGAGAGTCTCTGGGAATTGTAAATCCTGCAACATTTCTCTTTACTTTCCAATCTTCCAATAAAACGGAATGGAAGGTTAAAAAAAGAATGGTAAAGTGGATTTTAAGTTGCCCAATAAACCCTTTTAATTAAAAAAAAAAAACAACAAAAAACCTCATATGATGAAAGTAGACCCCAAATTATGTATGTTCACTTTACTTTTTAAAAGATGTATGTTTGATATTGGAGAAAAATAATCTAAAATAGGAACCTCTCTAAACTAGGCTAAGTATTGCTGGCCAGCAGTGCCTGTGTTAAGATGCCCCCTGCACGCTGCCATGCGAGAGCCTCTGAAGGCAGCCCAGAAGCAGCGGCGTGTTTGTTTCTCCTGGACAACCTCCAAGCGCAGAGCACACCGCCCTGTTGGGCTCCCCATCTCCATCCATCTGGCCTCCTGATGGCAGTCATTGACATCTGGGCTTCTGGCATCCCACTCTTTGCTTTGGGATCTGGCAGGGTGGATCCCTCTTTGCCTTCTTTCAGAGGAATTCCTTATCAGGAGGAAAGATCCTCGGTGGGCAGGAGGGGGCAGGAAGAGGGGAAGGGGACTGTGCCAAGGCAAGAGCCTGCCAGCAGGTCTCTGGATTCCTGAGCAGGGCTGGGTGTAGGTAGAGTTGAGGGGGTAGGGCCAGTGGCAGCTGGGCTGGAACCTGTCATGTGGTTTGAAACTCCTGGGGGTGCTGGCTGCGGTTTGGCCTAAGGAAGGAAAAGAGGGTGTGCCGTCTCTAAGACAGAGAGGCCTGTTCTTCAGCCAGCTTCCAGGCCTGTTGTGAGGGGCCTCCTGCCTGGGCCGGATACTCCTGAGCTGTTGGGGCCCTCAGTGGGGCTACCAGATCCTATGGTACGTCCTGGGCAGCTTCAGGAGGTGGAGGGGACGGTCTTAGAAGCTCCTGGCATCTCAAGGACCCGTGCAGACCCTGGACTGCTAGCACACCTCGCTCCATCCAGGGCAGCCTCAGCCAGCAGTGAGGATGGGGCACAGAGCAGGCACATAGGCCTCTGCTTTTGAGCTGTGGGATCTTGGTCAAGCCACATCGCCTCTCTGAGCCTCAGTTTCCCGATGTATTAAAGAGAATACTATCCACAGTCCTCCCTTAATAAATATTAGTTTCCCTTCCCCTTCAGAGAAGCTTGTGTCTTGGGACCTGTCGAGCCAACTTTTAGGGCCAACAAGCCACAGGATTTTTCAATTCCTCCAGAATCCATTCATCATTCATTCATTCATTCACTCACTCATTCTCCAAGGCTAACACCTGCCTCTCGGGCCTGCACTGGAAATTCAGCTTTTTCCTGCTGTTTGTCTGGTTTCTGGCAGACTCCGGCACACATGGCCTGGCCTTGAAGCTTCCATCTGTTCCTCCACCGGGGATGATCTCTTTCTGTCTCTTGTG
>NW_006786690.1:2920853-2930768 GCF_000442215.2 Lipotes vexillifer | reverse complement strand
AGACAATGCGGTAACCCCCGTGCCCCCCCCCCCCCGCTGCTGTCCCTAATCCCCTGACCCCCCTCCAGGTTTCCTAAGGTTTTTAGCCTGCAGGTCTCAGAGGGAAATAAATGGTAAACGACTGCTTACTGAGAGCCTGTGTTTGCTGGTGCCCACACAGCGCTAAATGCTCCACATGCCTCAGTCCCTTTAACACCCACGGCAGCCCAGGAAGTGAGTAGCAGTGTTCCCTCGGTCCCTGCTAAGGTTCAGAGACCACTTGCTGGTGGTCACAGAGCTTACCAGGGACGCAATTTTGCCTTCGTGGACCCCTTCCTCCCTAAAACATATTAACAGTTATATTAATGACTGCATTGGTGTATTAAAACATTTTCTTCAACCTAAAAGCTCCTGTTTTCTTCTGATTTTGACAGAAATGAGAACATTTTTGTGAGCCCCTGAAAGGATTGTGAGCCCTGGCACTGTCTCCTGGGCCCAGGAGAGATGCAGGCCCTGAGGCTAGGGAGAAACAAGGCTGAGATTCCCACCCACGCTGCTGTGGAAGTTCTAACCTCCTCCCTGTACTGCCCTTTAGCAATTAAAAAACAAACAAACAAAAAAAGAACAAGCAAGAAACTGTAGAAAAGGGACTAGTTATCTGAAATCTTAATGCCTATGGTGGTATTAATAGTTGTCTCTGGAAAATGTAACTTGGATTTTTTATTCACCTCCCCACCAAACTCCCACCTTCTGCCTCGCTACTTTTTGGGGTTTTTTTTTTGCGGTTCGCGGGCCTCTCACTGTTGTGGCCTCTCCCGTTGCGGAGCACGGGCTCCGGACGCGCAGGCTCAGTGGCCATGGCTCATGGGCTTAGTTGCTCCGCGGCATGTGGGATCCTCCCGGACCGGGGCACGAACCCGTGTCCCCTGCATCGGCAGGCGGACTCTCAACCACTGCGCCACCAGGGAAGCCCCTCGCAACTTCTTGACCAAAACTTTTCAAAGAGCCAAGACCACTCTATCCTCTTTTGTGGAAATTCTAGACACCCCGTCTTGGCCTTCTATCCAGTCTCAGACCTAAAGGGTGACTGGTTTGCCCAGAGGACGAAAGGGGATTCATTTATCTTATGGGAGCAGCTCCAAGTTCCCACCTAATCCCCAGAAACATTATCATTGGTCATAGTAATAATAACAACAGTAATTCATATTTTTGAGAGCTCTCAATGTGCTGGGCATTTGCTAATCACTTGGCATGAACTGTCTCATCTCCATTTTACAGTTGAAGAAACTGAGACTTAGGAAGACTAAGTGAGGTGCCCAAAAGGAGGTGCCAAGATACGGACCTTAGTAGGGAACTAGGCTGAGTCTGTTAGACCGTTGTAGTTACCGAGTCCAAGCTCTCTCTGCTCGCCGCACGACAGGCCAATAAATCAGAGACGTTGAGGTGAGGAATAACGACTTTATTCAGAAAGCCGGCAGACCGAGAAGATGGCAGACAAATGTCTCCGAAAAACCAACTTATTGGGTTCGGATGCCGTTTTCTTTTATAGAACAGAGAGGGGAAGGAGGTGAGGAAGTAAAGTAAAAAGGCCATAAGATTTGCAGATGCCCCCTGGAATGGCCAGCCTCGGTGACCAGACGTGTTAATTTCTTCTTTCTTGCAGCCATCCACAGGTGGACAGGGTCGGGATGTTTCCCTGAACAAAGGCACTTTGGTTTATTTAACATTCAGGAAGAGGGACAGGGTTCCCCAAGGCAGGCCATTATGTATAGACAATATCCTTTTAATGAACAAAAGCAACTGAAAGCAAAGGTTAAAGTAAAAGAAACAGATCCAATCTGTAGTCAGATTTAGCTCTTCCCTGTTTCATTGTCAGAGCATGACCTCCACGAGGGCAGGGTCCATTTCCCACGGTCTCCCGGTCGCCCAGCACAACTTTCAGTGTGGAAAGACACACTTTCAGTGTGGAATGAATGAATGGTGGACTGACCTCTCCACTGTCCTGCTCTCTAGGATGCTTACCCACTTCCTGTCCCTGCTCCTTGCCTTGGGACAGTCACTACCTCCTGCCTCTGTAGTGCAGAAGTTGGCAGCTACAGCCCTGGGGGGAGTCTGGGGCAGCTCAAAGCCCTGCTGGAGTAAGGGACTGATCAAAGCAGGACAAGCTTCAGGCATTCACTCCCCCATCAATGCGCATCCAACCCCACCACCCACCCCAGCCTGTGGGATCCCTGCAGTCTACCTCCTGCCAAGTCTGCTGCTCCCTGGAACTCCAAGGTGAAGCCTGACAGACACAGGCAGAGTGACAACAGGAAGGAGGTGGCTGAGGGAGTCTGTGTGGCTCTCTGGCCCGGGGCTTATCTTTTTTTCTCTTAATGCCTTTGGCTCTTCCCCAGGGCACATTACCAGACTGAGAGCAAATACCCCCAGGGGGACATGAATTCACCCAGGAAAATAATCAGATGCAAGTACAACTACTATACAAGAAAGACAATAAATCAAGCTGCATGTGTCATATAAAGCAGAATGATTGAAGTGGATGGACCAAGATTTTGAAGTAAAGCACGATAATTATGCCTAAAAAGATAAGGGAAGACATTTGTAAAATAACGCGAGGACGGGAAGTCACAGGAGAGAACCAAGGCAAAAGATTAGCTCTGAAAGATACACTCTTTAAAATAAAGGACACGATAGATGGTATAAATATCAGGCTGGATACAAGTGAACTAACAACTAACTAGTAAAGAGGAAAATCAGATTGAGAACTGTCCCAGGATGCAGGAAAAGACAAAGAGAACAAATGAAAAAGAAAACCTAAGAGATGGTGGGTGTCCCTAAAGGAGAGAAAAAGAAAAATGGAGAATAGGGAGGAATTGAAATAATGGAGATTAAATGTTCCAGAATTAAAGGAAAATGAATGAACTCAGATTGAAAGGACTCATGGGAGTAGCCAACGGTAGAAATAAAGAAAAATCCACACAAAGATATCATGGTAAAATCGAGAATATGACGGACAAAGAGGAAGGACAGAGAAATAGCATCCCTTACAAAGGGCCAAGAATCAGATTGACATTATACATCTCAGTAACAGCACTTGATCCAGGAAATCAAAGAGTAATGTTATTATAAGAATTGAAAGAAAAGAACCCTTTCAATCCAGAATTTTAAAGCCAGCCAAATTGTCATTCAAACATGAGGTCATACTAAAAATATTCTTAGGCAAATAAAGCCTTAGAAGGTGGAATACACAGAGACCCACATTGAAAATACTCATGAAGGAAATACCTAAATAATAAAAGAAACAAGTCCAGGACGTGCTGCAAGAGCTATGGGAAGTCAGGGTGTTTAAGTCAGGGGTCAGTGCAAGAAACAGAAACAGAACTCGGCATTTTCGGTAGGAAGGGATTTTATGCACCTAATTCTTTTAAAATATTGGAAAGGCTGGAGTCTTCCAAAACAATACAGAACTGGCCAGACTGGAGAGCTATGGCACCTGCCATAATCAGGAAAGTGAAGGAATCACAAGGGCTGCCCGGAGCTGTTGAATTTAAAGATATACAACCATGGCCATGTGATCCAGGAATCCAGAAGCTGGTATGCTGTAACTACCCAGATTCTGGAACTCAGAGTCTGGCTACAGCACTTGCTCATCTTTTTAACGGAGGACCAGCCTTGGGCCCAGACACTTTGGGAGGTAACACTGTCCAGCTAGAGTTTAATGACATTGATCCGTTTCATCTATTTTATTTTGTTACTTTCTGTTGATGGCAAGTGACATTGGTTTTCCATTTTCAGAAATGATAGAACGTTTCTGTTTAGAGCACAATTTTAAATGTTTTAAAGGAAAAGTAGGTCCAGGGATCTCACTGCAAAGCCATTGTGATTGGTGCAGACAATTATTATAAGTAGTCAGAGGTGGAAGAGGTGACCTAGGGAGGAGGGGACAGTTGGGTCTCATGACAGAGGAAGGTTTAGATTGGTATAGCACTGGGAAGATAGCACTGGAGCAAAGGCCAGTGTGCTGATTATCTATCCCTGTGTAACCAACTACTCCAAGACTTAGTGCCTTGATGCTGTCTATCGCGTGGTCTCGGTCAGATCTTCACATCTGAAGGCTCAGCTGGCCTGGGCGCCCCCAGTGGCTCACTCACGTGGCTGCCTAGTGACACTTGGCTGTCAGTTGGGAGCACAGCTGGGGCTGTCAGCTAGCACATCTACATGTGGCCTCTGCACGTGCCTTGGGCTTCTCACAGCATGCCAGCTGAGTTCCAAGAAGGAGGTTTCCGGGAGCAAGCATTCTGAGAGGCTGGAAGCAGAAGCTGCCACTGAAGGGCTATACCTGGAACTTCCGGTGTCACTTCTACCATATTCTAGTGGTCCCAGCAGTCATAGGGCCCACCTAGATTCAACGGAGTGGAGAAATAGACTCTACCTCTTCAGCGGTGAGCGGTGGGATGGGAAATACTGTGCAGCTAGCTTCCCAGTGCTGGGAAGCATGGGTGAGTTTAAGAGACAGGAGGTCACTCATTCCCTGCCTAGGGCCGGGGAGAAAAGGAGGAGACAGGTGCTGGTGGATAAAACTGGAAAAGTTTCATGGAATACCTTAGTTGATGAGATGAACAATTAGGGCTTTATTCTGTAGCCAGCCAGAATCGATTGACGGTATTGGAATGAAGGAGAGACACCGTGCAGAAAGCCAAGGTCTCAGCAATTCTTTCTGCAACGAGTGGGTCCCCAGGGAAGAGGGCTGGTAGCTTCTGTTCCTTTACAGTAGAATATCCCAGCAGCACGCTGGAGTGAAAAAACACACTGCCCCCAATCCACTAAGCATTTGTTAGACAGTTATCGTATGCCAGGTGCATGACCAGGCCAGGCATTGTGGAAGTAAGTCTACAGTTCATAAACCACTGGACTATCCTGCAAATTCCAGTATTTCTACATTCATTCTGTAGCTTCTAGATCTCCTCTTGGACTCCTCGTGGACCCAAAATCTTTTGCTAGGACAAGTGTCCTGGGTTTGGACTAAAAAATTATGGTGCAGGTCCAAGTCCAAGCCCCATAATCACCCAGAAGAGGGTGTGGCTTACCCCTGGAGTCTGCATGGCGCTGAGCGAGGGCCTCTGATGGTCGGCAGCAGAGCTCAGGGAGCCAGAGCCCAGAGAGTTCAGTGTATGTTCAAAGCCAACCCATCCCAGGGCATCTGTGAAAGCCCATCTCTTCCACGCAGCCTCTCTGTGTGCGTGAATTCACTCCCCATGGAGCTCCTAGAATAGAAGGGAAGACAGACCTGTCTACTAATTACAACACTTTCATATGATAAATGCTGTAAGCAAAGTACCTATGAGATGCTGTGACGTCTCAGAAGACATCGACCTACTTGAGATTGGCGGGGTTGCTTTGGGCAGGTCTTGGAGAAGGAAAGCAGCATTTATCAGTGCCCACTATGCATCAGGCACTCACTTTTCTAGAGGCTTGACATGCATTGCTAAATGACTTATGCATGCAAAACCTTCACACTTTTATGCGATAAGGCTAAGTAATTGGCACTTATTAACAATTGTTATCTCATTTGATTGTTGCAACCAGGAAAAAGACAGGAATCACCAAGCCCAGTTTACAGATGAGGAAACAGGCCCAGAGAGGTTAAGTCACAGGCCCAAGGCCACTCAGGCCAGAATTCAAGCCCACGTCGGACTCCAAACCCCACACCTCTGTCCCCTCCACCATACCACCATTTTGAGGGAAGGGGAGGACTTCCCGGGAGAGGAACAAACCCTGTTGGGGGGCGTTGGGGACTCAGTAGTCCCAAAGAGTCGGGGTTCGTAGTGTGTGGGTTCCGAGAGGGGAAGGGGGTGAAGGCAGGAGAGAGGGCTTTGAATGCCAGGCCAGGGTGCAGGGAGAAGGCTGAATTCTCTCCCCAGGGGAGGCCCCGCCACTCCCTAGCTCACACTAATCTCTCCTCCCAGGTCACTGTCGCCTGAAGTCCACGTCCTTCAAGTCAGGACTAGGCCTGGAACACGGTCTCCTGACTCCCAGCCCAGAGCTCACTGTTCATCCAGCTTCCTCCTTGTCATGGCCTCCCTTTCAGGCTGTGGTGTTTGCTCAGAACCCGAGCCCGGGGCAGAGAGCAGAGAAATATTTACTTATGTCACCGCCAACCCTGCCTCCTGGCGGCCCCAAGGGCTACCTCACAGAGAAGTTCAGTTATATAACCCTGAGTTGACACAGCAAGAAGGAGAAGGAAATAACTTATAATTATTCTTTTTCCTCAGTCTTGGACACACTTTGGATAGCTTGATATTTGCTTCTCTGCTTCCTCGTCTTATTGACCTGGGGTCTCCAGGGACCTTAGTGGCTCTCGATCAGCTGTTGATTTTAGCCTTGATTCTGGTGAGGCTGGGGATTTGGGGGGGGGTCGTCCTAGAGGCTGGGGAAGGGAGAGAAATGAGATATCAAAGGGCTGCTTTATGCCAAACTCTGCTGGGGCTTTGTATGCATAACGTCATTTTACTCAAGCAGGAGCCCAACGAAAGTGGTCCCGTTTATTACCTCCCTTTTGCAGAAAAGGAATGGAGGCACAGAGAGGTTAAGCAACTTCCCAAAGGACACTCAGCAGAGCCAGGTCAGAAGCTCTGAGGCTTCTAGTTTTCAAACATCTCACATGAAATCCGTGGCGTAGGGATCCTGGAGAGAGCAGAGCATGCTAGCATCTCCCTGTGGAGAAAGTTCCTCCATAGCTTAATCCCAAAACATCCATCACATCTCATCTCCTCTCTGGCCTTCCCTGGACACTCAGCTCCACCATGCTGGGACCCTCACTGTCCCACCCCCATCACCAATCTCACACTTTCCTTCCTGAGAGTGTTCATACTCACCCCCACCTCCCAGTCTTCACACCCAATGTTCTTCCCAGCTAGAATGTCACTCCTCCCTTCTCCACCTGACAAAATCCCAGCAAAATAATAATAATAATAATGCACCTTCATAGAGCAGAAGCTGTGAAGTGGAGTGGTTAAAAGAATGAACTCTGCGTGTTCTGCATGGTTCCAACTAGTTTCATCACTTTTGCTGGCTGTGTGACCTCAGCAAGTTAGTTAACCTTTCTGGACTTCAGTTTCTTCACCTGTAGGATGGAGATAATGATACCCAGCTTACTTATAAGAAAGAGATAAAATTATGGGATGAAACGAGTTATAAAAATAAAAATGATACAAATAAAAACTTACTTGTAAAGTTTTTAGAAAAGTGCTTGGCACCTAGTAAGAGCTCATCAAGTGCTTATTCTTATCATCAAGGCCTCAAATGTGGAGCAGACTCTGAAGTCGGATTCCTTGAGTTCACATCCCATCCCAGTTGGTGACCTTAGACAAGTTAGTGAACCTCTCTGGGCCTCAGTGTCCTCTATAAAAAATTTAAACTGTAATGTGCTTTCCACTTAGGGTGGATGAGACAATCAAATAGATATAAAGCACTCAGAGGGCTTGGCACTTAGAGACAGGTCAATATAATCTACTATTATATTACTGGGGTTCAGACCCAGATCACTGACCCCAGAGCACAAGGGTTTAATGACCACATGGTGCCACTCAAATTTTGCCTCTCCATGCAGCACGCCCTCTTCCCCGGCCCCCTGCTCAGCACCCTCTCCCACTCCGAGCTCCATAGCACCCACGGCCTGTCTTGTCTCTTAATGTCATGTCTGCATTACCAGCAGCCACATGTGGTGGGAAAGCACAAGACCCATGACCTGTGCTTGGTCCTTGTTCGATGAGGCAGTTCAGTCAGCTGCTATTAACTCCCCACTGCTCATTCAGTTAGTGGGGGTTGATTTCACTTGACAACTATGTGTTCATACCTGCAATGTGCCAAGCAGTATTTGAGGAACTAGGGGTTCAAAGGGTGAATAAAAACTGACACATTGGGCTTCCCTGGTGGCGCAGTGGTTGAGAGTCCGCCTGCCGATGCAGGGGATACGGGTTTGTGTCCCGGTCCGGGAAGATCCCACATGCCGCAGAGCGGCTGGGACCATGAGCCATGGCCGCTGAGCCTGCGTGTCTGGAGCCTGTGCTCCACAACGGGAGAGGCCACAACAGTGAGAGGCACACGTACTGCAAAAAAAAAAAAAAAAAAAAAAACCTTACACATCCCCTACACTCATGGGGCTCAGAGTCTGATACGGGACACAACCATTCATCAAATGGAAGGTGATAACTACAACCAGTGGTGACAGAGGGACACAGGGCTGTGAGAGTGCACAGCATGGGAATTTGAAGTGATGCTTGGGTTAAAGTATCAGAAGTGTCAATAAGTGAGAAAAGAGTGTCTGGCATATGCAAAGGCCCTGTGGCAGTGATGGGACAGAGTGACAGGGGGCAGAGCTCAGACAGGGAGGAGACTGGAGGGGTCCGAAGGATCCAGATCCTGTACAGGGGACTTGCTGACCATCATAAGTTCTAGTCTGAAGTAGTCGAGGTTTTTAAAGATTCCTGCAGCTGCTGTGGAGAAGGGTTGCAGTGGCCCAGAGCAGAGGCAGCCTTGACCTGTTAGGAAGCTATTGTAGCATCCAGGTGAGAGAAGACAGAAGCCTGGACCTGAACAGGGATGGGGAGGATGAGAGAGGTTAGTAAGAAAATGTATAAGACATGAAGGTAAATCTGAAAGGGCTTGATGATGGGGGCGGAGGACAGGTGACAGGCGGTGACTTTAGGTTTCTGGCCTCAGAGGCTATGTGAGTGGCAGTGACATTTCCTGCAATGGGGGACTCTGGAAGAGACCAGATTCTGTGAAGTGCTGGGGCATGACAAAGCCCAAGACACTGCCTGGGCCCTCAAGAGGGGGAAAGAAGACATATAATAACAACGACGATGGTGATAACAGTAGCTAATTGAGTGCAGAATTTGAACCGAGCAGTCTGGCTCCAGAGCCTCTGTTGTAACACCCTCTACTCTACGGCCATCATGCCATCATCTTTATTTTCTAAGTGCCTACTAGGTGCCAAGAACTGTGCTAGGCCCTGGGATGTCAGCTCTGAACAAGAAAGACAGTAGCCCTGCCTGGCTGAGCTCCCTGCTGGCTCAAGACGCACCAGCCCACGGAGGCAAATGCTGGCACGCTGACCTCCCAGCGGCCTCCTGCCCTGCTCTCACAGAGCTTAGGATCTGGGGGTTGGATGGGTCACAAACAAGACAGTTTCAGCTGGTGGTTATTCTGTGAAGAAGGTTAAAGAGGGTAAGTGAGACAATTCTTGGGGTTGGGGGGAAAGGGATAATCTTAGAGTGGTGACATTTAAACTGACCTGATAGTAAAATTGCATAATCACACAGTTAATAGTTCAGAACCCCAGCAGGGAGTAGAGGTGGGAGTGAACAAACTGTATGAGGTAGATTTTTTTTTTAATTGAAACATTTGACATAAGTGCTTGAAGTGTTTGATGGTTTGGGTTTTGAAGTATAAATAGGAGTTCACCAGGCAGTCTGGGTTAGGAAGTCATTCTAGAGAGAAGCATGAATATGAGCAGAGGCAAGTAATGCTATGCGATGTGTGTGTGTAGAACACAAGCTCTTTGGTATCTCTAAAGTATAGTTCATAAGTTCCATGTGGGCTCAGGCCTGTATTGTTTCCTTTTTGTCTCCAGTGTTTAGCATGTAGCTTATGATTAATGAATTTTTACTGAATGAATAAATGCATGAAGAAATGAACAAATGAATGAGCTAGTGTTGATAGGAGAGGCAGCAAAGAGAGAAGGACATAGTATAAATCGGTGTTGTTCAATATAAATGAGCCACATATGTAATTTTAAATGTTCTAGTAGCCATGTTAAAAAAAGTAAAAAGAAACATTACATTTTGATAATATATTTTATTTAACCTTGTACATCCCAATATTATCAAACATCTAATCAATATTTAAAAACTACTGAGGTATTTCACACTCTTT
>NW_006786690.1:2902610-2920837 GCF_000442215.2 Lipotes vexillifer | reverse complement strand
CACTCTTTCATTTTGTGCTACGTCTCTGAGTTCCCGCAGGTATGTTACACATACAACACATCTCAATTCGGACCAGCCACATTTCAAGGACTCCATAGCCGCATGTGGCTACCATATTGGCGAGCACAGGTCTAAATGCTGCTGGGCGGTAAAAGGCCTGCTGAGGGGTTTGGACTTCATTCGCCTTAGCTGGTGAGAGACCACTGAAGGTCTAGGCAGAGGTCAGCACGGTCAGATTTGTTGCTAGAAAGCTCTCTGGGGTAGCTGTGCAGCCGATGGGCTTTGAGACAGAGAGTCCCTTTCCATGCTCTCCACTCTCGCATGGAAAGGTCACACTCAGGGCACACTCCACTCCCCCTGGCTGTGGTGTGACTGGTGTGGAGACGGGCGCCCTGTCCCCAACTAAGAATCTCCCTCCTTTGGTGAACGTCAGAGCCCGAGGTCCCCAGCCCGCAAGCAGCCACATCCTGCTCTGCAACTCTGAGCTTCTCTTTCCCGAGGCAGGCAGTGCTCCCTGAACAGCACGGCATCTGCTGTGGTTTGTAGCTAAACAGACATGGCTCTGGGCAGTTTGGAGAGAAAATGAAGTGCCTATTAGCGTGTTTTGCAGTAGCCCCGCCTGGCCAAGCACCTTGCTGGCTCAAGACACACTGGCCTATGGAGGCAAATGCTGGCACGCTGGCCCCCGCCCTTGCCCCTGCACAGCCCACCACCCCCCAGGGTACCCAGGTGCCCCTGGCGCACTCAGTCCCTGGCACACCCACTCCCTTCCCCACAATGCTCTCCTGCTCACTTTCATATTTCCTTGGACCCCGGACTCACACTTGCCCTGCATGTTCCGCACACCCTCAAAGCCTGCTTCATGTTCCCTCTGACTCTTCAAGGAGGCCGGGGTGGGTGCTGGGAGGCCCCTGGTTTGGGAAGCAGAAGACTGGGTCCCAAGCCTGCTCTGGTAGCTCTGTGAGTGGGTGAGTTACTCGGCCTCTCTGAGCCTCAGTTTCCTTGGGTGTAAAGCGGAATGGGTGTGACGAGGGGTAAATGAGATTATGAACGTGAAGCCCCAAGCACAGTGCTAGACACAGAGGAGGTCCCAAAAGGGAGTGGTGGTGACCGTGAGTGGTAAGTGCCCATCGCCCCCCACCCCAGTTCCTTGAGAGCCAGGCCGGCTTACACACCCAGGGCCCCTGGATTCTCCCTGCCTCCACACCTGCCATGCTGCTGGGGCCCGTCATCCTCGCGTGACTGGGCTCGGACTGCATTGACACTGGAAGATTTGGCAAAACTGGAGGACCGTGGGCTCAGCTCTGGGGTGGGAGGCATCTGTGATCCACGGGAGATTCTTCAGAGACGGCATTGGGGGCTCTGCCCAGGACAGGTCAGCACTTGAGAAGACCCTGATCCAACATCAGGCCGACTTCTCCGCGGGGTACAGCAGACACGAGGCCCACAGGACGTTCAAGGGGCCCCGAAATGTTTTAATTTCTTTAAAAATCGGCGGCGGGGGGGATCCCATTTTAGGGCAGAAGAAAATGTTTCCATTTTTTTCTCACATCAGAAAAGATAAACTGTTTAGAGCCCATGAAACTTTATTACGGTGAAAGCAGCCCTGTGGCCACACTGCGGCCCTGACCAATTCTTCATTCATTCAAATGCATTTTGGGGGCAGGGTATGTCCCACCTGTTCTTTTTTGTTCCTTATGATCTTGTCTGGCTGCACACACATCTTTTTTTCCCTGAGATGAGGAAGATGAGGCTCATGGAGGGTAAATAAATTGCCTATAACTTAGAGGCGACAGAGGTGCGATTTGAACCCAGGTCTACCTGAGTCCAAACTCGTTCCTTCCCTAGACCACGCTATTTGCAGGTTCATCATCTGATTTGATTTACAGCATAAGGACAGGATAACCAGCTTTTTTTTTTTTTGCCTCACTGCGCGGCTTATGGGATTTTAGTTCCCTGACCAGGGATTGAACCCGTACCCTCGGCAGTGAAAGCACGGAGTCCTAACCACCGTACGGCCAGGGAATTCCCAGCCCCATTTTAAAGCTGAGGAAACTGAGGCCTGGAGGAGAAGGGAGCATCTTGTTCACGAGTCCCTTCCTCCTAGTCAGTGAGGGTGGGGAACCAGCCCCTCCTTCTGAACCCTCCCTACTGCCTCTGCCCTGTCCAAAGCCCTTCCTGTGCCCCACACACACTGGCCCCACCCTCTGCCCTCCCTGTGGCCACGCCCCGGGCGGCCACCCTGCACACGTGTCTCCCCTGCCCTTCTTTCCCACCTTCCTCCTTTTGGCCGGTTTCCCAGCCCTTAGAGGGCCTGCTCAGGTCTACACAGCATCCACATCCCGCCTCCTAGCAAAGCTGGGGGCTGGCGCTGCCACCTGACGGGGAGGGAGGAGAGAGAGAGCAAAGGTTTAGATGAAACCGTGGGTCTCCCAGACAAACACCCCTCTGTATCTCGGGGCCTGTTGTGACTGGCTGCGGGCCAGCTCTCCCCACGGGCAGCTTGAATGGCCGGGATTGTTCCCCCGCGTCCTGTCCTGTCTGCCGCCCAGCGCCTGCCAGGCCCCAGCTCGGGCAGGAAAGGGGAGGGCTGTTCCTTCTGGAATGGAAGGTGTAGGAGGCAGGCGAGCCTTGGGGAGGGTGAGGGGCCACGTCCTGAACCAAACTGGGAGGCGGGAGAGTCACACAACGGAAGGAGCGTGAGAGGGAGGTCACCGATCCCCGCTGTGCACTTTGCAAGAGAGCAAGCTGAAGTCCAGTCAGAACAAGTGACTTGCCCAAGGTCACACGGCAAGCAAGTAACAGAGGTAAGACTCGAACCCTGGGCTCCTAACTTCCAGCCCAGGGTTCTTGCCGCCCCCTACATCAGGCCTCCCTGTCTGGGTTTTGGTGGTGACCCTGCTGAGCAGGTGATGTAATGAGCTCCATAGCCCGGGACACTGAGACTCAAAGAAAGAACGTCACGTGATAAGCTTACACAGAACTAGGTTCCCTCGAATTCTGTAGTAAAGTGCAGATGCTCCAGACAGAGTTTACATCCTTAACTCATTCATTACAAAGACCTTGAGGTTAACCAAGCCCTTGGAAAAGGAGGAGGGAGAGGCAGAGAATCGAAGCCAGGCCCCTGAAAGGTCAGCGTTAGGGGTAAACTCAGATGATTGGATTTTGTAGGACGGCATTTGCCTGGGTTCTTTAAAAAAAATAATAATAAGGAGTTAGCCAGGGGCACTGGGTGTCAGGGCACCTGGTTCCGAGGAGACTTGGTTTTTTCCCTCCCCCCCCCCCCCCAATTTTTTTTCTTCCAGAGGTTCACAGTGGCCTGTCCATGGTGTATACAACTCAGGTACATCTCTATGTTCTTGCTTTCATAGGTCGCAACAAGAAGTAACTCAGAAACCTCAGTTGGTGTGTTTTAGAAACTTAGTGCAGTTACCAAGTGGGGTGGTTGAGGGCAAAGCTGAGGGGGAAACGCAGGGCCCGGTGGTATCTCATCGTGCTCACGGGCCAGAGTCCCTTCGGGCTGTCTTTGGTTCTTGCTGTTGTTATTACTGATCTTGTCTTGAATGAATCAGAAAGGAGCTCTGGAAAACGTACCAAATGAACTACCAGTGAACCTTCCCGTCTGTGTGCCCTGGGCATCCCCGCCGGCCTACACTCCCACCCCCAATTTTTTTTCTTCCAGAGGTTCACAGTGGCCTGTCCATGGTGTATACAACTCAGGTACATCTCTATGTTCTTGCTTTCATAGGTCGCAACAAGAAGTAACTCAGAAACCTCAGTTGGTGTGTTTTAGAAACTTAGTGCAGTTACCAAGTGGGGTGGTTGAGGGCAAAGCTGAGGGGGAAACGCAGGGCCCGGTGGTATCTCATCGTGCTCACGGGCCAGAGTCCCTTCGGGCTGTCTTTGGTTCTTGCTGTTGTTATTACTGATCTTGTCTTGAATGAATCAGAAAGGAGCTCTGGAAAACGTACCAAATGAACTACCAGTGAACCTTCCCGTCTGTGTGCCCTGGGCATCCCCGCCGGCCCTCGGCTTCCCCGTTTGTAAGGAGAAGGTGGTGCACTCAGCAGTTTTCAGACTGGCTTCCACCAAATCCTCTGATCACAGGAGTTGCCTCCTAGGGCCATCGCAGAGGGTGTGTGGACCAGTGAGAGAGAAATTGTCGGGGGAGGAGTAGAAGGGAGCAGCTTGGCTCCTTAAACTTTTTGGAGGAGCTGAACTTTCCATCATAAGTTCATCCCCCAAACTCTCCAACGGAAGCATAGATCTCCTTTCACTCTGGACAGACACATAGAAAGTCTACCGGTTTCACTTTTTCCTGGCTGGCAGAATCCCCCTGCACCTCCCTCCTCCCCCTAGTTGGACTGGCTACCCCCAGGCTGCTGCGGGGCGCCGCCCTGGGCACTCCTCGATCCCTGGGTCCCTTGAGCTTCTCACGTTCATTCGCTCCTCCACGTTAGTGGGGCGCATCCTCCAGGAGCATCCCAGGACAAGGTGCATGGGGTGGGGTGGATTTTTTGTGAAGCTTCCTATGTCCCAGAATGTAGTTGCTTCCACCCTCACACTCGATATTTAGTTTGGCTTCTGTCCGCTTCTAGGCTAGAGATTATTTTCCCTTAGAATTTTGGAGCGTTATCTCAGAGCTTCCCTGCTGCTGCTGTCAAATCCACTGCTGTTCTGGCTTCATCTGAGTGTTCATCCTTTTATTGGTATTTGACCTTTTTTTGTTGTTGTTATCTATAGATGTGTGTGGGGTATTCTCTTTAGGCCCTGTGTTCTGAAAGGTCATGATGATGAGTCCCACTGTGGGTCTTTTTTATTCATTTTTCTGGGGACTCCGTGAGTCTTCTCATTCTGAAAATTCATGTCCTTCATTTCCAGGAAATTTCCAGGTATTCTTTGATAATTTCCTCCCCTTGATTTTTTCTGCTTAATCACTTCTGGAATTCTTATCATTAGAATGTTGGACCTCGTGGAGTAATTTGTTTTTGCCTCTTTTCTCTCCCAAACTTCTTTTGTTCCTCTTTATGAGACATTTCTTCAACTATCTTCCAATACTTCTATTGAATTTTTAAATTTCTTTTGTCATATTTTAAATATCCTAGCACTCTTTCTTGTTTTTGGAATATTCTTTTCTTATAGCATTCTGTTCTTGTTTTATTAATGTAGTATCTCATCTCTCCAAGGATGTCAAAGTTTTCTTCTGCCCTTTGAAGGGCCCTTCTGCCCTTCTGTCTCTATTTGCTTTAAACGCCTCCCTCTGTTCATTTGTTTGCTGTCTGTTCATCGTGTTTGAGGCTTGTACCCTCAGAGGTCTGTTGACCCTTAGCTATCTGTTCCTATTTAAGAGTAAGCCACTAGAAAACTCATTGAATAAAAAAAGTTCAGGGGAAGCTCTGAGTGTGGGGGCCGGCTTATCAGCTAGTGGCCTCCCCATTGGCTGATTGGCAGGAACCTGGTCATTTCATTGGAGGATTGTGTAACATCAATCAGTATCTGTCAGTCTGTTCTCTTTAGCTGGTCGGTCTCCCAAGAGCCTCTAATTTCCTGCCTGGAGGTTAAGCCCAGTGGCCCAGGGGGTTAAAGGGGCTAGATGAGCCCCACAATGCAGGGCTTTACCTCAACGCCATTTTTCAGCCAGAGATTAACCACCACCTTCCTTTTCCTTAAGTCTCAAAGTCAAATGTGCCTATGAATCACCTGGGAATCTGGCTAAATAAAAGGCATATTCCCATTCAGCAGGTCTGAATGGAGCCTGAGATTCTGCCTTCCGAACAGGGTCGGAGGGTTGCCAGCGCTGCTGATCCAAGGACCGCACTTTGGATGGCCAGCGTCTAGGGCCCTGCCGTCCAGTGGAACTTTACGCAGTGGCGGACACGTGCTAGACCCACACTGATCAATACAGGAGCCACAAGCCCCAGTGGATGTTAGCGCTTGAAATGTGGCTAGTGCGACTGAGACACTGAGCTTTTAATTTTATTTAATTTTCCTTAATTTCATTTAAATTTAGATGGCCAGAGGTTTGAGCCTCGGCCTTTGCCAGGCTGCTAAGTCACACTCAGCCATCAGCTTTTCCAGCGTTCAAACCTTGACTGGCCTCTCTCCAATGTGGTTGTCGTCTCTCCTTTCTCTTTGGCCTTATGGATCCATACGTCTGAATTCCTTTACTGTCATTCATGGGGGGTTTCAGAAGGAAGCAGAGATGAAGACTTGTGTTCCATCTGCTCTTTCGGATCAGAATTCCCTCCTGCATTTTTAATTTAATTTTATTTTTTTAATATATTTATTTATATTTATTTATGGCTGTGTTGGGTCTTCGTTTCTGCGCGAGGGCTTTCTCCAGTTGCGGCGAGCGGGGGCCACTCTTCATCGCAGTACGCGGGCCTCTCACTGTCGCGGCCTCTCTTGTTGCAGAGCACAGGCTCCAGACGCGCAGGCTCAGTAGTTGTGGCTCACGGGCCTAGTTGCTCTGCGGCATGTGGAATCTTCCCAGACCAGGGCTACGAACCCATGTCCCCTGCATTGGCAAGCAGATTCTCAACCACTGCGCCACCAGGGAAGCCCCCTCCTGCATTTTTTAAAAGACAAAGATAGATCCCACACTTTGTTTCTCCCGGGATGAAGCAAACCAGAGTTTGTCCTTCTCACCTGTCATCTTCCTCTGGGCCCAGAGAAACCATCTCTGAGTCACCGCAGAGTCTGAGAGCTGCTGGAGGAGGTAGAAGGCTCTACCTGTCTGGGGGGAGAGCCCTGCTCACCCACTCGGTGTGGTTTCTCTATTCTGTAAAGGGAGGGGTGGGCTCATGGAGGGGCCAGGTAGACAAAGGACATCCTTGCAAACCAGAGCTGGGCAGGGAGCGGACTTATGAAATTAGAGACATTCTAAGCCCTTGGCAGGAAGGAGATTTGTCTGTTCAGGCAGGACAGGGCAGGGGAGGCAGGAGTGGATTAAGTACAAACCTTGGGGTCTGACAGATTAGAGTCTGAATCCTATATATTAGCTCCCTCGGCAGGGGGGAGATTTGGACAGGAAAAATTGAGATCGGTCACCATTTAATTGTGCGAATAAATCCCACCGATGGGACCGAATCCTGGCAGGCAGGGCCTGGAGTAGGGTGGTCCTTCAGGACAGGATGAACTGCGGATGTATTCGTAGTTAGTTTGGAAGTAGGTGCTGAGACATGTGAGACATGTGCAGCAGGGTTGGAATCAGGCCTGCCCCGTTGCCTCCTGAGCCCACGCCCCACACCCCTACCTAGCTGGCCCAGTGTCTTCAGGACCCCTTCTCTGCTCCTCTCACAGCACCAGCACCTCTCACGTACTACCCCCTGATGTGTGCTCATGACCACCACTCCCTGGGCGTGTCTGATCAACCTCCCGCATTCCCCACAGCACCTGGCCTGGGGGATGTGTCTGTTCAGGCAGGGCAGGGGAAGCAGGTGTGGTTTGAATACAAACCTTGGGGTCCAACAGATAAGAGTCTGAATCCTATATATGAGGCAGAGTAATGCCCCCTCAAAGATAGCCACATCCTAATCCCCCAAACCTGTGCCTATGTTACCTTGCGTGGCGAAAGGGACTTTGCAGATGTGGTTAAGTTAAGGATTTTGAGATGGGGGATTATCCTGGGTTACCTGGGTGGGTCCAGTGTAATCACAAGGGTCCTTATAGGAGGGAGGCTGGAGAATCAGAGAGAGAGAAGGAGATGTGAGGTTGGGAGCAGAGGTCAGAGAGAGAGATAAGAAGATGCTACAATGGAAACTTCCCTGGTGGTCCAGTGGTAAAGAATCCACCTTCCAATGCAGGGGACGCAGGTTCGATCCCTGGTGGGGGAGCTAAGATCCCACATGCCGTGGGGCAACTAAGCCCGCACGCCACAACTACTGAGCTCACACCCCTCAACGAGAGAGCCCACGTGCCGCAAACTACAGAGCCCACATGCCCTGGAGCCCACGCGCCACAGCTAGAGAGAAGCCCATGCGCCTCAACAAAGATCCTGTGTGCCACAACTAAGACCCGATGCAGCCAAAAAATAATAAAAGAAAAAAAAATAATAATAAAAGTTAAAAAAAAAAAGAATAAGAAGATGCTACACTGTTAGCTTGAAGAGGGAGGTAGGGGCCACAGGCCAGGGAACGCAGGTGGCCCACAGAAGGTAGAAAAGGCAAGGAGACAGTCTTCTCTAGAGCCTTGAATGGAGCATGGCCCTGCTAACGTTTTGAGTTTAGCCCAGTGAGTGTGATTTTAGGCTTTGGACCTCTAAACTATAAGAAAATAAATTTGTGTTATTTTAAGCTGTAATTTGTTACAGCAGCCATAGGAAACGAGTGCATCCTAGCTCTGCCATACGTTAGCACTGGGACCTTGGATGAGTTACTTAACCTTTCTGAGCCTCACGCCTTTTTTATCTGGAAAATAGAGAAAAGGTATGTGAGAAAATATGTATGAAATACTTAGCATGGTAACTGACACATGGTAAGCATTTGCTAAATGGGAGCTGCTGTGTTTGTGGGCATCATAATTGCCATCATCCTTTCTGTTATTGGTTGCCTACCCACACATGTTAAGTACAGGCTGGACATTTTCCTGTTTGTCTAGACCTTTATGGAGAGAAAGGATAGGAAGCTGTTATGAGACAGGCCCATAACTCAACTCCAGTAGTTCTCAACCAGGGGCAACTCTGCCTCCAAGAAGACATTTGGAAACATCTGGAGACATTTTTGGTTGTTGTAAGTGGGGGATGCTACTGGCATCTGGTGGGTAGAGGCCAAGGATGCTGCTAAACATCCTGCAATGTACAAGATACCTCCATAACAAAGAACTATCTGGCCCAAATGTAAACAGTGCCAAGCTTGAGAAACCCTTCCATTCTCTGAGGTTTTGTGGTAACTCTTGGGCTCAAAATAACAACATGCAGTAAAAATAGTGAGCAGAGTCCTGCTGCAGCAGGGCTGCTGACCCTCGGAGTGCCCCCAGGAAAATTGCTTACCTCCTGGAAGACTTGGCAGCCACCACAGTTTGGAGGTAGATCTGAATTTGAGAGCATCTCCACTCATTTGCTGTAAGACTTTGGGCAAGTCAGTTAACCTCTCTGAGCCTCCATTTCTTATCAGCGAAGTGGAGATAAAAGACCCGCCTTGTCGTATTGGTTAAATGAGAAAACATATGAATGCACAGCTCCTGAGTCTTCATTAGCGTCCCCTTAAATGTTAGTTTCCTTTCCTTCCTGATCAGAATGTCTGGGTGGAATTATTTTCCTCTGACATATTCACTTAGGGGCATCAACTCTTTAACCTTGTGCCTATTTCCCTTGGGGACAGTGGGGCACCTGGAGATTTATGTAGGAACTCAGGTGTAGTTTGAGGACTCCGCGGCTGGGCCCTTGGCTTGAGCCCAAAGACTGAGGGGCAAATGGAAGGCACAGGTCACGTTCCAGCTCTCGGTCAGTCTCAACCAGGATACCCACTGGTCTCTTCCTCCCACTGACTCCTGGCACGGCCTGTGCCACCCTATTGGCACTAGGTGTAAATCTGCCTTGTGACAAGTTTCATCTGGGATTTCTATTTATAACTCTTCGACTGTGAAACTTATCAGACTTTCAGGTCTTGGGCTGGAAGCTCCTTGAGGCACCTTTCTTTACAATGTGGGCCCCAAAAATAAGAAACAAAGGATGTTCAAGCCAGAAATTGACAGATGGGTAAATAAGACTTAGTAGATGTGTTGGGCCTGGAACCCAAACTTCCAGAGCCACAGGGGCCACTGCCTTTTCCGTAGGACTTCAATCTGGTGTTGATGATCAGCCACCTCTCTGATCAGGCTGGACCAGGCGTGAGGGGGGATGAGCCCCACTAAATATTGATGGAAGGAAAGATTCTTTTTAATTTTTTTTTTTTTAAATTTTTGACTGCATTGGGTCTTGGTTGCTGTGCGTGGGCTTTCTCAGGGTGCAGCGAGCAGGGGCTGCTCTTCGTTGCGGTGCGCGGGCTTCTCATTGCAGTGGCTTCTCTTGTTGCGGAGCACGGGCTCTAGGCACGTGAGCTTCAGTAGTTGTGGCACGCAGGCTCAGTAGTTGTGGCTTGCGGGCTCTAGAGCACAGGCTCGGTAGTTGTGGTGCACGGGCTCAGCTGTTCCACGGCATGTGGGATCTTCCCCGGACAAGGGCTCGAACCTGCATCCCCTGCATTGGCAGGCGGATTCCCAACCACTGCACCACCAGGGAAGTCTCAGCAAAGATTCTTAAAGGAAATAATTCCATTTCTCATCCTCTTTGTCTGAGCTCTAGATACATGATCCCAATGGCCCATCTTTGAATCGTCTCAGAGCTGTGTACATGGTGGGCGCTGGTTGAATGAATGACAGGGAAAATGGACAGAACAAGTGGGAGGATGAATGCGTGCACAGTGGGTGGGTGGGTACATGAGTGGATGGGAGGATGGAAAAGTAGATGGATGAATGGAGCAAGAAATGGTCTTCCTAATCTCTGGGAACCAACCACAAGGAACATGTATTCAGTATGTAATTATGTCTGGCCCCAAGTTCAAGATGGCATTATGCCAACTCAGACCCCACCTTTGGAAGTTGTGACACACTGTTGCGGTCCGGGAGCCACACGCCTGGAGTCGAGTTCCCCGGTAAATGCGACCCGTGCCCAACCAAGGCATTATGCCAACTCAGACCCCACCTTTGGAAGTTGTGACACACTGTTGCGGTCCGGGAGCCACACGCCTGGAGTCGAGTTCCCCGGTAAATGCGACCCGTGTCCCAACCAAGGACACCCGAGAATCACCAACACCAAGCAGAAAGATTAGCAAAGGATTTATACAAGTACAAGTATGGAAGCTTACACAAACTGTCTGGACAGGGTCCCACTCGGAGAGAAGTGAGTGAGACCCCGACTAACAGTCGGGCGAGGCCTTTTTATACCCTTCACAGGACGGGAAGTCCCCAAGGCGGGAGGGAGCTGTTTAATTTTGAATCAGCCAATCAGGAACCCGGTTCTTCCTGCCCCAAGCAAGCAAGCAAAGCAACTTTCTTACAGAAGTCAAAATGTGCTGTTAGCCCTGAAGCTGTTCTTCCGTTTCTTTCATCACAACACAATGGGACAGAGCCAAGCACACGCAGGGTAGATGGAGTGGGGGGAGATGATGTGGAACCCAACAGGAATGGAGGGTGTAGGAGGGGCCAGTTAAGATTCAAGCAGACTGGGGTTACTATGTACTCAACAGAGCATTTGGAGGTTCCTAGGGGTCCCGTGTGCAATGCTGCTGCCATGTCAAAACCCCTCTGTGGAGTTCTTCTCGGTTTGTTCTAGTCTCACCTGCCTTCCAGCCTGAATTGTACACACTGTCTCCCAATATCCCCCATATAGGTAACTACAAAGAAAGATGAGCTTTTGGAAGACACTGGTTCTTGAGGTAAGCTATGAATGGCTGGTCCATGCAATAGAACCACAAGTTGGAAAGGCCCTTAGAGATCATCTCCAAACTGGGCCATTTTACGGGTGGGAAAACCAAGGTCCAGGGAGGGGAGATGACTTTCCAAAGTTGTATGGCAAAGAGTAACAAAGGGGACCCAAGTGTCCTGATTCTCACCCCAAGTTATGAGTTCATTATTGCTCTTTTGCTGCACCCAGCAGCCCCCGTGCCCTACCAGTCCCATTAGGATTTTTGCCTCCCTGGGGGTGGTTTCACTATTTCCTCTGTCTCTACCCTCAGTGGAAATGAAAGAGAAGGTCAAACCTCTGGAAGTTCTGAGGTATATCCCTCCTCAGATCCCCTCCTTGGGACATCAGCCTTCATGGCCTGGATCCTTGACCTCCCTGTTCATACTTGAGCTTGAGCAAATGCAGCGAGCACTTGGCCAGGTGGAGAACTGGGGTCTCCAAGAAGAGGAGGGAGAACACAGACTGGGGACAGGAAGGAAAGGAGAAGAGAGGCTGGGATGGACATTCACCCATCACCCACCATCCAGCAGGCACTGTGCTGGACAGTTATAACACCTCATTTATTCTGGTAACCCCGCAAGATAGGGAGTGTTATTCCTGCTTTATAAATGAGAACACTGAAGCCTAGAGAAGTGGCTTGGCTTGTAGAGCCGGTCAGCAGGGAGCCCAAGATTAAAACTCCGGGCTACCTAACCCCAAAGCCCTTGCTGGGTCCTGAGTTCCTAGACAGCATGCTCTGTCACAGACGGTCAAGAGTTCTCAGGAGCCACCGAGCAGGAGCTGGAGTTTCTCTCCTGAGGGCCCAATCAACAAGGTCAAGGCTAACAGGGATCAATGCAAAGTCCTGCCCTTAAGTTCAAAAAGACAGCCGCACAAGAGTGTAATGGAGTTCTGGTTACTGGACCGCAGCTCATCATAATACTGTCACCATGCCTAATGCGGCTGTTATTGCCTTCTAGTTCCATAGCACTTTGAGTGTAGAGAGCCCTTGTACTTACCGATCTTAGGGCTTTGACGGTAAACAAGCACAAGAATAAGTCAGAAAGAGGTTTGCGGGTGTCCCAGCAGGGTATGGGTGGAGCAGTGTGCTGTGACTGCCTGTAAAGCTAATGAGCTATTTGTCTGCATTAATCCAGTGCAATATCAATAGGTTTTGTGTGCAGCCACTGTGTTAAATATGTCACATGTTTTATCTCATTTAATTCTCACACAACCCTATGAAGTTTGTAATTCCTGTTTTACAGATCGGAAAACTAAGAAGTGAAGAAAGTTGATGGAGGTCACACAGCTGGTAAATAGTAGAATTCAGGCTCAGGTCTGATAATTGTCAAGAAAAATGTCATTCTGGAGAGTTCAGGCCCCCTCTGGAGTCATGTATCCAGTTTGGGGTGTTATATTTAAGGAAGACATTGACATACAGAGAAACAAGGAACCCATCCATGAGGCAGACTATCACCCTAAAGATTGTTTGAAGGAGCTGAGAATATTTATCCCGGAGAAGAAAATCATCAGAGAACATACAGTTGCTGTTTTCAAGGGCAGAAAACTCCTCTACTTAGAAACAGGTTGGGTTCACGGGACATTTGCCAACGATTTGTTGGTTAAGTCCAAAAGGACATACTAAAGCCAACTGCTATTGCCACCTACTGGTGGGAGGTAAAATTGATGTGCTGATTTCAGCTACCGTAACTGTACCATTCATAGAACTTAACTTTTCATACATAGAAGGGCTTTTAAGCATGATCATTGTCATGTGTAAAAAGTAGCAGATTACCTTTGTGGGAAGAGAATTAGGACCAATGGGTTAAAATCACAAGGAGAGAGCTTTTGGTTCCAAAATGAAAGTTAATTTTCTGATAATGAAAACATAATTATCAAGGGACTGCTTGGGAGTAGTGAGGTTCTTGTCTGTGGGAGAAACCAAGTCATGCTGAATCTCCCATCTCTCAGGTGAATGGGAGAAATCGATCCCAATGTTTTGGTGGGTCTCAGGCATTCATGGCTTACCTATTCTGAGCTATAGTTGGACGTTTGGGTAGGGGTCTGCCAGGGTTGATAGCATCTGGGTTGTCTTATCCAGGGAGGAACTTTTAGGCTAGGCCCGAGGGAAGGAGGGTACCACAGGGGCAGAGAAGAAGGGGGAAATATTTTGGACAGGTGGGGTCTGGCAACATTTATCCTCCAGTTATGGCCCTTACACTTGACCAAGGAACAGTCAGAGATGGGTGGTTCAGTGAGGTTCATGACCCTCCATCGCTTCCCAAACTGACCTCCCACACGGGGCCATTTGTAAACAACCCAAGGAAAAAGTTTCTTATAAATTCTGCAAATGAGATTAAGGCTCTGCTGGAGACAGAGGTTCAGAGTATAGGCAAGGTCGGGGACCAGTCAGGTAGGACCAGTCTGGGTCAGGGTTAGATCAAGGGCTCTGGCTCTCTCTTCCACAGCCTGTGAGGTTTTTCTCATCAAAGCCCTACATTGATTTGGTCCCCAGATTCACTGGGAGGCAGTCCAGTGAGAGTTTATGGAGAAGGGCCTGTGAAATCAGACAGACCCTAGCTTGAATCCTAGCATGGCTACATATTAGCCTTGTGAGCTTAGATTGATTTCTTCTCTGATCTGAGTCTCAGTTTCCTCATCTGTAGAGTGGGCACAGTGACTGCACCCTCCTAACCAGAAAGGTATGAGGATTAAATGAGACCTCCCATATAAATCACTGAGTGCAGTGCCTGGGGCACATAGTATATTATTATTATTAATTATTAAATTAACCTCTGTCAGTAAAAACCAGCTTCACCCTCCCTGTATGCTCCCCCATTTTCTGTGGCCATGGATCCCGGTCATGGGCACATTTGATACTGAAATCCCCTGCTGGATCTCACTTGGTTAACAAGAATTGCAGAGGCCCCACACGTGAAAACACCCACATCCTTGGCCATCAACGCTCCACCACCCTCCCTCCCACCTTCTCTGATGTGGCAGGAACAGAGACGTAATTTAGAGCCCTCGGTCCTTAGATGGGGCAAGATATGCTCTGGGATTACTCACTGTTCTCTCAGAAAGAAGAGTAGCTGGGCCCATCTGAAAAGGAGTCACACCTGGAACTCGGCACCCAGGAGGTCACCCTGAAGGGACCTGCAGAGGGGCCTGTGTCCTGGTGGCCTTAGGCGGCTACATTACTGGTCAGTATGTGTCTGTGAGTGCATGTGTGAGGGTTCCTGTAGTGACTGTTCATTCCCCCCCTCCCCACCGACGTGTACCAGGGGCAGGTGGTGTAGAGGGAATGATACAGTCTTTGAAGTTTGCAGAGCCAAGTTCATACGCCAAGCCTGCAGCCTCCAGGCCGTATGAGCATGAAAAGTCTCAGGGTCCTCATTTGAAACAAGGGGAGAGGAAAACCTACTTTACATGGCATTTGCTAATTAAATCAGAGGATGGATAAAAATATCTGGCACAAGGTCTTGGCATGCGGCAGACACTCGGGTGGTGGCTTCCGTCATCTTTGTGCATGTTGGTTTAACAGGGGATGTGTCCATGGTAGGGTTTAGTTTATCTAGTGATTATGCCATGTCTCTCTCCTTAAATGACCTTTGACCAATGGCCACCTATTTGCCTCTTCTTTCTGTTTTTGTTTTTATTTTTGTTTTTCTCTCTTTTTTGTGTTTAAAAGGAATTGTGAGAAAGCGTTACTGGTGAGTGTTCTCAGCTTGATATTGGTGGGGATAGAAGCAGAGCGTCTGGGCAAATGCATATTAAAACCCTTTATGTGCTGAGATGGGGAGTGTGTATATGTGTGTGTTGAAGGAGGGGTTCAGCCACCTCTCCTTAGGAGTAGGAGTGGGGGTCGGGGGCTGGGGAAGAATTTTATTCCATGTTCGCAAATTGGTCCATACCTATTTTTTTTAATATAAGTTTATTTATTTATTTTTGGCCGCATTGGGTCTTCATTGCTGCATGCGGGCTTTTCTCTAGTTGTGGCTAGCGGGAGCTACTCTTTGTTGCGGTGTGCAGGCTTCTCATTGCAGTGTCTTCTCTTGTTGCGGAGCGCGGGCTCTAGGCACACAGGCTTCAGTAGTTGTGGCGCGTGGGCTCAGTAGTTGTGGTACACGGGCTTAGTTTCTCCACGGCATGTGGGATCTTCCCAGACCAGGGCTCGAACCCATGTCCCCTGCATTGGCAGGTGGATTCTTAACCACTGAGCCACCAGGGAAGCCTGGTCCATACCTATTTTTATAGAAAGAATTCTTTTTTTCCTGTTTCGAGCTCCTGTCTCTAATTAGTTCAGCAAGTATTCACTAATACCCACTAAAATCCTGGGGGCTATCTACCATTTACTGAGCACTTAAAAGCGCTTTCCATACTTAACCTTGATCCCTCATTTCCCTTGGGAAAAGCTACCTCATTTTACAAACAGCAACCCCAGCTGGGAGAGGTTCAGTCACTCACTCAAGTCCTTCCACTGGCAAAGGTGAGGAGAGCCAGACAGGAGTGAAAAGAACCGGAAACAGTCTCTACCTCAAGGACCTGACAATGAACGTGGAAAGTTGACTGCCAGACACAGCAACTGAGACACAAGGTGTGGTGGTGCTTCTTTGCAGGGCACTGCTATGGGAGAATGGAGGGTAGCATCGCTAATTCTATCTGGCGGGAAGTCTTCCTGAAGGTGACTGGGCTGAGTCTGGAAGGTTCTGTTCCTTTTGGAGGGGGAGCGGGCAATGGAGCATGGCCAGCAACCCAGATCTGTTTAAGGTAGTCGGGAGACAGGAAGCCTAGCCAGGCTGAAAGGTTGAAAGGTTGGCCGGCGTGGGGACATCAGAGTCACAGATGCGTGAGGACATCAGAGTCACAGACACGTCTTCAGGAAGCCTGAGTTGTGAAAGTCCTGAGGATTGGGTTTTTGGGAGGAGGGGACAGACAAAGCTGGAGGTGGAGCAGTAGTTTAGGCAGGATCTCAAGGCTTAAAGGAGGGCAGAGAAAGTAAAGGCAGAGCCTATCCTGTGGATCAACAGGGCCTGGCCACACAGGGTCATTCTGAGGCTGAGGCCCTTGTTGGGAGGGTTGGCAGGGGAACAGGTCATACCCACCAGAGCCCCCAGCCTGGCTGAAGATGACCTGACCCCACTTGGAGGGGTGCTGACCCCTGTTTCCATCATGAGCTGGCAGAGTTGGGGGACCTGGGAGGCCAAAGCCTGGGGCCGCAGCCCAGAGACAGCAAAGACCAGGAACGGGGGGGGGGAGGATGGAGTGGCCCGTTGTCCCAGCAATTTGGCAGAGGTTGGTAGGAGGAACCAGGAGGCTGAAATGGAGGGTGGAAACAGCCAGTGAAGGCCTTTCACTGCCAGATATAGAAGTGTGGGTACCGGGGAGATGATTGTTTTTCGAGCCCAAGAATGCTATGGTCAAACCTACTGGCTCTCTCACTCTCACCAGAGTGTGAGCTTCCGGAGGCAAGGAGTTTGCCTTTGGGCCAAGCTCCATGTCTTCGTAGCTGTGTGACTTTGGTCGATTCACTCAACCACTCTGAGCCTCAGTTTCTCAGCAGCAAAATGTGATGATTGAGAGCATTAAGTGAGCTGACAGATGGCATTTGTGAAGGCAGCCTTGTGCATGGGAGATGCTCTCTTCCCACTGAGGGTTTTGCGCAACCACACCTGTGTTCTCTCTCCTCCGCCCCCATCCCCAGACCACACTCATCCTTCAAGGCCCATTCAAATTGATCTCCTTGAAATCATTCTTCACAACCCAATGTCTCATGTCACTGACTGCTTAATAATCAAGTAACCATAATTTTTTCATTTGCTTTTATTCTTCCCTCCTTAGATTGTAAAGCTTTTGAAAGCAGGAACACAATTTCAAGCACAGTAGTGGGGTGGCCAAAGTCCCACTAGCATGGGAAGTAGACGCCCAGGGTTCAGTTCTTCTAGGTAAACTTGGGGCTCCACCTGGCACTGGGGGCTTCAGTTTCATCAGTCAAATGGCAACAATAACCTCCCTCACAGTTTCCAGAAGATCAATTTAGACATTCTGTGTGAAACATAGTTAGGAGGAGTTGAATAAATATTGTTGAATGAATCGAAACTGCTTTGAAAAATGAAGTTCTTTACAAATGTCAGACCTTATTTTTGATTCCCCATACTGTATAGTAAAAGGCCGTATCTTTAATTGCTGCTAAGAGAAACTGCATGCTTAAATATTTTCTCCTGTCACCCAGATGAAGACCGAAAGAGGCATCACACAGGGCTTATAAAGGTTACTCTGGTTTTAAGTGATATTTCATCTTCCTTCTCAGCAGGTCGAGATGGCCACAGCTAGCCCTTTGGGGAGTACCACCTTCTCACTGAACATGACCACCAGACGAGGAGACCTTCTGGACAAGAGTAAGGTCAACTTAGCTTGGCGGCCAGGGGAGTGAGGGCGGGACAGGCATTGTGGTCAGCGCCTGGTGTCGAGGTCAGGAGCGTGGGCCCTGGAGACAAACTGCCTGGGTCTCAGTCTCAGTAATATACCACTTGCCAACCACATGACCCTGAGCACGTGACTTCACTGCTCTGGGCTTGATTTCCTCATCTATAAGATGGGAACATTAACAAAGCTGCCACATAGGTAGGTGTGAAAGCTAGAAGGGACAATCCATGTAAAAAACGTAGAATAGCCTGTGCGTATGAAACATACTAAGCACCTAATGAGTATTAGTATTATTATTACTATTACTATTATTTTCATTAGGGAGTTTTGGGGCTTAGAAGGCGATGGAAATTTGTATCACTTGTAAGATGGCCCTACA
>NW_006786690.1:2888734-2902600 GCF_000442215.2 Lipotes vexillifer | reverse complement strand
ACGAGTCACCTTAAAATGCAGCTGCTTTCGTACTAGTTTTGCAAAGCAAAAACATCCCATCAATTTACCAAGGAGTAAATGAATGTAGGTAGGAAGAGTTAGTCCTCGGGAGACATTTGCCAAGAACAAGGGGTCCCTAGAACGAAAAATTTGAGGACCATTCTTCAGAAAACCAACTGACTGTATTAGGTGAACTTTGGGTCCATTTCAGTCATCTCAGGAGACTTGGTACATACCTCCATGAATGGAACAGACCTTCCGACACACGTGGAGCAGTGATGAACAGTGATAAACAGCTACAGGCTGGGGTACTGGCAGGAAGCTGGGTTAATGGCAGGATGTGGCTCTTCTATGGAGACCCAGAGAGGGTCGCTCTTGGGACAGGGTCCCACATGTTAGCCTGCTCTTTGCTGGGTGGGGAGACCTACAGAGGCCTGCTGAGATATGTCTCAAAACAGTTCTGAAGTGAAATGCAGGGTAGATAGAATCACTGTCAGCAAGATGGGAATAATACTGTTTTTGTTTAACTAAAAGTCATGGTTCTCAACTAGGCAATTTTGCCCCCTAAATAAGGTTGCCAGATTTAGCAAATAAAAGTACAGGATACCAATTAAATTTGAATTTAAGGTAAACAATTGGGCTTCCCTGGTGGCCAGTGGTTGATCATCAAATAGGTAATATAAAGAAATAGAAATTATAAAAAAGAACCAAATGGAAATTCTGTAGTTGAAAATTACAATAACTGAAAAGTACAATAACTGTTAAAAGCATATTTGAGCTGGAAAAGGAAGAACCTGGATACCAATTAAATTTGAATTTAAGATAAACAATTAATAGATTTTTAGTATAAGGATATACCATGCAATATTTTGAAATTATTCATTGTTTATCAGATATTCTAATTTAATGGGTATCCTGTATTTTATCTGGCAACCTACCACCAGGAGACACTTGGCAATGTCTGAAGACATTTTTGCTTGTCACAACTGGGAGTGTGGGAGGAGAAGTGCTACTGGTATCTAGTGAGTACAGGCCAGGGATGCTGGTAAATACCCTGCAAGGCACAGGACAGTCCCCACAACAGAGAATTATCCAACCGAGGTTGAAAAACCCACTGGACTCCCCAGGAAGGAAAGAAAAACAAGTAACTCCATGATGGATTCCCCACCCCCACCCTTTTCCCCTCTGTCCGTCTTCCTATGAATAAATGCACAGTTGTTCTTGTTTTTGTTTTTTGTTTTTTTTGTTTTTTTTTTGTGGTACGCGGGCCTCTCACTGCTGTGGCCTCTCCCGTTGCGGGGCACAGGCTCCGGACGCGCAGGCTCAGCGGCCATGGCTCACGGGCCCAGCCGCTCCGCGGCACGTGGGATCCTCCCGGACCGGGGCACGAACCCGTGTGCCCTGCATCGGCAGGCGGACTCTCAACCACTGCGCCACCGGGGAAGCCCTGTTCTTGTTTTTTAAGTAAACTTTTAATAAAAGCATTATATATGTTCCAAAAAGTGCCCAAATGATAAGTGCACAGCTGGACAAATTTTCACAAAGTGCACACAGCTGTGTAGCCAGCCCCTCAGATGAAGAATCAGGCCACCATCAGTGTTTCAGAAGTTCTGGTGCCCTTTGCAATCACTATCCCCCACCCACTCAAGGGAACCCACTGTTCTGACTTCTACCACCACAGATTAATTCTACCTTGGTTTTGAACTTTGTATTCGTGGAATCATACCACACATACTCTTTTGTATCTGACCTCTTTTGTTCAATGTTATGTCTGTATGCATATATTTAATGGTTGCAACATAATGTATATGTATGTATATGTGGATGTGTACATAATATCATATTCTATATTCCACACTTTTCTATCATTGAAAATAGATAGAATGTTCCATGTACCATAGTCTTCATAATTATTACCATAATTATTACCATAGTCTTCATAATTATTATTTTAATTACAGTATATTTCATGGATAAGTGTGCCATACCTTATTAAACCCTTCCCATATTTAGAATATCAATAATGTAATAAACATTTTCATTCATATAGATTTTTCTGTATTTGGGATTATTCCCTATGACCAATTCCCCAGAATCAAATAGATCGGTTTAAAGTATGAAACTTTTTTATGATTCTTGATGTTTTCAATATCAGTTCTGGCAAGGCTGTTGATCTTGAACCTAATATTAGAATTTGACTTTGGGACTGGGAACTGATATTGAAATTAGAATCTGAGATATTAAGCTACAAGGACATTCATCATAGCCTTGTTTTTAATAGTGTAAAATCGAATGCAACATAAATATCCTCAATAAAGAATTGGTAAACAAATTATGGCACAGGCAAACAGTGGAGTACTATACAGCCTTCAAGAGTCATGAAGAAAAATATGTACTTACGTAGCAAAAGGATCAGGGTATTTTGTTGTAAAATGGTATATGGAATATGGTTCCATTTTTATCAAGTGCATAGTTTTCCATATTTATGAATATTTTCTTAAGATGGATTTTCAGACATAGGATTAATAAATTATTCTAAAAGATGATAGATAAATAGGCATATATGCAAAAACATGATCACATTGGTGAATGTATACGTATGTAGACTATCAGTGGTTCTTGGTCTTCGTCTTCCCCTCCTCTTTGGCTTGTATGTATATTTTCAAAATTATCTACACAGGGCACAGGGCTATTGTTGTTGCCCATGTGTGTCCTGCAGGAAAAAAAAATTATCTACAAAAGCCACATATTACTTTTATATCATCTGAAAGAAGGAAGGATGTTTTATTTCACAAAAGTAGTTCAAAGCTATCTTGGGGATGATAAGAGCAGGACTTAGCCTAAGGCAGGATTTTGGCAGGGCAGGTGCTGAGGATATGGCCCTCCAAGTCCCATTGGAGGTCGAAGTACACTGCCACTCTAGATGTGACTGTGTCCTGGGGTCAGCAGTGAGTGTGCCAGGATTTCACATTCTCCCCTCTCCTTGACCCAGTGAGGATGCCAGGTGTTGTGTCTTCCTCCCAGCCTCCGAATCCTTCCTTGCATTTCAGTTTGCACATAAGCCATCTCCACTCCTCTCTTCCTCGTAGGTTCTGGAGCCATCGTTGCTGCCATTGTGGTGGTTGTCATCATCATCTTCACCGTGGTTCTGATCTTGCTGAAGATGTACAACAGGTATGGGATATGCCCTGGGCTTTGGAACGGTCTGGTCCCTTCAGTGATGCCAGAATGAATGGGAACTAATGTTTGTGGGTGCCTATTATGTGCACAGCACTATCTATGAGTCCATCATCAAATGCTCTAACCCTTTGTGGGTCCTTTTTTGCTGTCTGTTCTACTGGAAGAACTTCACAGTGACCATATATTTTTGTATTTGGAGAAATATTTTTAAAATATAATAATATAATGACAATGATAATGACCTTTAGCTGTGTAGTAAACTCTTATGTGTAATTTACAGATAAGAGAGGAGTGTTTCAATACTCTTTTCCTGGAGAGCCCTCTGCTAGGTTGTGTTGTGTGGACCACATGAGTATTTGAGGTGACAAATACTGAAATGTACATACCTGCCACTTTAATTTCTGCGACCAAATAAGAGGAAATAAAATCACATAAACTGATTGCAAGAAGAGTAACTGCTGTGTTAGCACCTTATGTGTTATCACCTGTAGTCACAGCTTTGCTAGAAGGTTATTCTTTTCAGTGAATAAATCAAAATTAAAAGACTAAATTCAATTACATCATAGAAGACCTGGAAGCCATTAAAAAATATTGTAGAAATGTATAAATTGATGAGGAAAGTTGTTTACAACATATTGTAAAAATTTACAAAGCAGTATGTACGTCATTTTTTTAAAATTAATTTATTTTTTGGCTACTTCAGGTCTTAGTTGTGGCAGATGGGATCTTTCGTTGCGGTGAGTGGCTCTTTGTTGCGGTGTGCGGCTTCTCTCTAGTTGTGGCGCACAGGCTCAGGGGTGCGTGGGCTCAGTAGTTGTGGTGCGTGGGCTTAAGTACCCTGCAGCATATGGGATCTTAGTTGCCCTACCAGGGATCGAACCTGCGTGCCCTGCATTGGAAGGTGGATTCGTAACCACTGGACCACCAGGGAAGTCCCTAAAGCAGTATGTACATTATGATCATACACATGGGTTACGCACATGCACCCAGGAAAAGTTCAAATGATATACCACAAGGTGTTAACAACCAGTATGTCTGCATGATGGGATTGCTAGTAGGTTAGTTGGTTGGTTGGTTTTTGCAAGGTCAAGGGGTGGGCTTCTTTATTTCTGCATTGTTTTATAATAATATTAAGCTATTTATAAGGGTAGCTAACATATATTGATCTCTTACTATGTGCTGGGCATGGTTCTAAGCTCTTTACATGTATTAACTCATTAGGTCTTCATAACAGCACCACAAAGTGGATGCTTCTATATCCCCAATTTTATAGGTGTGAAACAGGCACAGGAAGATTAAGTAACATGCCTGGATTTACTCAGCCCTAATTGGCAGAGTTGGGATTCAAACCCAGTTCATCTCGTTTCAGAGAAAATACTCCCACCAGTACACATATAATAACAATAATAACATTTCATGTGTTATTTTTTTAAATCTTTGGGCTGTTACAGTTTGGGTCTATTTCAAACCAGGAAGTGACATCAGACCCTAAGATCTACCCGCCATTCCTCTCCATCATTGCTGGAGCTCTAAACCCCTTTTCTAGGTTGAAATTTGGAGGGAGACTCATCCCATCCTGTTTACAATGATACGTGGGCTGGGAATTGAGAAACCTGGGTTCAGTCTTTGGTCTGTCAAAAGCAGGCAAGTTGTTTAGCCTCTCTGTGCTTTGATTTTATCACCTTTAATATGGAAGTGTCTCTAAATAGACATTTCTCCAAAGAAGACACACAGGTGGTCGATAGACCCATGAAAAGATGCTCAACATTGCTAAATATTAGAGAAATGCAAATCAAAACTACAATGAGGTATCACCTCACACTGGTCAGAATGGCCATAATTAAAAAGTCTACTGGACTTCCTTGGTGGTCCAGTGGTTAAGAATCCACCTGCCAATGCAAGGGACACGGGTTCGATCCCTGGTCCGGGAAGATCCAACAAGCCGTGGGGCAACTAAGCCCACGCGCCACAACTACTGAGCCTGGGCTCTAGAGACCGAGAGCTGCAACTACTGAAGCCCGTGCACTCTGCTCCCACATGCTGCAACTACTGAGCCCGTGTGCTGCAACTACTGAAGCCTGCACGCTTAGAGCCCATGCTCTACAATAAGAGAAGCCACCGCAATGAGAAGCCTGCGCACCTCAATGAAGAATAGCCCCCACTCGCCGCAACTAGAGAAAGCCCACATGCAGCAGCAAAGACCCAACGCAGCCAAAAAAAAAAAAAAATCCGTTAAAAAAAAAAGTTAGGGCTTCCCTGGTGGCACAGTGGTTGAGAGTCCACCTGCCAATGCAGGGGACATGGGTTCATGCCCTGGTCCTGGAAGATCCCGCATGCCGTGGAGCGGCTGGGCCTGTGAGCCATGGCCATTGAGCCTGTGCGTCTGGAGCCTATGCTCCGCAACGGGAGAGGCCACAACAGTGAGAGGCCCGCGTACCGCAAAAAAAAAAAAAAGTTAAAAAAAAAAAGTCTACAAATAATAAATGCCGGAGAGAGTGTGGAGAAAAGGGAACCCTCCTCCACTGTTGGTGGTAATGTAAACTGGTACAGCCACGATGGAAAACAGTATGGAGGTTCCTTAAAAAACTTAAAATAGAGTTACCATGTGATCTAGCAATTCCACTCCTGGGCATATATGGAGAAAACTATAATTCAGAAAGATACTTGCACCCCAATGTTCATAGCAACACTATTTACAATAGCTGAGACATGGAGGCAACCTAAATGTCCATTGACAGATGAACGGATAAAGAAGATGTGGTATGTATACACAATGGAATACTACTCAGCCATAAAAAAGAATGAAGTAATGCCATTTGCAGCAACATGGATGGACCTAGAGATCATCGTACTAAGTGAAGTAAGTCAGACAGAGAAAGACAAATATCATGATATTACTTATATATGGAATCTAAAATATGATACAAATGAACTTATTTACAAAACAGACTCACAGACATAGAAAACAAATTTATGGTTACCAAAGGGAAAAGGCAGGGGTTGGGGGAGAGGGATAAATTAGGAGTTTGGGATTAGCAGATACAAACAAAATAGATAAACAACATGGTCCTACTGTACAGCACAGGGAAATATATTCAATATCTTATAATAACGTATAATGGAAAAGAATATGAAAAAAAATATATATGTAACTGAATCACTTTGCTGTACACGAGAAATTAACACAACATTGTAAATCAACTATACTTCAATAAAAGAAAAGAATAGGGGGACTTCCCTGGTGGTGCAGCGGTTAAGAATCCGCCTGCCAGTGCAGGGGACACGGGTTCAAGCCCTGGTCCAGGAAGATCCCACATGCTGCGGGGCAACTAAGCCCATGCGCCACAACTACTGAAGCCTGTGCGCCTAGAGCCCGTGCTCCGCAACAAGAGAAGCCACCGCAATGAGAAGCCCATGCACCACAATGAAGAGTAGCCCCCACTCGCCGCAACTAGAGAAAGCCCGCGCGCCACAACGAAGACCCAACGCAGCCAAAAAGAAAAGAAAGGAATAGGCAGAAATTTCAATTCAACAACAACAAAAATGGAAGATTCTTAAAGTGTGATAACTGTGTTATGGTTACATTGAAGAATGCCCTTGTTCTTAGGAGTATTTAGGGTTGAAGTGGCATGATGTCTGCAACTAACTCACAAATGGTTCATGATTTTTTAAAAAACTGTGTGTGTGTGTCTGTGTGTGTAAATGGGGCAAGTAAAAGAAAGAAAGCAAACGTGACAAATTGTTAACAATTTGTCAATTGTTTAGTGAAGGGTATTCAGGTATTAGTTGTACTATCTGTGTAACTTTTCTGAGGATTTGAAATTTTGAAAAAAGAAGCATGATAGGTCAACAAGATGAAATTTCATGTAGACATTAGAATGAATGATTGTTGTTAGTTATTGAATTTTATGGCATATGAAATGAAAGCCAGGATATATGTTTTAAGTCCATTCTCTTCTCAACTATGTAAAAAGTTCTTCAATATTTCTAGCAATAAACTTAGCAAGCATAATGAGGCTACAAAATTTCACTCACATTACAACTTTGAACAGAAGAAAAAAATGTAATATCTTCATTTTGTCTTCAAAATAGCCACCTATCTGCTACTTTACTCATTCATTAATAGGAAAAAAATAAAATTAAGTATCCAACCTAGGTTAAACAAAAAAACTGAAGGGTCAGACTACCTGATGTCTAAGATCCCTTCCAGTTGTAAACTTCTGTGATTGGCAATTAAGCAACATGATTTAATGATGATCTATATTCATTTCATCACTGGAGCTGTAGTCACAGAGCTCGTTCCCCAAGGCATATGAGGGGGAAGGCTCAGCCATGCGTGTGTATCTCATTACAGGAAAATGAGGACAAGACGGGAGCTGGAGCCCAAGGTCCCCAAGCCAGCCTCCCCTTCTGCCCTGGGCCCAAACAGCAACAGCAGCCAACACCCTGCAACTGTGACCTTCAGCC
Source organism: Lipotes vexillifer (assembly GCF_000442215.2). Classification (NCBI taxonomy): domain Eukaryota; kingdom Metazoa; phylum Chordata; class Mammalia; order Artiodactyla; family Lipotidae; genus Lipotes; species Lipotes vexillifer. The sequence continues at coordinate 2,894,953 of NW_006786690.1, read as the reverse complement.
CTGTTGACGTCCACTTGGAGACTCGGTGACCCCCCATCCTGGGTGCTGTCTCGGCCACTGTCCAAAGAGCCTTCAGTCAAGACCAAGAAGCACATTTCTCCTCTGGCAGCTTCACTATGAGTCAACAGGGGCATCTCTTATGCAATCCCTGATGCTTCAGGCAACCCCCAACCCCATCCTGCCGGGCCCCACCCCAGGTACGTCCATATCCCTGCTGCCACCCTTCCAAAAAGCTGTGCTCTTTTGGGAATCCACTGCTGTGGGTTTAGCTGTCTCCCCCCAAACACAATAGCTAGACAGACAGACAGACAGGCAGATAGCCCAGGAGTCTTCTGGTCAGGAGTCAGGGGTCAGGGCATATGCTCCTTAGAGGGTCTACCCTGAGGTCATATCAGAGGAAGGACCATATCCACAGCTTTGTAGAGCAAAATAGTCAATCCCATAATCAGGCACAGGGGAACTAACTTGGACTAACTCACCAAAAACCCAGCTTGTTAATTTATAACTTGTTCCAGTGCTAAATGACCGCTAGCTAGCTCATGATGACTGATCAGCACATTTCTCCCTCTTTAAGAAAGGTTTTGGGAAAAACTGAATTCTTCTTCAAAGGTGTCTCTACTTCTTTAGTAAAGAGTCAAAGTCGAAGACATAGGATGACCTTGAGGAAAAATGGCATCTAGGATGAAAGCTTGTTGTAGTGTCCATGGGCCTGGAATAAGCCTGGTGTCTGGTCAGGGCCCCTCCCCCCACACCCCCCCCCCCCCGCCCCGAATTTTAACCAAAGGACTGCAGCCTGCAGAAGCATAACCCCCGGAGGGGCGCATTCTATGGCCTGTGGCAGGGGGAATACCTCCCCCCCCCCCCCCCCCCCACGGGGGCTGGATTAACCTTGACTCAGTCTCATTTCTTGGCTTCCCTCTATTTGGATTCTGAGCAATCCTCACTCTCCAATTACCATCTTACCTCCAAGGTCCAGTATTCGGAGACTGATTAGATTACAACTCTATTTATGTTACCTCTGCCCTTCCTGGTCACCTTGCAAAGATTCAGGATGTATTCAAAGTACCACATTCACAAACCATTCCTCTGGAAAGAACTCATCTCTTTGACACTTTAGCCTGGAGAACAATCTACTGAAAGAGGAAAGCATTTTGGAATTAAGAAGACCTGCCTTCCAAGCCCTATTTCCTGGTCTTGTGGCCTTGGGAAAGTGACTTGACCCCTCCGTATTCTGTTTCCTAACATGAAATGGGAATAACGTCTGCCTCACTGGGTGACTATAACAAGCCAAGGACTTAGTAAAACAGCTTAGGTAGTGCCTGGCACCCAGCGGATGCTTTATAAATGGGAGCCAGCCTTATTATTATGAATTTCTTCCATTGTAAGACATATACTTGTTCCCATTTTAATGATTCTGAAATCAGAATATGTCTTAAAGTTGATGGGTCCACTAATGAGGTTGCATTTTTTTTCTCTCTCTCTCTCAAAAAGCTGTTTTTTAGCCAGTTGTGCATTTTACAGTGAAGGCATCTTGGAGACAAGGTAATAAATCTGTATTCTGTTACAGACAGTGACACACTCTGACATTTAACCTTAAATTCTAGGAGTCTCTCCTGAGGGAAATCCCTTTTGAGGGAAAACTGAGGGTCAGGAGGTAAGAAGACTGACACAAGGTCACACAGTTCATGTCACCCCACTATAAAAATGCTCACTTGAATATATCTGGAGAAATACAGGCAAATTCTTTCTCCCCAGACATCTCTTCTCCCTCCTGTGTTTAAATATCCACCAGACACTTTGCAAGGTGCTTTTACATAAGTTATGTCATGGGATTTATTTTTCCCAGTAACGCTGGGAGGTATTATTTTTCCCATTTGCCAATGAGAATTTCAAACTCAAGAAGAAAAAATACTTGCTCAAAGTCTCACAGCTTGTGAGACAGTAAGTTGCAAAGACAAGACTCAAACCGTGGTCTCTTTGACTCCAAAGTCCATCTTTTTGTTGTATCACGCTCTTCCCTAACATCCCGGCTCAAAGAACATGGATTCTTTTGTGAGCTGAACAAGAGGAGGACAGGCTTACCCATGTGTCTGAGTGGAGGTCGGGGGTCAGCTTCCACACCAAAAGTGGGGCAAAGCCACTTTGGTAGCCTCCTCTGGGCTTCCATGATTGTAGCCAAAGGGGCCGTTTCCAAATCCATCCAAGCTCTAAGGATTTCTGCTTCATTCCGCCACCACTTAGGCCCAAGGAGTAAGGCATGAGATGGCCTCGAACCAGGGCAAAGCCATTTAAGGACTCAAGCCCACACAGATATGTTTCCCAGATGTATTCTGCTTTAAAAAAAAAAAAAAAAAGATTAGGGCTTCCCTGGTGGCGCAGTGGTTGAGAGTCCGCCTGCCGATGCAGGGGACGCGGGTTCGTGCCCCGGTCCGGGAAGATCCCACATGCCGCGGAGCGGCTGGGCCCGTGAGCCATGGCCCCTGAGCCTGCGCGTCCAGAGCCTGTGCTCCGCAACGGGAGAGGCCACAACAGTGAGAGGCCCGCGTACCGAAAAAAAAAAAAAAAAAAAAAAAAAATTGTTTGGAGTGTTCTAGCCCTAAAGCCAAACTCTTCTGTCCACAGTGGAATCTTCTTGGAAGAAAGAAGAACATATCCCTCTAGTATAAATGAAAGCTTGGAAATGGAAGGGGGAGGTAGAGAGGTGAGGGGGAGGCAAAGAAAAGCGTTGTGTTTTGTTTTTAACTGATGATGATTACCTCAGTAAACATCCTTTAAGGGTTCCTGTATGCCAGTTGAGGTGCTACTAAACACGGTAAGCATGGTCCCTGCTCTCAGGGAGTCTGCAGCTGGCCTCCTGAGACAGGGATCTTGCAGCACAGTTGAATTTCATTTCTGACAGGTGCCTTTCCTAACAGAGCAGATGCTGCCTTATTTGGCCACTGAATCAATAAATGATATTAAACGCTTAAAGAAAAATGTCTAAAAATAAAAAAGTTTAAATCAAACATTTGTTGAGTTGATTTCAATTCAGTTTAGAGATAACAAATACATTTTTTAGAAACTTCCTTCCCCTGACAATGTAGACAGTGCCCCGAGAGAAAGCCGGAGCTGTTTCAAACATTGCGTTCTCACTTCTATAGGATGGTGGGAAAGATGGGCTGCTCTGTGAGGTAGAAAATGTGTTAACTTGATGAAATATTATGCAGAGAATCCCATTTCACAGCAGGCTGAGAAGCCAAAGTTTGGGGACCCCGGGGAGTGGAGAAGACATTAGAATGGAGCCCAAATCACCAATAATGATGTTTACCATTAACTAAGCTCCTGCTGTGAGCCAGGCATAGGATAGGTCCTTCCTACCCACCAGCTCCTTTAACCATTACAGCTCCCCTGCATAGAGTGAGGAAACAGGTGCAGGGAGGTAGCTTGTCTGTGGGTGATGTCATGGACATGTGTCCTTCTTTTGGTGATGTTGAGCTCATTTGACTGGTCTAATTATTAAATATACATAAGACAGGGCTTCCCTGGTGGCGCAGTGGTTGAGAGCCCGCCTGCCGATGCAGGGATCACGGGTTCGTGCCCCGGTCCGGGAAGATCCCACATGCCGTGGAGTGGCTGGACTCGTGAGCCATGGCCGCTGAGCCTGCGCATCCGGAGCCTGTGCTCCGCAACGGGAGAGGCCACAACAGTGAGAGGCCCGCGTACCGCAAAAAAAAAAATTATATATATATATATATATACATAAGACAGATTAACAGGAGAAAAAAATAAATTTATGTGCATTGAGGTCTCATAGAAATGGGACCCCTGAAGTGACCAAAGCAGGCTGTTTATGCAATATCATTTTTAGACAAAGAAGCAATTATTTGTGAAGATTCAATGGAACGAAGGGGCTCGTGCTTGGTGTAGCAGATGAATGAAGAAGGAGCAATATTTCTTTATACAGATTTCTTAGCCTTGAATTCCCTAACTCTGGTGATAAGGATGCTTTCTATCCTCCTGGTATAAGGAGGATACCTTCACATGGGAGATTTATTTCCCACTATCAGGGAGAAACAGGGGGGTCAGAGAGGTTTTCTTTAATATCATTTTTTTTTCTACTAGCTGTTTCTCAAGTAACTTTAATTCAAAATAATCAGTATGCCATCATGGCGTATCTTGGGCAGGCTACTCTGAGCCCCAGCAGTGACCATTCCTGTGTTTGGGAAGTCCTCTACTTTAAGAGACAGGACCACCTCCTGCTATAAAAACTGGAAAGGCCAGACACTCATTTTCTCGGAGCCTCTTGCAGCTAGGGGGAGGTCACATGACCTAGGCTTTGCCAATCAGACACCTGTGCCGCAGACTCTGAATCCAGAAGTTGGCAACCTCAAAGGGATAGGAACTGCAGGATCTGCTCTGGTGGCAGGTGTGTTGGCACCCTCCACTTCAAGAGGCAGCCACATCAGGGATTCTAGCCGCAGTGGCAGGGGCATTCTTGAGTCCAGACCCAGTGCCCATTGGAGTTGACTACGTGAGCTGTGCCCGACAACATCAGCCATGGTATCTGTACCCAACTAGTTCTGTAGTAGGATTTTAAGCATCACACCTGGCATCATATCTCTGAGCCTGGTTCTAGCCTTCCAGGAATTCTAGCAACTACCTGATTCCCTTTTCTGTTGAAATCAAGGGTCACTTCCTGTTGCTTGTCGCTAAGTACTATATGGCTGTGGGGGACTTGCTCGCGGCCACCCACGTGGGAAGTGGCTGGCACTAGAACCCAGGTCCCCAAAGCTCTTGCTTTTTCCATGCACATGCTTACAGGCAAGTGATCAAAGGATCCCAAAGTGCTGTGAAATCATAGAGGAAGTAAAGTCGCCACCAATTACTCTTATCCCAGAGACTTTGTGAATGTTAATGAGGGAGTATTTAAAAAGAACCTGGAAGAATGGGTAGGATTTTTTTTTTTTTTTTTTTTTTTTTTTTTGCGGTACACGGGCCTCTCACTATTGTGGCCTCTCCCGTTGCGGAGCACAGGCTCTGGATGCGCAGGCTCAGCGGCCATGGCTCACGGGCCCAGCCGCTCCGTGGCATGTGGGATCTTCCCAGACCGGGGCACGAACCGGCGTCCCCTGCATGGGCAGGCGGACTCTCAACCACTGCGCCACTAGGGAAGCCCTCCCCATCTTTTATTAACCACCTGCTCCCCATCTTTTACTAACACTAGGATATGTTCAGGATCTTCCATTTCACTCATTCTGATGTGTGTGCAGTGGGTGCTCATTATGGTTTTAATTTGTGTTCCCTGATGATTAATGGAACTGATCGCTTTTTCATATGTTCATTGGCCATTTCAATTTCATTAGGTTTCATCTTTTATGAAGTTATCTTTTCATTTGTCTGTCCATTTTTTTGTATTTGCTTCTTTCCTTTTTCATTACTGACTGGTCAGAGTTTTATATGTACTCTGGATATAAGTCCTCTGTCAGCTTGCGGCTTGCCTTTATAAAAATTAACAGCTTTGGGCTTCCCTGGTGGCGCAGTGGTTGAGAGTCCGCCTGCCGATGCAGGGGACACGGGTTCGATCCCTGGTCCGGGAAGACCCCACATGCCACGGAGCAATGAAGCCAGTGTGCCACAACTACTGAGCCTGTGCTCTATAGCCTGCGAGCCACAACTGCTGAGCCCGTGCACCTAGAGCCCATGGTCCGCAACAAGAGAAGCCACCGCAGTGAGAAGCCTGTGCATCGCAACGAAGAGTAGCCCCCACTCGCCACAACTAGAGAAAGCCCATGTACAGCAACAAAGACCCAACGCAGCCATGTAAATAAATATAAATAAGAAAGGGCAATGGGGAGCCACAGAAGGTGCTGGAGTGTGGAAGTGACCAGATCAGATCTGTGCTTTAAGGAGATGAATCTTGCTATAATGTGCAGAATGGATTGGTGTGGGAGAGACTGGAGGCTGGGGGAACAGTTTCAAGTCTATCGTGAAAAGTAACAGGAGCATCTGTGTGTCTGTTAATTTTTCAATGCCTTTTGTAAATAGCCTCTAATTGTGAAGTTTTGTTCTTTTCCTTTTTTAAAGTAGCTATTTGTGGGTGTGCAGTAACCCAACAAAAATGTCTCCAGGAATCCTCTCCGGCCCACTGGATGGGAACACACAGGGGGGCATTGTATCAGCTCTGTAGCCCTTTGTCCCAGGACACCCATTCCCCATACAGAAAATTTCCTGGCAAAGAGG
>NW_006786690.1:2886545-2888724 GCF_000442215.2 Lipotes vexillifer | reverse complement strand
GGGCGACTTACTGGGGTTCAGCAGATACTCCTGTCCTGGACTCTTGACGGTCTGCCCACGTTTGGGAGAAGCAGGTAAAAACAAGAATGACCTTCAGGTCTCTAGTGACATGAAACCCTCTACCTGATCACAGCCCAGATAGTAGCAGAGAGGGTCCCTTCCTGCCTCAACTCAATCGCTTGAATGAATGTTACCTGGGCCCCCAGATGTTCTTAAAGATGCTGCAGTGCCTTAATTGATCTCAGAGAAATACAACAACCAATTTAGGCATTCTTTCTAGCTTTCCAGTTCTTGTCTTAGGAGGCATATGGAGTACAAAAGAAAAAAACTTTAGTGTCTCAGTGTTCACAACCTTGACCAGAAGAATCTGTGAATTGGGCGCTTTGCTCTGCATGATAAAGGAGGTGTTTGTTTTGTTTTGTTCCGTGTGTTTCCTTCTCCTCCCTGCCTGGCCCCCCCACCATTCTCTCCAATTTCATGGCGCCCTCATCTCTGACCACATGAGCCCCTTCTTATTTTATGTTTTCCACTTCACCCTGAACCGCCACTCCTACTTTTCATCTCCACCATAGACACTGCCTTTCATTTATTTAATTTATCTCATTTAAAAAAACAAGCAAAAACTTTCCATTGACCACTCAGGCCCCTTCAGGCACTGGGCCACCTCTCTGCTTTCCCTGATAGCAAAATTCCTCAAAAGTGCTGTCTGCGGAATAGTCTTAGGAAGAGTCTTGGGAACAATGAGGGTGGGGACAGAATGGAATGGAGGAGCGACCATAGAAGTGGCAGAGGGCATGAGTGGAATAAAGCTGACCCCACACAGGTATAGAGCTGAAGGTCAAGTGGAGTCACTGTCTCTGTCCCTCTGGTAAGCTTGGTGGCCTGAGGCCCAGGGACCCGCACTGGGTGGCTGTGGGACTGCTGACCTGGGTGGCCTTGGGGCTTCTGGTGACCAGACACGAGGGTCATGGAGGCCTGCATGAGAACTTCTGTGGTCACAGCCGCAGGCACCCAGATGTGGATTTCTACCAAGCACAGTCATGCCTGTGCCCATGGCCACATTCACAAGAGCATCTGGCGTGGGCACACCCCCGGTCACGAGCATGGAGGATTTGCCCCATGGCCATAGCCATGGCCACTCCCATGACAGCCTCTCCCACAGAGGACATGGACATGACCTTGAGCACAGCCTATGCACTGGGGCCACAGTGCTGATCTCTGCAGCTCCATTTTTCTTCTACTTCCTTATCCCCGAGGAGTCCAGGTCCCCTGACACTGCTTTCCACTCCAGATTTTACTCAGTTTTGCTTGGGGTGGGCTCCTGGGAGATGTCTTCCTCAGCCTCATGCCCCCTGCCCTGGAACCTCATTCTTACCACTGTCTGGAGCACAATGGGAGGGCCCTATCCTGTCTGCGAGATGGTGGGTCCTCAGTGGAACTATCGCCTCTCTTTGTGTGACGAGGAGGGAGGATAAGCACATGCTCTGGATCACACATGGAAGTCACTGATGTGGAAGACAGGAGCATCCTCTGAAGGAGAAGCAGAGCTCAGAGGAAGAAGAAAAGGAAGTGGGGGGGAGGGGGTCCCAGAGGAGGAAAGGAGGGAGCACAGGGCGCAAAGGTGGGCCCAGGAGACCTCAGAATTCTGAAGGGGAAAAATCAGGTTCAGACCTGCATGTATTGGGTTAGCTGAATCTGGCTGCTGACTGGCACCAACCTCACAGGTGGTCTGACCATGGTGCTTCATTTCGGGGGGTCGGAGCCTGGAGATCCTGACCACAGTGACTGTCCCACTGCAGGAAGTGCCCCAAGAAGTCGGGGACTATGCCTTGTTGGTCCAGTCTGGCAATAGGGGCGCTGGTGTGTGCAGCCTTACGCTCCTAACTCAAAGAGCGGCGTGGGCAGTAAAGTGCAGGCGGGGCAGGTCCTGGCTGGGCTCTGCCGCTCACTGCTTTATCTACAGAGCAACTATGTCCCGCGTCCACGTGGCCTGAGCTGTTGAGGGAGGTGTCACCATTGCAGTCCCTTCCTGGAGATGCTGGGGCAGGTTGTCATAATGGTGATTATGGTCCATTCGAGTGAGAGGTGGGATAAACTGCCCCCACCCCTGCCCCAAACTTCTAGCCTCTAACTCCTCCAGGTCAGGGGTCCCTGGCCAGGGAGCTCTGCTAAGGGAAAG
>NW_006786690.1:2884549-2886292 GCF_000442215.2 Lipotes vexillifer | reverse complement strand
GGAAAGAGCTGTATCTGAGGGAAGTGGAGGCTTTGGCACGAGGACCGTCAGGGTTTGGCAGTCTTCCAGGGACTATAGAGGAGAAATTGAGAGGCCAGAGGGACGGTGCCCTCAGGCACGGGCTGGCCACGTTGTTGGGTTTGGAGGGCTACCTGGGGCCACGAAGAAGGCTGGAAGAGAGAGAGGGGATGGCAGCCCACCCCGTGTCCCCACCCCACCTGTTCTCCGAGGACCAAGCTGCCACACACAGGCTCCTCCAAGGTCTGCCTCCCTTCTCCCACCTGGTGGTGGAAGCTCCAGGGAAGACCAGAGCCCTGGACAGAGGGGGAAGCAGGAGGAGGTGAGGATAAACATCAATTAAACTTCAATCACGTAACCGGATCCAGGAGTGACAGGGAGGAGGGGGATTAGCTGCTAATCTCATGGCCTGATTTGTGTGTGTGTGTTTCTATTCTTTTTATATTACTGGGTTTTGTTTGTTTGTTTTTTGCGGTACGCGGGCCTCTCACTGTTGTGGCCTAACCCGTCGCGGAGCACAGGCTCCGGATGCGGATGCGCAGGCTCAGCGGCCATGGCTCACGGGCCCAGCCGCTCCACGGCATGTGGGATCTTCCCGGACCGGGGCACGAACCCGTGTCCCCTGCATCGGCAGGCGGACTCTCAACCACTGCGCCACCAGGGAAGCCCTATGTTACTGTTTGAATGGAGAGTAGGGGTGACGAAATAAAGTCCTTGCATCTTCAGCCCCACCAGGGAAGCCTTGCATCCCTGCGCAAAAAAAAAAAAAAAAAAAAAAAGTGCTGTCTCTGCTTGCTTTACCCACTTCTTTTCTCGCTCATTTTATCAGCTTATCAGCAGAATCAGGCACAGCCTATTGCTCCTTCTTTCTGGAAATGGTTCCCCACTTGGCCTCCAGAACCCCACGCTCTCTTGGTTCTCTTCCAACCTCAGCGTCCATTCCTTTTCGGCCTCTTTGCTGGCTCCGCACCACCTTCCCTCCTGCTAAATAATGGAGTGTCTCGGGGTTTGGTCTCAGGCTCTCTTGCTGTTGTGGTCTCTACGTGACTTCATCCAATCCCATGATTTAAATACCTTCTAGCTACTGCAACTCCCAAAAGTGTATCCTCAGACCTTTCCCCTGAATTCTATTCTAGATAAATGGCCAACAGACTCCTCAATACCTCCACTTGGATGTCTAATGGGCATCCCAAACATAAACCAAACCAAGCTCCTGTTTTTTCCACCTAAACTTACTCTTCCCCAGTCTTTCCCTCCCAGTGAACCCTCAGCAACATCTCAGGTTCCTCCTGTTCCCTCACACCCATTTATTAATAAATTGTCGGCTCTTTTTAAAACTCTCTCTGTTCTCCCAGTTTGCAACTTGTCTTTTTACTCTTGGTGGTATCTTTTTCTTTTTTTTGCGGTACGCGGGCCTCTCACTGCTGTGGCCTCTCCCATTGCAGAGCACAGGCTCCGGACGCGCAGGCTCAGCGGCCATGGCTCACGGGCCCAGCCGCTCCACGGCGTGTTGGACCTTCCCGGACCGGAGCATGAACCCGTGTCCCCTGCATCGGCAGGCGGACTCTCAACCACTGCGCCACCAGGGAAGCCCTATGTTACTGTTTGAATGGAGAGTAGGGGTGACGAAATAAAGTCCTTGCATCTTCAGCCCCACCAGGGAAGCCTTGCATCCCTGCGCCAGCAGGGAAGCCCTGGTGGTATCTTTTTTTTTTTTTTTTTTTT
>NW_006786690.1:2882064-2884362 GCF_000442215.2 Lipotes vexillifer | reverse complement strand
GAACCCGCGTCTCCTGCATCGGCAGGCGGACTCTCAAGCACTGCGCCACCAGGGAAGCCCATCTGGTGGTATCTTTTGATGAACAAATGTAATTTGTTTCTTTTATGGTTAACACTTCTGAAAATACCTTGTTTGAAATATTTCCCATCCCTAGTCCTTGAAGATACTCTCTGGCAGCTTTTCTTTTTTCTCTAAAGATTTGCCTTTCACATCTCTCCTACCACCCTATTCTAAATTACCAGCACCGTGTCCTGGATCACTGTAATCCCTCCTCACTGCTCTCCCAGCCTCTAGTCTTGCCTCTGCACAATAACCATGGTGATCCTGTAAAAATAAGCCAGATGGTTTCACTCCTCTGCTAAAAAGCGTCTAATGGATTCTCATTTTGTTCCAAGCAAAACCCTCAGCACTTACCACAGCCTGCAAGGCCCTGTGTGACCTCGCCCACCACATCTCTCACTTCCTGGAAGTCCCTCTCTCACTCTACTCGGGCCATGCACTGGCCTCCTTAATGTCCTAAAACATACCAAACATTCTCCCACCTCAGGACCTTTGCACATACTGTTCTCTTTGCCCAGAGTTCTGCCCCCAGGTCTCCTTATCAGAGAGGACTTCCACAGCCGCCCTGTATAAAATAGCACATCTCCTCCACCCGCAATCTCCACCCTGTGTTCCTCATTTATTTTTTCTTGTCATCTCTCTTCTTCTAGTAGAATATATGTTCCATAAAAACCACAGTTTTGCTTAGTGTGCTGCTATATTCCTAACGTCAAGAGTGGTGCCTGACAATAAGTATTAAAAAAAAATACTATTGAATACGTGATGGGATGAATGAAAGTGTCTTGAAAAATATACAGTGTTCATTTAAGAATAAATGTTTTGAATGTACATAAATTTACATAAATATCATGTAGATATTCTGCTTCTTACTTTCTCACTAAACGTATTTAAGATGGAACTGTACTGCTGAATGTAAATCCAGTGCGTCATTTCTGACCACTGCATAGTGTGCCATCAAATGCCACATTTTCTCATCCGTCTCCTTAACGATGGACACACGGTTTGCCTGCAGCTCCAGCTATATACACAGCATGAAATAAACATTCTGCAACTTACACCTTATGAATCTGTGTGAAAGATCTTTTTGGTATTTTGGGGGTGGGGAGTGGAGGGAGTGGGATGGTATGTATACTCAGGAGTAGAATTGGTGAGTCACAGGACAAACATAGATATGCTTAATTCAACTAAGTACAGCCAAAAGGCCTGCCAGGGAGAAAGCACACATAATTTATGCCTCCCTCCATCAACAATTTGTGGAAAATCCTGTTTCCTCCATATCCTTCCTGGCCCTTTGAAGTACCTTGAGTTTCTAATGTTTGGCATTATTACAGATATAAAATATTATCTAATTGTTCTTTGCATTTGCATTTCTCTGATTACCAGGTAAGAGCACATAGAGTTTTAGTTCTGACGTTTGCAACCTTTGGGTTCTTTTGTTATTGTTGTTTGTTTTTTTTGTTTTTCTTGAGGGGGGAGAGGGAGGGAAGGGGAGAAACCACTATTTAGACACTAATAAAATTTATTAAGTCCATATCTCATTGCTTTCTCCTGGATTCAGTTCTCTTCTTGCTCTATGCTTACTTTAGGAGGGATTTCAAAGAAGGTCTTTACATGGCAACATTTCTGAGACCCTGAATAAATATTTGTTTTCCTCGAGTATTTAAATGACAGTATAGGACTCCCCTGGTGGCACAGTGGTTAAGAATCCACCTGTCAAAGCAGGGGTCACGGGTTCGAGCCCTGGTCCGGGAAGATCTCACATGCCGCGGAACAACTAAGCCCATGTGCCACAACTACTGAGCCTGCGCTCTAGAGCCCGCGAGCCACAACAGCTGAGCCCACGTGCCACAACTACTGAGGCCCGCGTGCCTAGAGCCCATGCTCCACAATGAGAGAAGCCACCACAATGAGAAGCCCGCACACGGCAATGAAGAGTAGCCCCGCTCACCACAACTAGAGAAAGCCCGTGTGCAGCAACGAAGACCCAACACAGCCAAAAATAAATAAATTTATTTTAAAAATAAAAATAAATAAATAAATGATAGTATAACCAGAGATAAAATTCTAGTGTCAAAAGTTCTTTGCCTTCAGCACTTTGAAAATATGAGTCCACTGTCTTTTGCATCCCAGCTATCGAGTTCAACGATCTAACCATATTGCCAGGAGTTTTTCTCCCCCATATTGTGTCGTATTTGTAAAATACCAAATAAAATATGTAACATTTAAAAAAATGGCTCT
>NW_006786690.1:2877706-2881996 GCF_000442215.2 Lipotes vexillifer | reverse complement strand
CTTTCCCTATCATATTCTCTGTTCTCACCCACCCCTCACCAGGGAACCATTTTCCTGAATGTTCCTCATTTTAAAAATAAATTTGTCATAAATGTGTGCTTCCCTAAAATAATACATTGTTTAGTTTTGCTAGTTTTTTTCCAGCTTTTCATAAATGAGCTCATATTGTGCATAGTCTTCTGCAACTTTTTTTTTTCACCCAACTTTATATTTCTGTTTCATCTATTCTGTTGCATGTAGCTGTACTTAATTCTGTTTCTTTCTGCATAATATTCCACTTTGGAAACATGTTACAATCTGCCCATTATCCTGATGACAGACATTTAGGTTTACCTCCAAGTTTTTGCCAGTAGAAAGGATATTGCTATGAATATTTTATACATATCTCTTGGTACATGCATACAATTGTTTGGAGTAGAAATGCTGGGTCATAAGGTTTGCACATCTTTAATTTTATTCAGTAATGCCAACTTATTTTCTAAAGTGTTTGTAAAATTTCCTCTTCCACCAGCAGTACATGAGAGTTCTGTTTAATCCACATCTTCACATCTTCAACGCATTGTATCACTAGACTTCATAATTTTGAGTAGTCTCGTAGATGTAAACTGGTACCTTGTGATCTTAATTTGCATTTCCTAGATTTCTAAAGAGGTTGAGCATCTTGTCATATGTTGATAAGTTCTGTGAAATGCTGGTTCAAGTCTCTGCCCATCTTTGCATTGGGTTGTGTGTCTTTTTCTTATTCGTTTATGGTAGTTTGTAACAGTATCTATTCTAGATGTTAATCTTTTCTCAGTTTCAATAATTTTGTTGCAAATATCTTCTCCCAGTTTGCCAGTTTACAACTTGTCTTTTGACTCCCTTCATGATTTTCTTTTTTTTTTTTTAGGCCACACCATGTGGCCTGTTAGATCTTAGTTCCCTGACCAAGGATCAGACCCGTGCCCCCTGTATTGGGAGTGCGGAGTCTTAACCACTGGACTGTCAGGGAAGTCCCATCTTTGTGGTATCTTTTGATGAACAAACATTTTTTTACTTAATGTAGTCAAATTTATTCATATTTTTATCTTATAGTTAGCAGGTTTTTTGTATCTTGTTTAAGGAAATCTTTCCTATCCTTAGGCCTTAAAGATATGCTCTTGAAGCTTTTTTTTTTTTTAAGTTTTGCCTTTCACATGAAAGTTTTTAATCATTAGGAATGAACTTTTATGTGTAGGGTGAAATATGAATCCAATTTCATTTTTTCTATATGCATAACCAGTTGTCTCGGTGTCACTCATCCTTTCTCTAATATCTACAAAGCTGCCTCTGCCTTATGTCAAATTTTCATATACATGTGGGGCTTTCTCTATGCTATTGTTTTCTTTAGTGAGTTTGTCAGTATGTTTGCTTTTTTGTTGTTTTTTTCTAAATTTCTTTTCTTGAAGTATAGTTGATTTACAATGTGTTCATTTCTGCTGCACAGAAAAGTGATTCAGTTATACATATATCTACATTCTTTTTTACATTCTTTTCCATTATGGATTATTACAGTATATTGAATATAGTTCCCTGTGCTATGCAGTAGAACCTCGTTGTTTATCCATCCTGTATATAATAGTTTGCATTTGCTAATCCCAAACTCCCAGTCCATCCCTCTCCCATGCCCCCTCCCCCTTGGCAACCACAAGTCTGTTCTCTATGTCTGTGAGTCTGTCTCTATGTCCGTGAGTCTGTCTCTGTTTCATAGATTAGTTCATTTGTGTCATATTTTAGTTTCCACATATAAGTGATATCATATGGTATTTGTCTTTCTCTTTCTGACTTACTTCACTTAAGATACTACATTTTCTTAATTAATACAGGAGGTCAAGGGCTCCCACCTTAAATTGCTCTTTAGCAGTGGCTATTTTTGGACATTTGTATTCATAAAAATAATAGAATCAGCTTGCAATTTCCTCAAAACTTCTGTTTGGATTTTTATTGGATAATGGACAATAAAAATAAATGTTTGGAGAAAACTGACATCTTTACAATAGTATAATTCCATGTACATCCCTCCTGTCCTTTGTGTCGTTGCCACATATTTTATGTCTATGCCACATATTTTATGTCTACATGTGTTAAAAAAAAATCCCAACTTACACTGTTATTAGTTTTGCCTTAAAGTCAATTGACATTTAAGAAATTTAAGAAAAGAACAAAAAGTTGTATTTTTAAATATTCATCCATTTATTTATCATTCCCATTGTTCTTCCTTCCTTCCTCTCTCTTTTTTTTTTTACGGGAAAACAATACATTTATTAAGAGGCATGAAAATGCATAAACTCACTTATAAATAAATATAGCATAATTTACCCAGTGAAAAAATAGCTAAAATCCATGAGTAAACCGGATTTTATCTTTGAAATGATTACATATTTGATCTCTAATAATTTCGCGCTCCATCATGATCTCTTAGTAGCAGCAATTTTACACTGACTATAGAAAAGCTGTTACCAGTGATTATCATATGGGAGGGAAATTTTTCAAGAATTTTCTTTAGAAATGAACCAGTGCAAACAAATTCAGATTGTGAGGGATACAGTAAGACCTGGGGCTTATCTTCTGAAAAGTAGAAAATAAAAATCCCAAACACTCATTAAGAAATGAAAAAGCAAATTACATTTTGATCATTGAAAAATAACACATATGGACATTATAAAACATTCTTAACCAGTGATTGCAATAATTACATTTTAAAATGTTCATTCATTCAAGTACTGGTGATCAATAAACATCCAAAGTCTCATTAAAAGTAACACTAGGCATAGATACATGTGAACAATGCTTCTTTTGATTTAACAACAACAAAAATCATGTCAACAGGAGACAAGTTACCTTTAAAATACTGTATTTTTTTTTTTTTTTTGGTCTGTAAATGATTTTCCACGGTCTGTATATTTTATTTGCGAGGAACCCACGAACATCTCACAATGGCTAATTAAGAAGTCCTTTCTATAAAATGAATCTCGATATTATAGAGATAAACATTCTAAAACACAAATTCAGCTTAAAAATAACAGTGCAGAATCAGGTTTTTTTGGTAAGAAATTGTTAATTCCTTACCAGTGTTGGTTTGCTGCTGTGCAGACTCTATCAGAACACACTTCTTCGATATTTACCAAAGAGCTATTTAATGAGCTGAAAAGACTTCATAAACTCTGGTACCACAATAAATAGCAATGTAGAGCTTAAGCCAAAATTGCGCTGCAATCAACATCATTTCCTTCATTACTGTTGTTAATGAAACTTCCTTCAAAAAGGTTCCTCCCAGTTTTGGCCTGAGTCTCAGGCTTTAATAAAAGTTCCTTTATCTCTTTCACTTTGGACTGCCGACCCATCCTCTCTTGCACAAAGCTTCATTAATTAAGTCCTGGATTCCAATAGGTTTCTGGCCTATGGGAAAAAAAATTATATGATACATTTTATGTGCAAATGTCAATGAAAAACATTAAATATGGCACACCGACTTATCAAAAGAGGGTTAAAAAGAAACATTTAGGGTTTCCCTGGTGGCGCAGTGGTTGGGAGTCCGCCTGCCGATGCAGGGGACACGGGTTCATGCTCCGGTCCGGGAAGGTCCCACACGCCGCGGAGCGGCTGAGCCCGTGAGCCGTGGCCGCTGAGCCTGCGCGTCCGGAGCCTGTGCTCCGCAATGGGAGAGGCCACAACAGTGAGAGGCCCGGCGACCCAAAAAAAAAAAAAAAAAAAAAAAAAAAAAAAGAAACATTTAAATGCTGCCCACATTTATAGAAAAGGTTGCATTTCACCAAAAATATATCATTTACATGAAACAAGATCACTGCATAGCAACAGCCCACATAGGACAAACATGAAACATTATCGACTAACTATATGGATAATAATTTCAACAGTGATCATTTTAATCGTAGCACTCGTTAGCTCTGTGTATGTTTTGGCCTCAGATAAAGTAGTCAAATGCCCTGCTAAGCAATATAAATGGCAGTATTCCATTTACAGCAAGGCCCCTTCCATGGCCTTTAATTTGAGTCCACGAGGCATAACACAAACTCCTCTCTCCCATAGCCTCGGCTGAGGGCAAGTGAAACCAGTGCCATTCTTCCTTCATAAATTAATTTCCTCTGATAGTCCCAGCACTCCATTTCTCTTCTGCTGTGTTTCAGGAATGCAAACACATCCATCATGAAAGCATTAGGCAGTCTCCACAGATTGGACAAGAGACACTTAAACAGCACAATGCAAATTAGCCCATTGACTGGGCAGAGGGAGCAGGGATGCTTCTCACGG
>NW_006786690.1:2871317-2877696 GCF_000442215.2 Lipotes vexillifer | reverse complement strand
GGGGGGGGGGGGCCTGCTTGCCTTCAGGTCTCATTTCCTGTTATTGCCACTGTCAGTGCCATTCTTATCAGCCTCTTCAGTT
Source organism: Lipotes vexillifer (assembly GCF_000442215.2). Classification (NCBI taxonomy): domain Eukaryota; kingdom Metazoa; phylum Chordata; class Mammalia; order Artiodactyla; family Lipotidae; genus Lipotes; species Lipotes vexillifer. The sequence continues at coordinate 2,877,614 of NW_006786690.1, read as the reverse complement.
TTCACAGAGCTCCCATCCCCTGGCTTGTTTTTGTTCTGTGTTTCTTCCAGATACTGCTGGACAGCCTTGAGCACCTCATTCTCCACCAGCCTCTTACTGAGCCTTACCAGTTCAGCATCATCAGGCTCACCTCCATTCTTATCACCTGCTAGTGTTGGAGGGTCTCCTGCAGAGGCAGGGGTCAGCTGTGGCTCACTGCAGGGACAAGGACACTGGCAGCAGAAGTTCTGGGAAGCACTCCCTGGCCTGAGCCCTCCTGGAGTCCACCACCAGCCCCACCAAGGACCCTGTGGTTTCCAGTGCTGAGTCATCCCAGGCCAAACAACCAACAGGGAGGGAACTCAGCCCCCCTTCCTTCCTTTCTATAGATCTAAATTTCCAATTGTTATCACTCCTTTTCAGCCTACTTAATTTCCTTTAGAATTTCTTGTGGTGAGTGTCTGCTGGTGAAAAATCGGTTCAGCTTTGATTTATCAGAAAATATCTTGACTTCACCCTCAGTTTTGAAAAATATTTTTACTAGATATAGAATTCTAGGTTGACTTTTCTTTTTCCTCCAGCCCTTTAAAGATGTAGTTCCATCATCTGCTAGCTTCCAATCCAACAAGAAATCAGTTGTCATTCTTATCATTGCTCCCCTATTTGCAATGCAACTATTTTCTCTTGCTGCTGTAAATATTTTCTCTTTATTTTTGATTTTCAACAGTTTGATAATGATGTGCCTAGGTATGGTTTTCTTTGACTTTATCCTCCTTAAGTTTTGTGAGCTACCTGGATCTTTGGGTACTTTTTTTTTTTTTTTTTTTTTTTTTTTTGCGGTACGCGGGCCTCTCACTGTTGTGGCCTCTCCCGTTGCGGAGCAACAGGCTCCGGACGCCCAGGCTCAGCGGCCATGGCTCAACGGGCGCAGCTGCTCCGCGGCATGTGGGATCTTCCCAGACCAGGGTACGAACCCATGTCCCCTGCATCGACAGGCGGACTCTCAACCACTGCGCCACCAAGGAAACCCTGGGTACTGTTTTTTAAACCAAATTTTTGGCTAGTATTTCTTCAAAAAATTATTTTTGCACTATTATTTCTCTCCTTTCTTTGTGAGACCCCAATTCCTGAAATGTACCTGCCTAACAAATCATGGTCAAAGTGATCTGTCAGTAACTTAACTGTCTGCTAGAATAAAACAACATTCTTCAGAAGAAGATAACAGAATACAGTTTCTATGACATATCATCCACAATGTCAAATATATAATAAAATTATTAGACATTCAACAAAACAGGAAACTGTGACCTGTAATAAAGAGAAAGATCAGTCAATATAAAGATACCCACAAATGACCCAGACATTGGAGTTAGCAGACAAAGAATTTGAGATAAAATTGATAAATTTGTTAGAGACTACAGGAGAAGATCTACATAGTGACTGAAGACATAGGAAATTTCAGGAGAGATTTGGAAACTATTAAAAAAAAAAGAAAGAAAGAAAGAATGGAAATCCCCAAACTGAAAATACAGTATCTGCAATCAAAAACGCTTTGGATGTGATAGGTTGGATACAACCAAGGAAATGATCAGTGAACTTAGAAACAGATCAATGGATGGGAGTTCCATGGTGGCCTAGTGGTTAGGATTCCGGGCTTTCACAGCTGTGGCCTGGGTTCAATCCCTGGTCGGGGAACTGAAATCCTGCACGCTGTGTGGTGTGGCCATGGGGAAAAAACAATCAAAACAAAAAAACAGATCAATGGATATCATCTCAACAGAGAGAATGAAAGACTGAAAATCAGGAAAAAAAAGGAAAACAAATTAATGCCCAAAGGGCAATAAAACCATAATCTTTGTGTCTATCTTTTCTGGTAAAATGTTTTTGTATTGCCATTGGACAAAAAGCATTTGCATTGCTCTCAGTCTTCTACAAATTAACATCTAGGCTTTCAGAGTTTTTAAATGTTTTAATCAATAGTAAATAATAAATGAAATGAAAGTACACTCCTCTAAAGAATTGAATAATCACTGATAGGACCTGCTAGGCAGTGCCCCAGAATATTAAAAAGAAATGCAATAATTCCTTTTAGCCTATTTCCAAATTTTGAAGTTTTTCTTAACAAGAGTTAAGCGCTAAGGCTTAAAAAGAGAGAAATGTAGCTCCTAATAACTTTCTCTTTCTTCTTTTCTTCTCTCTTTCTCTTCCTCTTCTCTCTCTCAAAGACTTCTAAAGTTTTGTATATACCAAGGACTATGCTAAACATTTTAGAAATATAAACTTATTTAATCATAGTAAAAGATAAATTGCCCCAAGCTTGATCTAGAGAAAAATGCTTCTGTGGGATCTAACTCACAGCTTTCCTCTAGGAAAAACAAAAACAAAATTTCTTAGAAAATGTTTAAAACAAGTTTCTGATGAATTTTAATGGGATTAAGACTTATTCTGGAAACTAGCTACTCACCTACCCAACTGACTTCTATCTGAGAGTCTGAGCGTCTTCCATCAAGAGTCTAGAAATCCTTTTTTCTTTATCTGATCAAACAATCATTGTCTATCCATTTTCTTTTTTCCATAATGGAGCAATTTTTTTTTTAATCTTTTGGCCATGTGGGATCTTATTCCTCAACCAGTGATTGAACTTCACCCCCTGCATTGGAACCACAGAGTCTTAACCACTGGGAAGTCCCTGGAGCAAATTTTTTTATTTGGCCCACTAAAAAGCCTTTTCCCTTGGAACAAGATTATAATAAAATTTGGCATATGCTATTAACTAAATTATCTATAAAACCCAATTTTCTTTAGCAACCCTCATAACAACCCAAGAGATCTAAATAGGACTCAACCCTTCTTTCCCACCCAATTCTTGTGAATCAAAGCTTCAAACACTTCCCTTTCCCAGGAAGATGGCATCACAAGTCAGAAGTTTATGGCAGACACAATACACGTGTTTGGATTCACAAATGTCCATGGAGAGGGGGGAAGTGATCTGCCTTCAGTTCACACCAGAGTGATCACAGAGGACCATCTATCAATGTGGTAGAATATTTCTAGAGGTTCAGATATCCTGGAGAAATAACCCTGGACTTCAAGGCAACCTTTGTAAGCAGATTAGGTTAAGGGGTCCCTGGAGAAAGAGAACCAGGAATGGCTTTCTCAACATAAGAGAACCCATTTTGGCCTAAGCCATTTTGTCATCTAAGCCTGGCTGCAATGCTTGCCCTTGAACAGGTCTCAGTAATTAATGATCTTAAGGGAGGGAATGCAGAAACAAGGGAGGAGCAGTCAAGAAACAATAGTACTGCCTTGGGGCAGGGTCCTGGTTCCTCAAGAGATATATATAATAATATATCTTTGAGTTCTGCAGTAAGTAAGGTCCCCACCCACATGGAGGATGGATGTTGATCCTCCTGACTTTAATCAACTAAAGCTTGGACTCTGTTAACCTTTGCCCCAATTCTATGCTGAGTTCTCCTCTGCTCAAGCCCCCTCATACCCTTAGCTTAAAACTTCCCCAGTTTTGAAGGTAACGGTTCTAACTTCATAAGGTTGGTGTAAGGATTAAATAAATTCATGTAAAATACTTAGAACAGCTCTGACATATGCTAAAAACTCAATAAATGTGAGCTGTTACCACCATCATCGTTATTCTTGGTATTATTATTATCATTGTTACAAACTTGTCCTAGAGGATCTTAAAAGATGTGCATAAGCACTTGCAGAAAGAGTAGCTTTCACCCTAACTTGGGTTTATATTCTGTCCGTAGTGTTAAAGAATTTCAGATGAACCCCGTAGACATTTGTTATATGGCATCTATACTATACAACTGATAACATTTTTTAACTATATGGATATTTTCTTTATGTGATTAAACATGCAAATATCTGGTTCACCTATTAAAAAACAAACAAACAAACAAAAAACTTCCCCAATTTTGCTGTTTCGGGAGCCACTGCTTCGGGAAAGATCCCAGGTGTTCTCCTTACTTGCTGCAAGTAATAATAAATCCCTCCTTCTCCCAATCTTTGGCTTGGTTGTGTCTATTGGCTTGACACCCACCAGGAGGTAAACCCAGTTTGGGGGTACTATTCCCAGAAACAAGACTGTCAAGTGGAGCTCAGACTTGAGACACCAGTTCCTAGAGAGCTGATAGTGATGCCCAAAACTTTAGAAGACCAGACCCTGATAAACTAGGTCCTGAAGAATAGCAGGTAACCTCTCCTTATCAGGAAAATCCAGAGGCAGCTTGGGCTTGTGGCAGGTCAAATTGGGGACCACTTTATTCCTACAGTTCCTCATCTCTTGCATTTCCCACAGCTAGCAATGGTCCTTGTCAGGGACCAAGAGCAGATGGCCCCAAACTTTGAGGGGCTGTGGTTATGTAAGCAGATAGGATAGGAGGTCCCTGGAGAAACAGAACGAAGCATGGCTTTCTTGACATAAGAGAAGCCATTTTTGGCCTAAGCCATTTGTGATCTAATCCTGGCTACAATGCTTGCCCTTGAACAGGTCTCAGTAATTAATGATCTTAAGGGAACAAAAGAATGCAGAAACATTACCTGCTATCGGGCGAGCGAAGTAAGAATAGCAAAAATAACATATCAGTTGTGAAGCCTCCCAGTTAACTTTCAGTGGTAAAGGTTAGCCTGAAGCACTCAACCACCAGATCACCCGGAACATAAGGGACGATGATGTTGACCTTTTCTGACCCTGGTGACTTCAATCAACTAAAGTTTGGACTCTGTCACCTGTCCCAGCCCCTTCATGAATATGCATGTACCCTCAGCTTAAAACTTCCCCAACTTTACTGTTCTGGGAAATGCTGCTTTAGGAAAGATCCCCAGTGTGTTCTCCTTACGTGCTGCAAGTAATAAATCCTTTCTTCTCCTGATCTTTGTCTTGGTTGTGTCTTTTGGCTCTATACTCACCAAGAGGTGGACACAGTTTTCCAGTCACAACTGAAGGGGGTATTTGGCAGTGGTCTGTAACTGTGAGGGGTCCATTATCTGGGTCAGAGGCCCCCCAGTCTTCTCTGAGGTTTGAGACAGGGGGCTTTGATGGCTCCGCAGTCCCTCCAGAGCCACCCTGGAGAAATTATGTTTACTCCACAAGAAGAGAAAGCTGTGGGAGGGTGAGGGTTGGACTATATGTAGAAGGAGCCTCTGGAGGACATAATAAGCATTGGTCTTTCCTTGTGGAGCTCTGCAAAGGTTTACCAGGGGAAAACCGGTAATGGGACATAAATTACCCTGAGAGTCCGAAGCAGAGGATTCTGGCTTTAAGAATTAGCTCTCAGGGTCTTCTTAGTGAAAAATCAAAACGGTGTTTCCCAAAGTAAGATTCCCTATCAGAATTTCCTGGGGATGTTTATTCAAAATGCAGATTCCTACCTTCCACAGAGATCGCAACTCTGGGGGTGAGGCCCAAGAATCTACATTTTTTAAATCAGGCTGCCCAGATTCACCATCTTGAGGAGCTTGGGGTGAAGCAGGAAGAACAGTCCAGGTGTCTCTCTTAAATGTTCTGGGGAAATAAAAATGAAGCCTCTAGGAAAGAACAACTCTAGGGTGTCAAACCACAGAGTGTCTGTGCAGTGAATTGTTTTGTATTCACTTAGTTGGCTTTATATAAGAAATAGAAACAAACCAGAGCTAGCCTTTTAAAAATTTTATATTTTTTATTATAGGATTATTTAATACAACAAAAGGCTTTCCAATATAAAATGTCTAATCTACCTATTCTAGACTAACATTTCTATTAATTCACTTTACATTTACACATACTGCTTTGGCATGAGGTTGAAGCCCATAGCACCTCAACCTATATTGGGTGCCTGTGATGGTCCATGAGTTGCCTTGCAGGTATGGAAGCTCCTCAGCCTTTAACCAGCTGCTGCCTGGACCTTAGGAGAGTGGAGGATTGACAGGCACTCCTACTGTGGGAGTAGGTGTCTAGATATGATTAGTGCACATGCTGGCTCTACCACCCCCACTCATCTGGTTGTAGGTTTGTTTAAGTTACACAATCCTGATTTGTTGATGACATGGTGACCCTCCTTGGGATGTAAGCAATGGGTCAAGTCATAATTCATACACTCTACACCTGGCCTAAATGTCTTTATCCATTGCCCATGGGTCACTGGACCACAACCCCTCAGGCATTCCCCAAGGCCGAAAGGGAAGGTGTGTGATCCAAATTTATATTTGCTGACTTCCCTGTTTCTGGTTTCTAGCCAGCCCTACATTTACAAGACAATGTGATAAGGACCCTGCCCAGCTAGGGAATTTGGGTACCGCGGGGGGGGGGGGGGGGGGGGG
>NW_006786690.1:2867644-2871270 GCF_000442215.2 Lipotes vexillifer | reverse complement strand
GGGGGCGGATAAAGAGAAAAAAGAAAGACCTCTTAGAATGACAGGAGTTGTGGCTCATTTTAAAAGAAGTCAGGAATGATTTGCATCACTGACCACTTATGGCCACCACTGCCAGAAGAGTTCTGAGCCCAAAGGTGAAGAAAGTTGAGCCAGGCCTCTCTGGCTTTCCCTTCCTCTCACCTGGGTGAGACTGGGAGGCATTCACTGACCAGACTGAGGAGGCTTGTTTGCTTACTGACTGACCAGTAGGATAAGGTCTGTCTACATTCCCTCCCTCAGTGTCAAGTCGTTTGTAATGCTGTGGTCTCAGCCCTCAGCAGATAAACCAAACCCTGAACTTGAGTTCTGTTATATGCTGGCTGTGTGATTTTCAGCAACTAACTTCTCCTTCCTCAGTCTCACTTTACTCATCTCTAGAATGGGGATAATACCTCTGCATTAGCTTGTGAGGGCTGCTCCAACAAAGTAACACAGGCTGGTTGATTTAAACAATAGACATTTATTTTCTTGAATTCTGGAGGCTAGAAGTCTGAGATCAAGGTGTTGGCAGGGTTGGTTTCTTCTGAAACCTCTCTCCTTGGCTTGTAGATGGCCACATGTTCTTCTTTCTATATGTGTCTGTGTCCTAATTTCCTCTTATAAGGGCACCAATGGTATTGGATTAAGGCCCACCTAATGACCTCATTTTAACTTAATTATCTCTTTAAAGACCCTATCTCCAAATACAATCACATTATGAGGTACCCGGGGTTAGGACTCTAACATTGAATTTTGGGAGGACAAAATTCAGCCCATAACAACCTACTAGGTATTATTGTGAGGACTGAATTATCTAAGGCGTTTAAAGCATTAACGTGAAGCCCAACATAGTATGCCCCACAAAAGGGTAAATGCTATTATTTTGAGGCCCTACATAAAAGAAAGATACTGTCATCGAAACACAAGAAAACATAGATGGGAAAGAGAATTCTCCTAATTATGGCTCCTATTTCCCATCTGATGGACACTTCTGCTGTTCTTCAAGCCCTTCTTTTAAAAATGTGCCGACACAATGTCTGAACATAGCATCTGTGGGGGATCTTCTAAGGGCTAGAAAGCAGACAGTTTTCTTCTTTGCCTGTTGCTGTTATCTTTCTGGCTATAAGCTGTCTGAGGACTGTCTTAAACTTCCTTTGTATCTCTTACTATATCTAAGAATACCATGCTGCGCACAGAGTAAGGGCTCAGTAAAAAACAATAAATCAAACCATATGTCTTTGTGATAGTTTACTTATTTCTAGAAACAAGTCCTGGCCAAAGAGGTATGTTATCCTGAAGGGTAGATCGCCATCTAGTGAGCCTTGCTATTAGACTAGGAAAGTGTGAGGTTCAGAAAACCCCAGGTTGCTATTTCTATGTCTTTTACGTTAGATATTTATATATGCAAACACAAACAGAAATCTTATAGTTTGACAGCTTGATCTATTATTGATAAATTCAACTAAGCTTTTATTTTCCTTTATTCCCAAAAGATTTCTTCATCAATCTCAAAATGAAACAAATTTACCAAACAAGCTATAGACTAAAATAATCTCATAACTGAGATAAAAATGACTGATGGATAAAAGCTGATACATTTTACTCTGGAAAGTGTCTTTGAGCACAGCGGTGAATGTATTTTCAGTAGGAGTGAGTTTAGAGGACAGGGACAATAGGCAACAAATGAAACCCCTATACCATTAACAGCAATCAACAAGCAATGAGGAAAAGAGGTAGAGGAAATGGAGCCTATACCTAGAGGATCAGCAGCAAGGCTGGATGCCTATTAGCTTTTTGAAGTTCAGTTTGAGGACTTAAAGACCAGGTATAGCAAAGAGCCACCCTGGGGATGGCTTCTTGGCTTTAAGGCCCATTTTGATCTGCACAGCATCAGAGTTTACAGGAGATGGTGTCTGCAAATACCTTCACTGCCAAGTATTGTAGTTCTCCACTGCACCTCTAGGGAGGAGCCTTCTCTGCCTCAGCAGATTTTTCAATGTGGACTTTTCCTTATAGAATCAATGGTTATATTTCAAAGACCAGACTCACTCATTGGTAGAAATGCTTTTGGTGACTGAGCCTTAGACTCTCACTCATACATTCATTCAACAAATATTTATGGACCTCCAAGAATGTGCTAGATACTGTTCAGACACTAAGGCTTTAATGGTGAACAAGATGGACAAGATTTTTGCCCTCATAGAGCTTTTTTTTTTTTTTTTTTTTTTTTAAAGAGGGCAAAGACAATAAGCATGTAAACAAAATAGATAACAATGTCAGGTACTATGAAGAAAAAATAAAGCAAGGTAGGACGGGTGGTGGCAAGGGTTCTGCTGTTTTCTGGAAGGCTGCTCAGGAAAGGCTCACCTGAGGAGGTGACATTTGAGTCACTTCTTAGTCTCTTTTGGCTTACCAATGTACAGACAAAAAACTGACTTTTGAAACCTCACCTGTTCATCATGAGACTAGTGTCTGTAGTTCAGTGTGGCTGCAGTTTAGAAGTGAGACACGCTGTGGGGGTGGGGATGGTGGGTGATGAATTGGGCGATTGGGACTGACATGTGTATACTGATGTATATAAAATTGATGACTAATAAGAACCTGCTGTATATAAAAAAAAGAAAATGACATCTATGTTGATAAAAGAAAACAAATGTCAAAAAAAAGAAGGGCGGGCTTCCCTGGTGGCGCAGTCGTTGACAGTCTGCCTGCCGATGCAGGGGTCACGGCTTCGTGCCCCGGTCCAGGAAGATCCCACATGCCACAGAGCGCCTGGGGGCCCGTGAGCCATGGCCGCTGAGCCTGCGCATCCGGAGCCTGTGCTCCGCAACGGGAGAGGCCACAACAGTGAGGCCCGCATACGGCAAAAAAAAAAAAAAGAAGGGCAACCTGACTTTTCCATAAACCTATTACAAACTGTACCATGTGAGGTGTACAAAACAAATTGCTCCTGATACCATGTTTCTTCTCCTTTTGGCTTCTTAGTGTTGTGACAATACCAGGGAGATAGAGACTAGTTTGACTTTCAGAATCCTATGCAATTTTATTGGCCTCATGTTATTTATATAGATGTTGCTATCACAGAAATAGGTGCTATTTAATTAAAGCTTAAAGCAAAAAAAAAAAAAAAGAAGTGAGACACGGGGAGAGGGAGCAGATTAACTCAGGAGATGAGTCTGGAGAAGGGAGCAGTAGACAAATCATAAAGGACTTTTTAAGTCACAGTAACTAGTTTGGGCTTTATCTGTAGAAGCCACTGATGAGTTTTAAACAAGGGAGTGAAAGAATCAAGATTATCATCTTGGAAAATCACTCTGGATATAGGATGGATACATCAACCCTGAAGGCAGGAAAATGGTTAATAGGTCAGTGCAATGATCCAGACAATAAATCCAAATTGCCTGAATTCAAGAGGCAATGGGGCCAGAAAGAAGTTGACTGAGGTGAAAAGGCAAGATGTGATGGTTATAGAGTGTGAAGAGAAGAACGATGACAAGGAGAAATGTGTGCTCACTCATTGAGAATGGGAAAAGAGAGGGTGAGACGGGTGACAGAAGATGAATTCAGTTTGAGGTGCCTACAGACATCCAAGCGAATGTCAGCAGGCA
>NW_006786690.1:2863808-2867622 GCF_000442215.2 Lipotes vexillifer | reverse complement strand
CAGCAGGAAGTTGAAAATATAGGTCTGGGGCAGACCTGTGCCTGATATATACAGGTTTGAGAGACAAAAAGGTAATTGAAACCAAGAGAGGACGGATAGGTCACCTTTTATGAGGGAAATGACAAAAGAGTCAATGACAGAACCAGAAAGAAATCCAGCATTTACAAGATTGGCAGCAAAAGAACAGAAACAGTGAAGGAAGGATAAAACAAAATGACTAATCAGAATCATCGAGAATAGTAATAAGATGTGCATTGTGATTTCATAGTCCCATCTGGTTAACTGGCTTGTTATGTGGAAAAGTTACTTCCCCATCTTTGACCCTCTGGCAAAGCTTTTGTTCATTCAGCAAAATTTATTTGAGCCTGTACTATGCGCCAGACACTGTTCTAGGTGCTAGGGCCATATCAGTGTACAAAAAAGACAGATGCCCTGACTTTATGGAGCTTACATTCTAGTGTGGGGAACAGATAATAAACACATTAAAAATAGGTAAACAAATACTAGAAGGTGATAAATGCTATGGGGAAAAACAGAGTAGATTAATCGACATCAGTGGGGGACTTCCTTGGTGGTCCAATGGTTTAGAATCTGCATTCCAATGCAGGGGACGCCGGTTCAATACCTGGTCAGGGAACTAAGATCCCACGTGCCATGGGGCAACTAAGCCCGTGTGCGGCAACTACAGAGCCCAGGCGCTCTGGAGCCTGCTCAACACAACGAGAGAGAAGCCCGTGCACCGCAAGAGCCCCTGAGCCACAACAAAAAGATGGTGTGTGCCACAACTAAGACCCTACGCAGCCAAAAAAAAAAGAGAGAGAGAGAGAGAGAGAGAGACATCAGGGATGTAGAGAGAGTACGTGAGCAATTTCCAATGGGGCAGTCAGGGTAGCCTCATTGAGTAGCTGATACTTGAGTAAAATCTTGAAATTTGCAAGTAGCTATCTGGGGGGAAGAGCAGAAGTTACCACTACAAAGGTCTTGAGGCAGGAGCTAGCTTAAGAAGTTCAAGCAGTGACCAGTGTTAGGGTACTAGATGAGATCAAAGAAGAAATAGGGGAGCATCAGGTCGGATTCCACTTTTGCTCTGAGAAAAATAAGGGAGCATTAATAGGGAGGTTTTGAGCTTAAGAATGATATGCCTAAGGTTTTCTAACGGGATAACTCTGCTGCATTTAGAATAGATGCTGAGTGGCAAGGGCAGAAGCAGGGAGACCAGTTAGGAGCCCAGGGCAGAAGTTCAGGCCAAAGATGACAGTGCTTTGAAGCAGGATGATAGCAGAGAAGGTTCTTGACAGTTTGGAAGTGGGATATAAGAGGAAGAGGAGTCAAGAACGAAACCAAGGCTTGTGTCTTAAAGAAAAGGAAAGATACTGCCATGAACCGAGGCAGGAAAGACTTTGGGAGGAGCGGGTCGGTTTTTGGAGGGGTGGAGGGTGTTCGGGAGACAGGAGGAGGAACCAGGAGCCGTCTATCCAAGTGGAAACGTCCAGAAGGACGTTGCCAATGCACGTTTGAAGCTCGGGAGAGAGATCTGAGCTGGAAATCTATGACGTTGTTAGGAGGCAGTTGGTATTTAAAACCACAAGTGTAAACACATAGTTTCAAGATGAGCGCTATGAACAAAAAGCAGGAAAGGGAGGCTAGAGTGTTTGCGTGTGCGTGTGCGTGTGTGTGTATGTGTGGTGGGGGATATTTTTCAAAAGATGGTCAGAGAACGGTCACATGCTCCCTCTCAGAGAAAAAGAGAGCGCTTAGGGCAAGTCTGGCAGAAGGCATCCGGTGCCGGAGCCCTCGCAGCCGGAGCAGGGCGCTGGGGCGGCAGAGCTGGGCTACCGAGGCGGAGGCCGAGGGCCCCGAGGCCTGGAGGCAGGCCGCTTCTCCGTCAGGCTCTGTCCGTGGGCCACGTTTCTCCTCAGCTTCCTGCCCGCTAGCGTGGGGACCCGGCAGTCGAAACCGAAATTCATCTAAACCACAGTTCCAGCTTTTCCCCAAAGCTAAGGAGTTGTGCGGAGACGGGAGGGAAAGCCGAGAGCAGGGCCAGAATGCAGATTTCACTCATACTGCATAGCTCGACTACTTCAGGGCCGATCTCCGTAACTGGTAAACTCGTAAAAACAACACAGTCACAACTTTCATAACGACACGGGCGGCCCCACTAGCGTCACTCTGAGGTAACAGCTTTTCTCTTCGATCGCTCTATGGGCCCCCCAGGGCGGGAGGCCTCCGCCACTACGGGTGGAAGGATGGGTCAATTCACGCTCCGGGAACAAGGCCGATAGAGCTCCACAAAAGGATTCGCAGGGCGGGGTGACCCGACGACACACACTCTCTCTCTCTCTCTCTGTCTCTCTCGCTCTCTGTCTGTTCTCTGTCTCTGTCTCCCCCTCCCGCCCCCCCCTCATTGGTTGAGATCGCGAGGCTTTCCTCCCGGACTGGCCACTGGGGACGCTCTGAGCCTGGTAGCAGCCCGCCTACTTGAACGCGCGTGCGCACGCGTGCCGGGCGCTCGCCACACTGAGCAGGCGCGGCCTCGTGTCGGCTGGTGGGTCGGGTGGAGCGGCGCGCTCTGCGTCCCGGCGCTCGGCTTTCCCTGCCGGTCCCGCCCTCCGTCGCGGCGGCGCGGTGCATCTTGGGATAGGGAGCGATCTCCGAGCGAGGCAGCAAGATGGACGCGGGATTCTTCCGCGTAAGTGGGAACGCGGGGATCTGGGGTGAGGTGAGGGGCTTATTGGTATGGCCCGGCAGGAGGCCTGAGCTCGGGACGGGGTAGCCAGCGAGCGGAAGCTTCGAAGATCCTAAGAATCCTTGGTGCCAACGGACGCTCCCCTCTGCCCTGCGGCGGGGACCGGTGCGCCCCTGCGCAGTCTCCTCCTCCGGAATCGTCCCCCACTACGCGGCGGCGACGGTCGCCGGAAAATGGCGGCGGGAATGGCCCGAAGCGGTACCTCGCCGCCCGCCCGCCTACTTGGCGGGGCCTGCGGGCCGAGCCGTGCGCGTCGCCGGGTCCTGAGGCCTAGCGGACTCGCGAGGAGGAAGCCCCTGGGGGGAGGCCGGAGGGAAACCCTGAGGTGACCGGCGGCTGCAGGGTCCTGGGGAGGACGGGTTTGGGGGTACCGCCCCAGGAGAGCGTGGACCGGAAGCAGCGTTAAGCCGCTTTTCTTGAGAAAGCGGGCGCCGAACCCCCCCCCCCTTTCCTGGTCTACGCCTTCGCGAAGGCTCGGGGTCAGAGTTCGCGGGAGCTCCCGCCCAATTTGATATCCCTTTAGGGAGGGTAACGCCGATAATTTGTGGTTAGAACGTTTGAATCTGCGACTCTCGGGGCAGAGGGTGCAACAAAAAGTATGCGCGTCTATGGAGGCGGGGGAATGGGGTGGATCAACTCCTTCCCGCTCACCGTTCCTCACCCCTCACCCTCCCCGTTTGTTTTACTCTTTTGAAAGTCCGCTGGAGGAAAGTTGCCTCACTTGCAGACGGGGACGTTTTTTCGTCGTAGTTGGCCCTGAGGGCCCGTGCTTTATTGGGCGCATGCTGGAGCCTGTTCGTCCCCTTTTTCACTTCTGTAGGGAATGAGCACCCAGTCGAGATCTAGATGGGTGGGTAAGTGACACTTAGTAGGACTAGAGTCTGCAAATTCTTTTTAATGCAGAACGGACCGTATAGAGACCAGTTGGTCTAAGTCAAAATTATATGTCATGTAAGTTGGCTCTTTCCATTCTCTGGAGCATATAATATGCAGTTTGTATGTGTGTTTTTAAAGGAAAAGTTAAAAGAGGGGAAGACCGGGACTTTAGTAAAGATAGCTCTGGACATT
>NW_006786690.1:2848808-2858808 GCF_000442215.2 Lipotes vexillifer | reverse complement strand
ATACACACACACACACATATATATGTATGTATGTGTGTATAGTACATCTAGTTTAAAAGAAAATTGAACTTTAATAACTGTAAAAGGTAAGCACAAGCTCTTCATATAGGCAATACATGTTAAATCACAAAAGATAAGATAAATGTGATTGTTTTTTTAGGTAAGCTTGAAAACAGCCTTTTTTTTTTTTAGTTCATCTGTTAGGGATTAATTTTCAGCAAGTATTCAGTGCTGATCTTAAAGTGTATAGTATGGATGAAGAAAGAACAGTCTTGCTGAAAACCAGGGGCTGATGAAATGACAGTTTTATATTTAACATTGGTGTTTATCAGGTGTAGTCTTCAATTTGCTTGTTGATCTCAAATGTTCAACTGTTTACTTTGAAAACCTGATCTTTACAGATTGAACAAGAAAAGTTGGCATCTATGAAGAAGCAAGATGAAGACAAGGATAAGAGGGATAAGGAAGAAAAAGAAAGCAGCAGAGAAAAAAGGGAGCGGTCTCGAAGCCCAAGAAGGTACAGTACAATCTGCATACCTAATATTTTATGAGTACATTAGGTATTAAAGTATCCAGAAAGTTACACAGTTAAAAAGGAAGCTAACAGCACTATTCAGAGAATTTCTTCCATCATATAGTTTTCATGGTGAGCTATGGCTTGCCTCTGGACTAAAATATTTCGTCTTTTTTTTGAGAGATCATCTTTTGACTATAATAATTATCTCTAAAATCTTGGTGAATTAGTCAACCCGCTAATTCCTAAATCAAAATCTAGACTTATCTTTCATATTGCTTTAGTTTAAATTATTTTGAGTTATTATTTTAATTTACTCCGATTTTTTTTTCTTTAGTTTTTTTAATTAGAAATCTGTACCCACTAACCCTTCCTACTGTACTTACCTAATTCCCTGTTCTGCGTTTCTTAGATGGTTGTGCTGAACCCAAAACAGATATTTGCTCTCTTCTTCCTTCCATTGAGACTATGGTTAGGTTCCCATTTTCAGCTCCACAGTTCAGCTTTATATTTGTGGTGAGTGGTGAGAATTCCATTAGGCTTTTCATTTTTAGGGTTCTGCTAATTTCTTCATAAATGTGCTGGAATTAGTAAAGAGAGGAGGTAATATCTTTGTCCCCTTTATTTATATACTTGATATTAAAAGCTGCTTATCAGGGAAGCAGTATTTCTAGAGTTATGCACAAATCATAATGATAACTGTTGATGAACCAGGTCTACTGTTTTACTTCAAGTTAGGGAAACTATTATTGAAATGGAAAGGGAGCTTCTTCTCTTCCCAAAAAGCTATCTTATGCAAGTTTGATATATTTATCCTCTTCTGAAGAACATTTTCCTTTAATTGCACTAGTCATTTTTTCTGGAATACCTAGACTCTACCTGATGAACTCTGGTGGGATCTGTCTGCACCTAAACTCTGTTTTCTTAAGGTTTGACTTATTATTATATATTTCCTTCTTTTTATGCATCTGCTTCCTCTGAAAAGTTGTTCTTTGGTCTTCTCATCTCTGGGAATGATTGAGAACTTAAATCTAGAGTCCTACGTCAGTGTGTTCCTCTGTTAAAACTGGTATACTGGGGAATGTTGTTATCCTACATTTGCTTGTTTTTCTGGTTTTCTATTGGCCCTTTCCCTGTTAAGTGTGAAGGATATCTTATTTCCATAAGGAACTTCTCAGATATAAACAATAATGGTGTAATTAAAAAGATTAATCTCACTTCTCCTTTTGACCCTCTTCCCCAGTCCACGTTATTCAAAAAACCTGAAAAAAAATTGCTTTCATCCTAGACGCAAATCCAGATCTCCTTCCCCTAGAAGACGATCTTCCCCTGTCAGGAGAGAGAGAAAGCGCAGTCATTCTCGATCTCCCCGTCACAGAACCAAGAGCCGGAGTCCTTCCCCTGCTCCAGAGAAGAAGGAAAAAACTCCAGAGCTCCCAGAGCCATCAGTGAAAGTAAAAGAACCTTCAGTACAAGAGGCCACTTCTACTAGGCAAGTACATAAAAATTCATTTACAAATGTCACAGTTTTAGGCTGTTATTAAGTGACTGTAAATATGATACCTGTGTGTTAAAAAATAAACTTACTTGTTTTACTTGTAGATTTTTTAAATTATAAAGTTAGCTTGTTGAAAAGAAATTCAAATTGTGTAGGGGAATATAAGTAAGATGACCCAAAGGTGACCACTGCTATCTGTTGGTTTGTGTTGCTTCAGATATTTTATATACTATAACTTGGCCCTTCCCCCCCCCCCACTATTATGGACAATTTTGCGCTTTTAAAAAAATGTGTGTGATTAGAATTGTTAGTTCACTGGATTTCACTGATGTGTATATATCTTTCTAGATGTCTTCATGGATTTTGAAAACTTTTTAAAGAAACAGCTTTTTTATATTATTGTATTAAGACTTAGGAGTCTGAGTAGAAAAGGCACAAAATAAGCTTTCTTTCCCCCCACACAGTGACATCCTGAAAGTTCCCAAGCCTGAACCAGTACCAGAGCCTAAAGAACCTTCTCCGGAGAAAAACTCCAAAAAGGAAAAGGAAAAGGAGAAGACCCGACCAAGATCTCGGTCGCGTTCCAAGTCAAGATCCCGGACACGTTCTCGCTCTCCTTCTCATACTCGACCGAGAAGGCGCCATAGATCCCGATCAAGGTGAGTAGTGGCTTTAAGATCTGCATAGATCTTAGATTTTATGTGGTACTCTCCTAGGTAGAATTAGGTAAATTATATCAAAGCTGTGGAAACATTTAGCACAAATGTTACGCTTTGGATTTCCAGCAACAATTTAGGGACACTTTCTTGGTTCCATTAACAATCTCTACACAAATAGAAAATTGTGTCCCTTGAAATCCATTTTTTAAATGTAGCTGTTGAGAAAACTATGTTAAGGAATTCATTCCTTGCTCATGATTTACTCAGATTCTGATTCTGTTATGGCAGATCATACTCACCTAGAAGGCGGCCAAGCCCAAGAAGACGGCCATCTCCTCGAAGAAGAACTCCACCGAGACGAATGCCTCCTCCACCAAGGCATAGAAGGAGTAGATCTCCAGTGAGACGGTGAGAGTTTTGGGGTTTTTTGGTTTTTTTTGGTTTCTTTTCAGTTTGAAATTGTCAGATGTACAAAAGTACACCATGTTTGTTTTAGGCTAATCTTTGAGTTAGTGCTCCCCTGGAAAAAAAGAACTCATGAGTAATAATAGGTATTGTCTTAATAAAGAGATACCTCATTTGAGATGTAATGCTGTTAGTTGTGCAGTGATAACACTAGTCTAGTGTTGGAAAATAAAAAACAAATTATTGGTGAATTTGTGTTAATCTCACCAGTTATTTGTGTTAATAATCTTTACCACTTCAGACCCTACCAAGAAATCCTGTCAAGTAAGGGAATTAGCCACCTTCTCTCTTTGGCTTTTAATTACCACTAGTTTCTGAATATAGATACTACAGAGCCAACAGAGTGCTTTACCAGTATTAAAATAACCCATTTGCCTTATATCTTTCTTAATGTGTCTTTTTCGTATTAAAGAAGAGTACTTATTGTAAACAATTCAAACAGAAATAAGATGAATTGAAAATTATCCACAATCCCATTCCATAGATTTAACCATTATTAGCAGTTTGGTATCTATTTTTGAAGAGACTGGGCATAAAAGTCAATACCAGTCTTCTGTCAATACCAGTGTTCTTTTTAAAAAATCATTTTAAAATTAGCATAAGGTGAAATGTTAGGATCTATAACTTTTAACAAAAAGACTGTTGCTACACCTGCCCAAAGTGGAGGCATGGTGCACTGGTAGCAGAGTTTTGTGCGTTCTTTTTTTTTTGCGGTACGCGGGCCTCTCACTGTTGTGGCCTCTCCCGTTGCGGAGCACAGGCTCCAGACGCGCAGGCTCAGCGGCCATGGCTCACGGGCCCAGCCGGTCCCCGGCATGTGGGATCCTCCCGGACCGGGGCACGAACCCGTGTCCCCTGCATTGGCAGGCGGACTCAACCACTGCGCCACCAGGGAAGCCCCAGTGCGTTCTTTATGATGCATTTCACCTGTTTTTTTGGAAGGAACTAATGGTTGTGCTTCAGATTATACTTAGGACAGAATTTTTTGTGTTTTGAGTCTATAAGGTTTTTTCAAGGAACCAAATCAACTTGGAAATAAGAGAGGGGAAGCAGTAAGGTCCATAATTTTGTTTCTTCAGTCTGAGGTTTTTCAGTCCCATATTTTTTTTTTTTTTTTTTTTGCGGTACGCGGGCCTCTCACCGCCGCGGCCCCTCCCGCTGTGGAGCACAGGCTCTGGACACGCAGGCCCAGCTGCCACAGCCCACGGGCCCAGCCGCTCCATGGCACGCGGGATCCTCCCGGACCAGGGCACGAACCCGCGTCCCCCGCATCGGCAGGCAGACCCCCAACCACTGCGCCACCAGGGAAGCCCCTAGAGTCCCATATTTTTTAAAAAAGATACTTTACGGGAATTCCCTGGTGGTCTAGTGGTTAGGATTTGGCGCTTTCACTGCTGTGGCCCGGGTTCTGTCCCTGGTTGGGGAACTGAGATCCCACAAGCCACGTGGTGTGGCCAAAATAAAGCAAAAACAAACAAGATGTATTTCTTTGGGGAGGGCTTGTCAAGGTATATTGAACCATTTTTTATAACTACTATTAAAAATTACGGAATTGACGTTATTACCGATAACTGAGACTGAAGATGTAAATGGTCAGTCAATTTAGGCATCACACTTTTCTAAAATTGATTGTTTCTCCTTTGGAGAAAAAGTAATACTGGTGCTTTCTAGCATAAGATCAGTGGAAACAGCTACTTCTTATATTGGAGTTTTGCAAGCAGCCTGTTTTAATTGCTTACTGAGCCATTTAACAGTCAAGATAATTTGCAGATTGTGTAAGATTCCCTTTCAGCCAGTTTTTATCTCACACTTAAGGTAGGGTTTCTTTTTTTCAGGTTCTCAGGAATTCTTCCGCCAAAGGTGAATTCTGCAGGTACACATAATTGCAACAGAACTTACCACAAATTTTGCCGCAGAATTCGAGAGTCCCCTGCTTCTAAGTTTATGTAGCTAAATGAATTCCTAATCTTGCACGTTTTTTTAAAAAATGCAACATAAAGGTTGCATGACATTGTGTTATTAAATGAAAAAAATACTTTGCCACCCAAATTTTGTATGCAAACTCCAAAACACTCATATTATTCCTAAGGAGCGAAGAGACTGGTTAGTTATTCTCTTATAGCACTTGACATATTTTATAACTACTGGAAAGACAACTCAGAAGCATTTATCAGAATAAGTTATTTAGTTGGTCTCAGAACTAGCTGTTTCCTGTCCTAGGTTATGGTTTTGTTTCACGTTAAAAAAAAAACTCATTTATGTGCTTAGCTACATAAACTCAAAAGTTGGATAAAAATAGCTGTATTGTTGTGTAAACTGTACATGCCTGTAAGGTCATTTTCTGTAAGTATGCAGTTAATGAACATGAGTACTTTATTCCACAGAAGAAGGCGTTCATCGGCATCCTTGTCTGGGAGTAGCTCGTCCTCCTCTTCATCTCGTTCCCGGTCACCGCCAAAGAAGCCTCCCAAGAGGACATCCAGCCCCCCTCGAAAAACTCGTAGGTTATCTCCTTCAGCAAGTCCTCCGAGGCGAAGGCACAGGCCATCACCTCCAGCAACTCCACCACCAAAAACTCGTCATTCCCCGACACCCCAGCAGTCAAACCGTACGAGGAAAAGTCGTGTTTCTGTCTCTCCAGGGAGAACTTCAGGTAAAGGTAAAAATCAAGCACATAAAAACAATATGTTCTTTCTTCATTTGGCCACAAAATACCTAGTCAGTTGTTGCTATCCCCTACTCCCTTCAAAGTATGAAGTTGCTGGGTAATATTTGTATGTCATGTTTTTTGTAAATTTGCTTAGAAGCTCACCTTTTCTTTCCTGCTTTAAGTTCTTGTTGTTTGTTGAAATGGAGTTTACATGTAAAAGTGTTTTCTTTTTAGCAGTACCCTCTGGCATTGAGTAGGTGAAGTGTACTGTTACCAGCCGTGGGCTGTTTGAGTTGGGGTAGCTTACTGAAGTTTGTGTTGTCATGGTAAGGAATCTTTTTATTACTATGAGACCGGTTAACTTTTTTCTTTTTACCCTGCAGATTTTTTGTTTGATATCTTATTTGAGGACTTCATATTCTGTTTTATTTCTTTCTTGGCCACATTGTACTTCCTAGGGAGGGACGTGGTGTCCTCCTAAAAGCTGATCTTTTTTTTTAATTTAGGCCCTAGGCAGGGTTCTTCTGAGTATTGTCCTTGCTTTATTCTGCGGATTGATTACTGAGGAATTTATGATCTGTGATCCTGCCAGGCAAGTAGAATGCCATGTTAGTCTGAGTGAAGATTGTGGTCTGTTGGGGTTTGTTTCTTTAGCATTAAATATACACGGAGAAAAACTATGGTATCCGTTTGAATTGGGCCTTCGGTGCTTAGGACTGGAATGATATACACAGCGTGATAGGTGAGTAGTGGGAGATCTTAAAAGAACTGTTATAGTAATTGGATGTTAAGGAGCATTCTGTAGATTAATATATACTGGGGTTGCTCTGATCACATTTAAATTTTCAGGTTATAAATGAAGAAATCGGGGATACTTCAGGCAAAATCTTGACTATGTTTTTATGAAGTTGGTGAGAGCAGGATTTCTAATCAGCACCCTGCTGCTTCATCTGTGTCCACCCCACCACCACCCACTGGCCCCACAACCCTGCAGTGTGGCAGTTCTAGAAAGGCAAATTTTGCTTTTTTGATCTCTGTTACTGTGAGGTATAGACAAGCTATCAGAGTGAGAGGGGAACTGACAGATGATGGTAATTTGTAAAGAGTAATGTACAAATTATTTTCTGAACCTTAACAGGTTAATTTGCTGATAACATAAATATTATGTGGTCATTTTTGTTGAATTGGCTCTTTAGACTTAGGCAACTGGATAAAAATAGAGAAACCTTTAGGTCTTACAGGTTCAGACATAAGTATGGGAGGGGTGTCTTACGATCACTTATTTTCATAATATCAGGTCCCATATTACTTTTTGTTCAAAATAGTTTCCATTCACCGTGTCCAAATCTGATGCCTGTTGTCCTGACCTATTTTTTCTTTTCCTGTGAAGTTTTTGCACTTCTGAATACTTCTTGCCTTTGTCTGGAGCCAGAAAGTTCTCTAGTAAAATAATAGTTTGAATGTTCCCGTCTGTTACTTTGCAAAAACACATCAGATTATGATTTTTCTGTTTACATCACATAGCCAAAGGGTAATAAAAGTACCTGAGCAGAGGATTGAATCCTTGTTAAATAGGTTGATTGTTAAGAATTACTTGTTAGTAACCTTTGTTAGGGTCTGCACAGCTACCAGCCTCTTGTGTCTTGATATGTTGTCGTGGGCTGCTGAGCAGAGTGGGCTGCTGCTTTTCTGGAAACAAGTCACAGTGGATATGTACATAGGAGAGAAGTCAAGGTGGAAGAGAAAGGGCCAGTTACGTTCCTGTGGCTTGTGGGACAGGTCTTCCATGTCCAAACAAAACCCAGCCAAAGAGATTGACTGTGGGTAGTGTGGTGAGAGGCTGCCTTTTGTCCACTGAGGCTGAATATTGGTTGTAACTACTTGGAGATAAATAGCTTTTTATAGTAAAACGATCCCAGCCCTCTGTGATGAAATTTCAGAGCTAGGAAAGACTTCAGAGGTTGTCATAGGTTCTCAGGTTAAGTGAATTGGTCAAGGTCAGCCATCCAGGACTAGAATTTGGGTTCTCATTCCCAGTTCAGAAATGTACACTTTCCCAACTTTCCTACCCCCACATGCCTGTTTTGATCGCTAAAGGAGGGAAATAGAAGGCAGCGTAAAGTTTTTCAGCTTCTGTACCGGGTAGTATGATTTCAGAAATTCCTTTCTTGCAGTCTCCATTGCTAATAAAAGCATTGATACCATTGAAATGTGATAGATTTTACTTTTGTATTTTGTGGGGTAGTCATCAATCAGGGCTTTAAGGTTCTGCTGTTAATAGTGGGTGAATGGAGTGGGAGGGAGGCAGGAAAAGTATTTTGGAGAATTAGAGGTAAATTATTTGGAGTATAATATACATTCTCATCTGAAAGAGTCCTCAGGACGCATTTTGTAACCGCTGGCATGTCATAGTTAAATTGGCATTATCTTAGTACATAAAACAGTGCTTTGAAATCAGTGGAATATTTAATGAAGTATGTTTACAGGGGATCTATACCTCTGGTGGTGGTAATAATTTTGAGTTAGATCAGCATAACCATATGAATGTGCTCTGTAGATACTTACGGATTATTTTACTAATTCTGGTCACAGAGTGACTTATCTTTACAAGTGATCTTTTGAGCAAGTCTGCAAGGTTAATGATTAATAGGACTATTGAAGTAAATTTAAAATTCTGGTTTTTCAATTGACTTGGGAGATTTCAGACGTCATGCTAGAATGATTTTGCCCCTTAAATACTAAAAATGAAACATTAACATAAAAATAAACTTTTCAACAAAAATAAGCTGTGAAAATCTTATCTTGACAAGCAAACATTGATTAAACATGTATCATATTAATGCTATGATTGAGTCAGTCTTATTAAACCAGAGTAGGGGGTATATAATGGATACTTGTTTAGTGCTGATTATATCAACAATGACTTAAGACTTGTAGCCAAGCCATTATTGAGAGATTAGATCAGGATAAAACTCCAAATACAAGTTTCTGTGGGGAAAAAATGTAATGTTGTAGTTCAATTGTATTATTTACTAAATAGGTATTTGCCAACTATATAGCAAACATAACCACATTTGTAGTGTTTCTCAGGGGAAAATGCATTCTGGCATCCAAACATCCAGCTCCTAAACACATTTTGGAACCCAGTTCTCTAAGGTGGTGCTTTGACGTTTGGGTTTATGACTAGATGCCTATAATATTTTTTCAAGAATTGAAGATTAACTGACACTTAAAAATGAAGAGTACTGACCCCAAAAATAGCTTTGAATCCTTTAAAATTTAAAGGCATTTCTATTTCATGTCTTTGAATTTCTTAAAATACAAGTTTTGTTTGTTTGGTTTTTTTGGCTGCATTGGGTCTTTGTTGGTGTGCGCGGGCTTTTCTCTAGTTGAGGCGAGCAGGAGCTACTCGTCATTGCGGTGGTTTCTCATTGCAGACCATGGGCTCTGGGCGTGCGGGCTTCAGTAGTTGTGGCGCGCAGGCTCAGTAGTTGTGGCGCACGGGCTTAGTTGCTCCGTGGCATGTGGGATCTTCCTGGACCAGGGCTCGAACCCATGTCCCCTGCATTGGCAGGTGGATTCTTAAGCACTGTGCCACCAGGGAAGCCCTAAAAT
This sequence comes from Lipotes vexillifer, assembly GCF_000442215.2. Taxonomy (NCBI): domain Eukaryota; kingdom Metazoa; phylum Chordata; class Mammalia; order Artiodactyla; family Lipotidae; genus Lipotes; species Lipotes vexillifer. The sequence continues at coordinate 2,849,407 of NW_006786690.1, read as the reverse complement.
ACAAGTTTTAAATGCAGTCTTGCTACTATATTTCACGATAATTAGATAATCACTAGATTATCTAGTCACTGGATTCTTTACTCAATCCAGTGATTTGTCCAAAAGGCTTATTAGGTAGAATTAATAAAATGCTGGTATTTTAAAAGTATAGTGGTAAATTCTTCAGTTGGATTACTTCAGCAAAAATGATTAGATTGCTAAATTACTGCCCCTTAGAATAAGCCTTCACAGTATTCCGAATGAGCGTCTGTTAAATGAAAATGTATCTAAATTCTAGGTTAAACATTCCATGTTAAATTGCTTTAATTAAACGGAAACAGGTGTAAGGGTACTGAGGGGGATCATATTGTTTTCAAGTCTAGTTCTTAGAGGAATGGTCTCAAATGATGTTTCAGGTTAATCTAGGGTAAGATTAATGATTATCTGTGTATATACTTTTTTTTTTTTTTTTTTGGTATGTGGGCCTCTCACTGTTGTGGCCTCTCCCGTTGCGAAGCACAGGCTCTGGACGTGGAGGCTCAGCGGCCATGGCTCACGGTCCCAGCCGCTCTGCAGCATGTGGGATCTTCCCGGACCGGGGCACGAACCCGTGTCCCCTG
>NW_006786690.1:2844291-2848578 GCF_000442215.2 Lipotes vexillifer | reverse complement strand
AGAGTGTCTTGGGTTCAGATCCTAGTCCATTTCAATTACCCGCATGACTTCAGTTGAGGTTTTTTGTTTTTTTTTTTAATCTTTGGAAAGGATCCTCTAGCTTAGCATTTAATATTTTTACCGTTGTGAAGGTCTACTTTTTTACAGGTAGTTTAAGTCCCTCATGCTATTGTGAAGGTTATACTCTACGTCAAAAGCCTTCAGCCTCTTAGGTGACTAATTTGTTCCTCTTCTCCAGACCAGATATTTTTCTCTGTGAAAATTTCATCAGATCTTATGTCATTTATCATTTATCATCTTCATTACTTTTCTGGACCAACCTGTAGGGGGTGCTTAAAAGGTCTTATGTTGATGAGGTCTTTGTAGTTAAGAGTGTGTGTTTTAGGTTGTAGGATAGCGCACAGAGGTTTACTGTACTGAATGTTATGCATAGCATCGAGCTTGTTCTACTCAGAAACAGCAGCTCCCAATTTCTCTTAAAGTTTCTCTTGGGAGAATCTGAAAATTTGAAAATTGGAAAATCATTGTAGAACTTTCTGAGGCTTTTCACCAAACATTTACAAATTCTTGCTTATACTTCAGGTAATGATAACAGGGGCTTATAGGAACTTTTTAATTGTCAGTAAATTATTTATGAGAATAGTCACACTTCTTTTTGTACTGTTAGGAAGATGTGTTGCTTTTTGTTTTGTTTTTGTATGTATGTAAGTGGGGTTTTTCTTCCCCTTATTTTTAGTGACAAAACATAAAGGTACTGAGAAAAGAGAGTCCCCTTCACCAGCACCCAAGCCTAGAAAAGTAGAGTTATCTGAATCAGGTAAGTGTTTTTTGTTTGTTTTGTTTTTTTTAAGCTGAATTAGATTCTGGTTAAAGATTATTATACGATACGGCTTAATGGTTAAGAGCTAGGACTTTGAAGTCATACCAGCCTGTTTGAATCCCCAGCTCCACTAACTACTTTTTGTTTGTTTTAATAATTTATCTGAGCCTCTACTTTTTTTTTTTCCCCTCTCTGAAATGCAGATAACAATACCATCCTTTAGGTCTTTGGTTGTTAACTGAAATAATGTTTATAAAGTGCTTGGCATGCAGACCAAACTGTCACAAATGCCTAAATAAGTTTATTTTTATTATATTTAGTGAAGATAGTCTAAATTAGCATTTAACTTGGCATTTTAAGCTCCTCCTTTATTAAAAAAGAGTAGCTGTATTGCTTGACCCAACCAGATAAAGTTTTAGGAGACCATTTCCCAATTCAAATATGTTACATTTTCTGTATGCATGACTAAAGAAACACTTTCTAAATGCATCCATCTTTCAGAAGAAGATAAAGGTGGCAAAATGGCTGCAGCAGATTCTGTGCAGCAGAGACGCCAATACAGACGACAGAACCAGCAGTCTTCCTCTGGTACGGACACTGGTTACATTTTTTTTCTTTCTGCATATCCTAATAAAAATACTTAAGATAAAAATATCCGAAAGTGTAGTGAACGTATCAATACTTAGGAGAAATATTTTTGTGCCTTTGTATAAATATGTTAGGAGGAAGTGTTAGTACAATAGTTAAAACAGGAATAGAAATTGGAAAAGTATATTTCTTTCCTCAACCCTGTCTTACTCCCCAAAGCTTTTATTCAGAAATTTTCTGTGCATGTATAAGTATCTGTGGTTTAAAAACAAAAAAAACCCACAGGCTCAAACTGTAGATTATATTGCCTGCCTATTTAACCTACTATAGCTAGACATCTTTCCCTGTTAATTCTTAAGGATCTACCTCATTTATTTACCAGCTGCAGCATTTTTAAAACTTTGATAATATGCTGTCATCTGTTGAGCCACTCGCCTATTTGGACATTTAGGTTATTTCTAGTTTTTTTTGTGTTTGTGCTTATGTGAGTATATCTGTAAAATAGTAATTAGAAGAGGAACTTCTGAATTAAAAAGTATGTATGCAGAAACCTGATTTTTAAACCAGATATCCTAGTTTTATTCGCTTAGTTGGTATTTGTGACTGAGTCTAGGTACTACCTTTGCTTTTCATTTATAAAATGGAAACCAAAGCATCCCACAGTGGCATTAAGTCAGTTAAAAGCCATACAGCTTTTGCAGCTCTTAAAGATGAGGTTAATCCTGGAAATGTTTGAAAATGCGTGTAAGTTTTGGATATTTTTTGGTATTTGGGACTTGTTAGTTATTTTAAGTTAAGGAAACCATGTACAAATGAAGTGTTTCTCTTTGCAGTTCTTGACTGTTACCAGGCCTGTAGGAAATGTCACATACATTTTGTTTGTTTGATAAATAATAGGGATATGAAGTAAAATTATTCAAATGCTAGTAAGACTTTCAGTAGCCTTAAAAGTACATAGAGTAACAAGAATTAAGTAATGGTTGAGATGCTTTTTAAGCTTTACTTAGTTATCTGGAAGATCACTAGATTTATAAGGGACACTCACTGTCTTGTTGGATTGTTCTGTGGAAATGATTTGTATAACGTAATTATATAATAACGTATATTTATGTATGCTCGACTTTCAAGTCATTAAGCACATATCGATATTACCTTTTTTCAGAACTGCTGGCTGTATATGTGCTTGCTTATGTTAGTGGACTTGATTTGCTAATTTGGACACTCCATCTGCTTAGATTCCAAAAACGTAGACAGACTCTTAAGCCTAGACCTGATGTAAATTTTTGTTTATTATGTAATTATAGATTCTGGCTCCTCCTCTTCCTCAGAAGATGAGCGACCCAAAAGGTCCCACGTGAAGAATGGTGAGGTAGGCAGGCGGCGGAGACATTCCCCTTCCCGGAGTGCCTCTCCATCACCTCGAAAGCGCCAGAAAGAGACTTCCCCTCGGTAATGTCTTCACTGGTGTTCTGTAGTTGTGATAAAACTTCATAACTTAAGGGATGGGCTGTGGGCTTATTTAGAATTTGCTTAACTCCTTCCCTTCAAGAACTCACAGTAGGAGATGGTCAGATTTGGGGGGTATTTGGGTTTTCTTTGTTCCATGGTCATTACTATTTAATGAGAACTTAGTAAGTTTTGTACCAGCATGTCAAACGTGTGCATGACTAGAATAAACCCGTTAAATCATAGCATTAACTCCCGACCATGTTTGAATATCTAAAAAAATATATCTCCATTAGTGATACTAATTACTCCATTGAAGTAATTAATTTGGTGAATGGAATTCTTGACATTTGTTTTTTTCCACTGCTCTCAGGATGCAGATGGGAAAGCGATGGCAATCGCCAGTGACTAAAAGGTTGGTTAGATGCTATTTTGTAAATTAGGATTACATGTCAAAGTTCGAGTGACTTAATTTACTGTTTAGATAATATCTCATTCTGACATTTACAAGGTATGACTGTGGAGAAGTTCCTCAATTGTTTTGGTTTGATATATTTTCTTACACATCAAAATAATGATAAAAACATACACAGTGTTCATTTTAGAGCATCATTTGAATTCACAGTTTTGTGCAGTTACAGTGTATTTGCTAGTCTTCTGTTTTTTGAGGTCTTTCCAAGAGATAGGGCAGTAATAATAGCTCCTTAGATTTAGTGGGAACAGACTTTGTGGTAACTATAGGGAAGGCAAGAAAAACGTGGGAGAAACATTTAAAAGATTAAAAAATGACTGTGAGGCTTTGGCCCTGTTCAGTGTTTCCTACAGTAGAAAGGTAAGTTGCATATCCTTTTGGAACCTGTTTGGTCATCAGGGTCTTTGTGACCCTAAGGCCATAGTATTTTAGAGCCAGGTGATACATAGAAATCTCTAATTCAGGCGTATCTCATAAGTGAGAAAACAGGGGCTCAGAAGTAGTAAGTGAGTTTCTTAGGGTTACAGAGTGACAAAGCCAGATCTTAGCCCTGTGCCATTGACTTTATACCATTTAACCATGACATTGTACTGTCTTTGCTAGTCTTCTGCTTTCTGAGGTCTTAGCAGCTGTCACTAAATTTCTAAGTATCCTTCCTGAAATGTTCACATTGTTCTCTTTATAGATAGTTTTTGAAGCTGTGTTGTTTTAAGTAGTCTCACTAATTAATGAGTGTTTTCTTGGAAAGGTTCTTTGGAACCAGTTGGCAGTGTATATGATGGAGCAAAACTGGTGTGTTTGTGCTGTGGAAGTAACTTACTTGACAAGAAAAAATAGAAACCTTAAAAAAAGTTAGATACAAATGTATTCTGTTCCCAACTGTGACTACTCCAGGTTTCTGTAAAATTGCTAGTACAGCAGCTATAAAATTGCTTTACAAAATCAGGTTAGTGGTAAGTCC
>NW_006786690.1:2843850-2844043 GCF_000442215.2 Lipotes vexillifer | reverse complement strand
CGGTTATGGTTAATGATGTTAGAGATTGCCATCAAGTCTCTAGGATTTGGAGATGGAGAAAGAATTGTTTGGGATCACACTTCAGTATTTATTTTTAAGAAGGGAAATATAGCCTGGCGTTGAATATTTCATAAAGTTTAAAGATTGAAAAATGCAGCATTTTTCATGCTTCTAAACATTTGTCTTTGGGTAT
>NW_006786690.1:2833052-2843840 GCF_000442215.2 Lipotes vexillifer | reverse complement strand
ACTCTTTCCTTAACAGTGAATGGTGTATTGATCATACTTAGTATAAAAAGATAGTTGTTTGCATCTATAACTTGTCTTCATTACCAGCCTGACTAGTGAAGTGAGGTGATTCTGAAGAGGTCACTGCAGAGATCGCAGGCTGTCTTTGTCCTTATAAGACTTCTGTATTCCTACATACTCGAGGGCTGAGGGCTACTTCATGTTTTGAGGCTTATTGAAACCGGTTCTCGTGCAGTTTGGGTGGGGGGTGACCTCTGTACTCAACAATTTCTACACACAGTTGAAGGCTTGAGTTGGCAACTAGTATTCAGAGTAACTAGAAGATGTTTAGCCTTCCTCTTCTTCTTCCTCTTCTTTTAAACCCCTGATATGTGGGCCATATCAGCTCAGGTAAGAAACTGTAGCCTTTAGGTCATAGAGCCATCGGGTGTCAAGAGTCCAGTTATAAGTGATTATCAAATTTTTCTTGTAGTTCCTTTAAGTATGCTAGTTTGTTTTGTTTTGTTTTGTTTTAGGTTATGGTTTTATTCTTATTCTCTTTTTGGTTATTTTCTCACATGGAAACATAGGACATTGAAGGTCATCACTGAAAGGGACCTTTTAGTTACTCCAAGCCTTTCATTTTACAAATGAAACTGAGGCACAGAATAAATATCTTAGGTCATTAGTGTATTATAATAGATTCTAATCTGAGTTAAATTTTTTTTATGAGAATATTTTAAAAGAGAAGTCACATAATCAACACTTAATAGCCTCTTTTGCTATTACACCTACTGATAACACATTGGGAGTTCTGCTTTGTATCATCTCACCCTCAAAGTTTGTGAGTGTAAACCTTTGTTTTTCTTTTTTGAGTCAAAACCCAAATGTCTTTTCCCATTTGAAATCTTCATTACCTGTTGAAACAGTAGTCCACCCTGTTTCTCTAGGTCCCGTAATTCTCAGATTAGCCTTGCTAGTAAAGTGGCTTCTCCTTTACTGTTCTTTCTTGTAATTAATAATTTGGTGTCTACGTTTCATCTGAAGCTTATCTGTCATGTAGTTTATATTTTAAATCTGTTCAGAGTGAGGTCTTAGTCCCCACAGGGCATAAGAAAATTTAAATTAAAAATTAAATTTACTAATGAATGTCAGAATTTTCATTGTTCTGTTAATGAACTCTCCTTAGTGTTAATGGGGAATCAAGACTAGTAAACTTTAGAAAATACTTCCAGATTCACAGGAAGCATCGATCCTGTACTGGGCAAGAAATTTAGAACTAATTACAGTTGACCCTTGAACAACATGGGTTTGAATTGTGCGACTCCACTTATACGCACATGGTTTTTTTTTTTTTTTTTTTTTTACAATAAATGCATATTATAGTACTAAACGATCCTCGGTTGATTGAATCTGCCAGCGCAGAAGCCCAAGCCCCCCACATGGTTTAAGGGTTAATTTTATATTATTTGACTTCTTTGTATACACAAACTTAGCCAATAGATGTCAAACTGGCTTGGTATTTATTTTAGTATATCTGCTGGGAGACTACTATGAGTTAGTCCAGTTGATTATAATTGTATTTTTCAGGTGTGCTTTTTGTGTTAATTGGTTAAATGCCTAACAGCTCAGAATTAAGGTCTGTGATTCTTATCTATATTTTAACCACATTGCTCCCAGTGGCTTTAGTGCTCAGACAGCTTTGGTCCTTTGTCTTTGGGGTAGTGTTTTTAGTTAATAGTTTGCAACTGTTGAACTGTAGGAACATACTTTTTAAAAAATCAAGAACTTGGAGCAGTGACACCCAGACTTTGGGCCTTAAATTTTAAATATCTGTATTTGAACATTGTATTTTTCTAGGCTTTAGAACAGTTGTTCCTAACAAGGAATCAAAAATCACTTGAAGAACCTTTTTAAACATATACCTGCTAGACCATAGCCCAAACCTGGTGAACACAAATTTCAAATAAGCTTCCAGGCTATTTCTGATGTACATTCTGTCAAAAAGCAATGCTCTAAGGCAGTGTTTTCAGACTTTTGTCACCTTGCGTCATGATAACAATGTTTTATGTCATGACTCAGACTGCATATTTATATACAGAAACAAAAATTTCACAATACAAAATTTACCCTTACCACAAGTTAAAGCACTTAGATTTTGATTTTCTTTTCTTCCTTTCTTTTTTTTTTTTTTTTTTAAAATCCTGGTTCTCACCCAGGGTCTTGACTGACTATGCTGTAGTTTGAAAAACACTGCTTTGAGGGATAGAGTGACAGCTGCTGCACTTTGCGTTGACAGTGATTGAAACTAAATCATCTTGATCACTTAGTTATAAATGTTACTGACTCTGAATCAACTATAATTCTTCTTTGGTTTAGTGGTAGACGGAGGAGAAGCCCCTCCCCACCGCCTGCCAGAAGGCGACGTTCTCCTTCTCCTGCTCCTCCGCCTCGTCGACGCAGGTCTCCCACACCACCACCACGACGCAGGTACTTTATCACGTAGGCTGGTGGGAGCTAAAGGGAGCAACTTGGAATCTTTGTGACTGAAATATTTTATTCGAGTGGCATGCACAGCTGTTTACAAAATACCGCATAGTATACAATTCCATTTACATGAAAAGTCCAGAACACACGAATCTGTAGAGATAGAGAGTTATTAGATAAATGGTGCCTAGGGTGGGATGGGAATGGGGAGTCATGATGGTTGAACACTGTGAATATAGTTGACCCTTGAGCAAGGAGAGGAGTTAGGGGCACCGACCCTCCACGGAGTTGAAAATCTGAGTATTACTTCACAGTTGGCCCTCTGTATCTGCGGATTCAGCCAACAGCAGATTGTGTAGTACTGCAATACATATTTTAAAAAAAATCCACATATAAATGGACCCATGCAGTTCAAAACCATGTTCAAGGGTCAACTGTATACTAAAACAATTGAAATGCACACTTCCGATGGGTGAATTTTATGATTTGTGAACCACATATCAATAAAGATGTTAAATTAAAAGGCAGGATCACTAGTGATTACAGAGGGAAAAAATATTAACTTTATAGTGGGGAGTTAAGTTTTGCTTTTTGGAACTTTCTGAATTTTTTTCCTCTTCAAATATTTTCGATCCACGGGTGGTTGAATTTGTGGATACTGGATCTTTGGACACAGAGTGCTGACCCTGTCAGACAAACCCAAATTGAAAGCCATTTTACAAAGTAACTGATGAGTACTCTTCAAAAAAAATGTCAATCATGAGAGGTAGAGAGACTGAGGAGCAGTTACAAATTGGCAGAAACTAAGGACACGTGACAACTAAACGCAATGTAGGATCCTGATTTTTGGAACCTGGAACAGAAAAAGGACATTAGTAGAGAAAACTGGGGTGACATTAGTATTTTAGTTAATACCAAGGTAAATTTCGTAGTTTTGGTAATTTTTCTGCGGTTGTATGGGATGTTAAGTGGAAAGTCTCCACTATTTTTGCAACTCTTCTGTAAATCAAAAATGATTTCAAAATAAAAAGGGAAAAAAAATTTTAAGAGCATTGCTCAAACACATTATCAAGCGGTATAGTTGCTGCTACAACTCCTGAATGGCCATTATGTGGCAGGTAAAGTGGTAGATGTTTTATGTACTTCATGTCTCCTCAAGATGATCTTGCTTGGTAGGTGGTATTCCCATTTTTCAGGTGAGGAAATGGGGGTTCAGAGTTATTAAATAATAAGGGCAAAACGGAAAACTCTATGGTGTTGCCCAATGTATGGCCTATCCCAAAGCTGATTTTTAGGCAGGAAAATATTTTGAGCTCAAGGTCTGAATGTTTCGGGAGAAAATCAGGCCATTGGAACTAAATGTTTTATTGAGGTTTAATTCCTGAGAGGCAAGTTAGGGTTATGTAGGGATTAAGCATTAAGAGGAAGGCCAAGTTGAGACTTTGACAGGGATGCGTTCTGCCTAGCAGTAGACTTCCATTGAATACTACTCTTTTGATGCACAAAAAGTGTAAGTCTGTCTTGGTGGGGGCAGGGTAGAGATAACTTTTAAAGCTGTGCAAGTGAATGCTAATTATTAATTCAGAGTCCAAACACCAGTTTAGAGAGGGTACCCCCTACACAGGAGAGCTCTTTAAAGCACAGACTTCCTGAGTTCAAGTTGAACACAGTCAATAGAGTCTTGCTAATGTAGTTATCTAGTTGCTACATAGTGATAACGGATTTTCAGTTTCCTTAGAGCAATGCCAGGTTAAATTAGAGAAAGAGGCTAAGAAATTCCAGAGAGAAGAAGTTGCAGAAAAGAGGCAGTGAACGAGGAGGTTATGGTCTAGGCAGAGGAAAGAATGTTGGAGATGAGGTCAGATGTCCACTTGTGTAGAGCCTCGTAGGCCAGTGGAGAGAGTTTACATCTTCCCTGAGTGAAACGGGCAGCCACTTGCAGCTGTGTGGGCAATGGACTGCAGGTGGGGCAAGAGCAGAAGTTAGGTACCACCTGGGAGGCTATGTAGTCATCTGAGAGAGAGATCATCTTGACTCGAAAGGTGGTCAGATCTCAATATATTTCCAAGTCAACACTAACGAGATTTTCTAAAGGATTTGATGTGGGGTATGTGAGAAAAGTGTCAAGGGTAGTGTCATAATTGTGGTTTGAAGAATAGGAAGAATGGAGCTGGTATTTATGGGTTTGGGAAGGAATGTGAGAGAAGCAGGTGTAGGGAGGAAGACCAGAAGTATGGCGCTGAGCATATGCAGTTTGAGGCATTCAGGAGATGCAGAATAGGCAGTGGAAACATGAGGCCAGAGATCTGGGAGGACTGAGCCGATGATACAAATTTGTTAGTTGTGTGTGTGTGTGTGTGTGTGTGTGTGTGTGTGTGTACGTGTGTGTGTACGAACATGCACCTCAGGACATGTGAAATGAGGCAGAAAGGAGGAAGAAACTAGTAGAGGAGATTAAGATGGTCAGGAAGAATCATGAAAGTGTTATCCTGGAATTCAAGTGAAGACAGTGTTTCAAAGGTGACTGTAGCAATAATGAAGGGTGAAAACCAGTAAGAAGGGTATAGTTTTTAAGGATGTTAATAAGAAGTTGGTGATGTATTGTTCTGAGTTTTTTTAAGTTATATCATTATTTATAAAGTTTCTCTGCATGTAATTCAAGTCATCCTGGAAAATATAGCTGTATTCCAGAACAGACAGTTTTGATGAACACTGATGGTCACTCATAACAACCAGAGAGAAAGCAGCTCTAATTATTCTTAACGTGAGGCTACAGAGAAAAGCAAAGTGGAAAGAAGTTTCCACAGCATTTAAAAATGATAAGTTAGCCAAAGAACTAAAGAGGAGAGCTAATATTTCAGCCTCAGTCCCTTATCTCCTAGGAGATGAAAACTCTAGATAGCCTTTTGAGTTAGAATGAAATACTAACGAGAAATTCATGATGTCAGAACGGGTTACTGTACTGCAAAGACATTTCAATGAGTTAAGTATTGCAGGCTATTTGAAACTTAATTTATTGGAAAGACAACAACTTACAGAAATGAAAATATATAACAGAGAGGGAGAGGGGAAGGGAGAGAGAGAAGTCCAAATGTTTAACAACCAAATGTATTAAAGGGACTTAGCCAAATAATATATCACTAGAGCTTAATTCCCTTGAATTGTAGGGTCAGAGAAGATCCTTAGGAACTGATTGATAACCTAGGTTCTGCAAAACCTGCTGTTCTGAGGGGAAGGGGAATCTGTAAAGTTCAATAAAATTTCTGGAAAGAATGAATGCAACACTTTCTGAAACCACGGGAAAACATCAAAAGAAGTGTTAAAATAACCTAGGAAGGTATACCAAATGGTGCAGAAATCAGGACTAATTAAAGTAACTCTATGAAGTTGATTCTCTTAGACTATAATTTAAATGTGAATGAATTTAAGTTTCATAACAAATTTTGTAATTATTGCAATTGTTTATATTTTATCTGTTGTTTAAGATATTTGTAAATGTGTTATTGCCATATAAGTTATTTGAGAGAAATTAGTCACATCATTCCTTATGTTTACATGTTTAAGAAAATTAACTTTCATAGTTATATATTTTAGATGGAAGTTTAACACATTGAACATTAAATTACAAAGGGAAGTGTGTATTCCTTTTCCCTATAAAAGCTCCTTGGAAACTGAAGAATTAAATACAAAGCTGAATAAAAACCAGCCTAGTCTTCAAGGATTTAAGGGCAGAACTGTGGAGACACATCAACATGTATTTATAAGGCAATGTAGTCCATAAGATTGAGGCATGCGTTAGGGAAATAGTTCTCAAATTTTTGATCTCAAAACACTGTTATACTTTTTTTTTTTTTCTCTGTACGCGGGCCTCTCACTGTTGTGGCCTCTCCCGCTGCGGAGCACAGGCTCCGGACGCGCAGGCTCAGCGGCCATGGCTCACGGGCCCAGCCGCTCCGCGGCATATGGGATCTTCCCGGACCCGGGCACGAACCCATGTCCCCTGCATCGGCAGGTGGACTCTCAACCACTGCGCCACCAGGGAAGCCCTGATTACATTTTTATATAGAAAAATTACACTTTATCACGAGAAGATACCAAAATGTTGACAGTGGTTATATGTTAGAAGGAGAATGATGAGTGATCTTAATTTTTCTTCTTTACATCTTAGTGGTCTTATTTTTTCCTACAGTGTAAATACATTATTTCTATAATAAAAAATGAACCTCACAACTTGTGAAATGTTAGATGGAGTGGAAAGTACTTTGTTGTCCCATATAGCCTTATCTTTGGCAAGCTACATAGATAAGAATAACACTCTTGTTTTTACATTGTCAAGCTTAAATATCATTGGGATATTAAAATATCAGAGCTTAAACTCTTTTCTTTGTGATTCATTAATCATGGCAGGTTTCTGTATTGTATAAAATCAGTGGTGGATGTCCATCTTAATAGGATTGAATTATTGTGCAGGCTGACTGAATGGATTGAGGAAGTTTAAGTAATTGCTTAGAAATGTGAGATTTAAAAATTATAGACTAGATGCAATTATAGCAGCGCCTACCCTTTGCTTAAATTTGGAATATATGTGGTGGAGAACAATGTACCCGCATTCTAGAGATATATCAGACAGTGATTAGAGATGTGGCATTCATACACGCTTGTATTTAGGATAATAGCTATTAAAAGCCCACTTGTTAGGCTGGTATTGTGGGTGATTTACAGATATTCCCATTTAATTTTTGTAACAGCTTTATCAAGGATTGTTATACCCATTTTGGGTTGACAAAAAGGCCTCAGAACACGTCAGGGAATTTGAGGTCAACTAGTTTAATAGGTTCAGGAACCAGAATTCAACTCAGGTCTAGTTGAGTTCAGAGACTTTTCTTCCTGTTGCACATGGTGCTTTTCGTTACATCTGGTGATAGACCCTGGCTCAGGCTAGTCTTGGAGACCTGATTCATAGCTTGTGGTTGGGAGGCCTGGTTTAATGTGAAGTTAGTTGGGGAAATTTAAAAAAAATCATTTATCTTCAAGGTCTGTTTCAACTCTTGGAAGTCTTTGCTTTCAGTGGTGGTTCCCATCTTTTAGGAGTACTTTTCTTAGTGGTGATTGGCCCTGGGTCTTCCTTCCCCCCTGAAGCCGTATGAAATCCTGAGATTAGTCCAGTTGCTTATTCCCTTGAAGAAATAAAATGTTTAGCTGGACAGGTTGATTTTATTGCTTTGGGTTTTCTGGATTTCTAGAATTCAGACCCAGAAGGAGGTGGAAAGAAAAAGAAGAAAAAGAAGGACAAGAAACACAAAAAGGATAAGAAGCACAAGAAGCACAAAAAACACAAGAAGGAAAAGGCTGTAGCTGCAGCTGCTGCAGCTCCTGTGACCCCTGCAGCCATTGCTGCTCCCACAGCCGCGTCAGCACAGGAAGAACCAGAGGCAGAGCCAGAGCCTAAGAAGGTATTTACGAACACTCTCTTACAGTTTGTACAGATAGCTGAATCATTTGGTATTGAGAAGTAGCTAAGTAATTTTTTTCTAATAATTGGATGCTCAGCTGTTAACTCTTTTCTGATCGGTTTCTCTATGACCACCTACCAAGAGCAGGAATTTGCTAAGCCTAACGATAAGAATATGAATGGCATCCGAAAAGCTTAATGTATATTTTTTAAAAGAAATTCAATATAATTAAATATACCGTATACTTCACCCATTTAAAGTATAGTGATTTTATGGGTTTTTTGTGTATTCATAGAGTTGTGCACACATCACAAGAATTTTCTTTTTCTCTGTACTCAGCATCTCCCACCGGTGTCTCAAGATTTAACGATATGACCTTTTTGGCGTTTTTTGTTTTTTTTTTTTTTTCAATATTTTTTTTTTTTAGGAGACTGAAAGTGAGGCTGAAGATAACCTTGATGACTTAGAAAAGCACCTGCGTGAAAAGGCCCTGAGATCAATGCGGAAGGCTCAAGTGTCCCCACAGTCCTAGGTGGAAATGTTTGTTATGATGTAAATTTTATTTGGTTTGTACGCAATTCAGTTTCAAAATTGCTAAAAATGTGTTTGAGCTTTAGACTATAACATTTGTTGTAATAATTGCTAGGTTGAAGTTCACCATGTAAAAAAAAAAGGGCATGGATTTACATTGCAAAAGGTGTCCACAGTGTATTAGTGACATTCTTTCATTGACAGCTGACATAAATTCATTTAGAGTGAAATATTTTAAGCCAAAAAAAAAAAAAATTCCCTTTTTAAAAAAGGGGGTTTAAATACTGTTGGCATTCTTATGGTTTCTTTAAATGCCCCTGTCTATTCCCAGAGGGTTTTCTTTCTACTTTTTCTTTCTTTTTTCCTTTTTCTCATTTGAGTCTTAGCACCCATTTAAGTTATGATGCTTCCAACCTTGTATGGTTTTTGCAAGCTTTCCCAGAAATAAGACCACTGTTGAACTACCACAAAAGTATAAATGAATATTTTAATGCCACAATCTTTCCTGTTGCCTGTGGAGTCTCTGCTGAAATGAATCAGGATTCGAGCTCTAGGATGAGACAGAAAATGAAAGCATGTTGTTTGCCAGGACACTGTGGGTTTATATTGATGTGTAACAAGTTGATTTGGAACACTGGAATTTCACTCTGTTCTGTTTATTTTTATTTTTATTTTTTGTAAAGGCAGTTAACTAGTCCCAGGAAGGATCCTTCAGTTACATAAAATTTTGTTTTATGAAATGTCATGGCTCCATTCATAATTTTGTCTTGTTCTTCCGATTGGTATATACAACTTTCAGAGCTCTTGTATTTGGAAAAGCTGGAAGGGCCCAGACTTTGAAATAGTGTCTTGTTTTCACTGTTTTTGTTTTGTTTTTGTTGGGGTTTTTTTTTGTTTGTTTTTTTAAACTAAAGCTATATAAAGCTTGTGGATTAAACAATAAATTTCTAAATTTAAAAACGTTGGCCACTCACTTTTACTTACCCATCTCAATACGGCAGGAAACCTACCTTAGAAATCTTACAGTGCCTTTACCCCCTTGGCACCTTTGGCAGAGGGAGGATTAGGCAAGGGAAATACAAGGTGATGAAATTGTCTTACCATCTCTGTTTTAGTAATTAATGTGATAAGTGCCATGAAGGGAAAGCACACAGTGAGATTGCAACATATATAATGGGTTAGTCAGCCAGGCATAGGGGAAGAGTTTCAGGCAGAGCAAACAGTATCTGTACACCCCAAGACAGAAGAAGCCTGGCACATTCCAGGAAGCGAACGAAGGTTAAGAAATGACTGGAGCAGCCTCCCTCTGTTGGGGGGCGGTGTGTGTGGTGTGGTGTGGTGTGGTGTGAGCCATATAATTTGAGGAAACTTGGGAGTTGATAACATTGTATAAAAGGTAAAAAAAAAACAACATTCATATGAAAGAAGGAGTTTTTGGCAAGTGGATCTAAGCTTAGCAAGTTGTCACATAGGCAGTTAATTTGATTATAGTTTCTGGCAGTTGAAGCAAAAAGAAGGAAAATGCCTACATGTCTTAATTTCAGGAAAACTTAGTGGGCAGTTTTTTATCTAAAGGATATGGACATAGAGGGGCTATTTTTACAGGTGGGTTTTTAGAGTGATTTGTAACAAGGCAAAAGCTTATTAATGAAGCTGCTTTTGTAGCGACTGAACTAAGGTATCTAGAGTGACTCTCCACCATTGATAGAATCTTACATGTGTCTGCGGCAACTTAGAGCTTTCAGGGATGTTCCACATGACTTCCTTTTGACTTTATAATTCTGTGATGTAGGAAATGCACAGAATATCCAGTTTGTGCTTGTTTTTTGGCCGCTGAGCATGTGGGTTCTTAGTTCCCCAACCAGGGATCGAACCTGTGCCCCCTGCATTGGAAATGTGGAGTCTTAACCACTGGACCGCCAGGATATCCGGTTTATAAGATGGTTGCAGCTGATTTACCCCTTTCAACATGAACAAACCAATGAACATCACTGAGGTACTTGGAATCTATCTAGCCAGTCACTCATTCAATCCATTTATTCACTTGTCCCATTTATTCAACACGCTTTCATTCTTCCACTTGACTGAACTGCTTGTTAAGGTTAGCAGTAACTTCCATTTTGCCAAAATGAGCGATCAATTCTCCATCCTTTACTAGCCCTCTTGGCAGGAGTTGACTCAGTCATTCACTCCGTTGTCGAAACACTTCCTTCTCTTGGGTTCTAGGGGGCAACACTGGTTTACCTTCTAGATGCAGTGCTAGTTTTCCTCCTACCTCAGTAGCTCTTTCATCTCTAGTGGATCCTTTGAAACATGAAGTGATGGAGTCTGTAGGGAA
>NW_006786690.1:2825205-2832121 GCF_000442215.2 Lipotes vexillifer | reverse complement strand
AGGGAAAGCCACCAAGGACAATCCCTAGTCCCTTAAATGTCTTTTTTTGTGTCAAATTTCTTTCCCGTCTAGACTTCCTCCTGACCTAGACCTCTATCGAGCTACCTAGTTAATAACTTCATTTGAATGTCTAAAAGGCATACCGAATTGAACATATCCTCTGATTTATCTGTCCCATTCAGTACCTGTGACTCTTATTTACACAAAATTGAGTTGATACTGTCAGTGGCAGCATTGTCCACCCTCCAATCCTTATGCACACAGGGCCATTCTGTTCCCAGCAGCCTGTCATGATAGTACCACTCAAAACCCTCAGCTACTTTTTTCTGCTTCAGAGTAAAATCCAAATTTCTTACTCTGGCCTGCAAGACCCAGTAGCACCTAGTTTGGCACCTTCATCTCTACTCAGTCTGCTCAAGCCATACCTACCTCCTTGCTCTTCCTTTAAACCTCTCTTGGGGCCTTTGTCTTCACTGCCGGATCTGACCTGTTTTCTTTACTTTGTTTCCTTCAGACAGGCTTCCCTAACTTCCTCTCCTCTGTTTTTATCTATAGCAGTTATTACCACCTGAGATGATGTTTTTGGTCCTTAGGAACTTGGTCTTGTATGTGACTGTCCCCAATGCCTGGTACATCGTAGAAGCACAAATGCTCAATGGACAGATGAGTAAATAAGTTTAATTGACCGTCATTGTCTCTGTACTTGGAAGGCACTACTAGGGCTTGAGGTAAAGAAAATGAAGACATGGTGATTGCTGCTCTCTAGTATTTGCCCACTCGGGGTAAAACACATGCAAACAATTTGGAGTGGACAAGAACATAGAGTTTGGTAGACCAAGGTTTCTACCATAGCTTTCTACGGTGTGACCTTGGTCAAGTTACTTGGCCTCTAAGTGCTGCCATTTCTTCTCTCCGAGTTAAATAATGGTGGAATCTACTTCAGAGTTGTTTTTGAAGAGTTAAGTGTGTTAGTTAATACATATAAAGCAATGATGGTACAAAGAGGTTCCCATTTTCTTAGCTAACGTAATATGTGGTCATTCTAGTAACTATGGTAAATTTTAGTTTGGATGTCTAAAAAGGATTTTAATTAATCATAGCCCTATTTAATGTAATTTTTTCTTTTTTTTTCTTTTTAATAAAATTCACCATTTTAAAGTGTGCAGTGCAGTGGTATTTAGTATGTTCACAAGGTTATGCAACCATCACGACTACCTATTCCAGAATATTTTGATCACCCTAAAAAGAAACTGCCCATTAGCAGTCACTTTCCATTCTACTGACGGTCCCATCAGCCCCAGCTCCTGGCAACTACTTTCTGTCTATAGATTTGTTTATTCTGGACATTTCACTGGAATCATAACAGTATGTGGGCTTTTGTGTCTGGCTTCTATCATTTAATATCATGTGTTTAAGGTTCATCCATGGTACTACATTTTTTTTTAATTGCTGAGTGGTGTTCCCTTATATGGATATGCCGTATTTTGTTTATCCATTCATCAGTTGCACATTTGAGCTGTTTCCACTTTCCAGCTCTTATGAATAAAGCTGCTATGAACATTCTGCATACAAGTTTTTATGTGGACATATGTTCTCTTGGGTGTATATACCTAGGAGTGGGATTGCTGGGTCATACTTAACTTTTTAAGAAACTGCTAGACTATTTTCCAAAGCATCTACACTATCCGAACTTCGAACTTCTTACTAGCAATGTATGAGGGTTATTATTTCTCCACATCCTTGCCAACACATGTTATCTGTCATGTTGGTAACAACTATCCTAGTGGGTGTGGACTAGTATCTCACTGTGTTTTGATTTGCATTTTCCTGACGGCTAATGATGTTGAGCATCTTTTCATGTGCTGACAGACTTCAATGCCATTTTTTTTTTTTTTTTGCGGTACGTGGGCCTCTCCCTGCTGTGGCCTCTCCTGTTGCGGAGCACAGGCTCCAGACACGCAGGCTCAGCAGCCATGGCTCACAGGCCCAGCCTCTTGGCGACATGTGGGATCTTCGCGGACCGGGGCACAAACCCGTGTCCCCTGCATCGGCAGGCGGACCCTCAACCACTGCGCCACCAGGGAAGCTCCAATGCCATTTTTTTTTAATTGGGTATAATTGATTTACAATGTGTCAGTTCCAGGTGCACAGCAAAGCGAATCTGCCACACAAATAACGTATCTCCGCTCTTTTCCAGATTCCCTTCCCATATAGGCCACCACGGAGCACTGAGTAGAGTTCCCTGCCCTACACAGTAGGTCCCCATCAGATATCTATTTTATATATAGTATTCAGTGCCATATTAAACAGATTTGTATCTGTATGAGAATATTTCTGAAATTGTGGCTGTAGGACTCTCAGAGTTTCTGCAGAGTAGAGCTGATAATGCATTTGTAAAGTGTTCTGTAGAACTTTCATACCCGTTTTGGAGGTTGGGGCTGGGGGACTATGGCCAAGCAAAAATTTGTTCCCACTTTTGTAAAGAGGATCAGGAGACTAAGGGAGAGTGTGACTTAAGGTACATGCAGGTCTAGTTGATATTGTCCCTCCCACCATCTGATAAAGAAGGCTGTTTCTCCTCAATGTACCTGTCTGGTATTGTAACAGAATCACATTAGACGATGAATGTAGAAAATCTGCCCAAATATGTGTGGTTCTTCAAAAGGCATTGAAATTAAGGATGGAGCTTATTACTCTGAAAAAGTTTGGAAGTTGAAATTTGAAAGGCATTAATATCCTGAGGACCCAACTCTGCTCCTTTGAAAGACCAGCTCCAAATGTAAGACTTTTTTGCCTTTTGAAAGCTTATTTGCTGTATTTTTCATTTGAGAGATCCATCTTAGCTCATACCAAACATTGTCTTTTGGCTCTTAGGAACTCAATTATTGCTGTACTCCTAAGTGGTCTTCCGTGCAAATCCCTTTTCAAAGGAAAGATGATAGGATCTGAAATACAGGTTTTTCCTGTATTTCTTTGCAAAAATCTTCCACATTTGTCAATATATAGTTAAGTTGGCAGGCCTTCATATCATAAGAGGTTTTTGCCAAGATGGCCTTTTATTTCAGGTGTATCATGGGAGGAGAAGCTGATGTGCTGATTCTTAAAGAGCGGTGCCATGTGCACAGAGGGCTATATGGATACCTCTCACCAGATAGGCCAGTCGTAAACTCTTCATCTGAAACTTCATTAAGGAAGTATTTTGCAGACTGCAGGTTGAGACTCGTCAGTGAATTGTAAAGTTGAATGAGTTGCAACCAGCATTAAAATAAAAAAATGAAATAGTAAATTTAAGTGTGAATCACATATAGTAGGTTAAGTATTATTTCATGAAGTGTGTGTGTGCCTGTGTGCTTGTGTGCATATGTATGCTTGTGAACTGGGTTACCATGTAAAATGTATTCTAATGTGATTGATACAGTCAACAAAATGGAAAGCCACTACCTTACAGATCACCTAGTCCACCAATTTGTAAACTGCCCTGCAGAGTCCTAAGTGGGGAGAATTATGATTC
This sequence comes from Lipotes vexillifer, assembly GCF_000442215.2. Lineage (NCBI taxonomy): Eukaryota > Metazoa > Chordata > Mammalia > Artiodactyla > Lipotidae > Lipotes > Lipotes vexillifer. The sequence goes on along the minus strand of NW_006786690.1, from coordinate 2,828,610 downwards.
AGATTTTCTCTGTAGGATGGGGCCACTAGTAGTACTGACCTTTGTTGGGGGAATTGAGAGATGATACAGGTAAGCTTTGCAAGGGCTTTGCTCTGCTTTTTTTTTTTAAACTTTGAGCTTCCCTGTTGGATTCTTTTTGATAAAAGGTTCCGCGACCAAAAACCATGTGAAAACCACCCATCTAGCCTGGGCCTTGTCATGGGAACCGACTGCCCCAAGGTAAAGCCACGGCTCCCCCAGGTGCCTTGCCACCCCCTCAGACTGCCTCAGCCAGGGGGCTATTGAGGAGGAAACAGACTGAGAGTAACCAGGTGCCTCTGAAGCAGGGGTGGAAATAGCTCTCAGGGGATATTGGAGATGTGGAAGGAAAAACCCCAAAATAGGAAACGATGTGCAGAAGTGGCCTTTGTGAACCCCAAAGTGCATAACCGGGTAGAGACCCTTCTAGCAAATTTAAGCATGGAGGCTTTGGCTTACATAGCCAACATGAGCAGAGGGGAGTGGTAAGCCTGACTGGTCTGGGCCCTGCCTGGAGGAAGACGCTCACGCCACCGACCATCGGGACCCATCCAGACAGCCAAGATGTGCTGAGCAGCCGCCAGGTACCCTGTGATTTCCCACGTTTGTTCCTTTGCTTTTCTCTTGCTGTTCTCTGCCTGGGATATCCTTTCTGGTCTCCTAATGTCCTAATCCTTTTTGGACTTAGAGATGTATTTAAGATGATGGTTTTTAACTCTAAAAAAAAAAAAAAATACATATTCACTTTTAGAGAATTTGGAAACCAAAAAGAGAAACAAATTGGGAATTCCCGGGCGGTCCAGTGGTTAGAACTCGGCGCTTTCACTGCGGGGGGCCTAGGTTCAATCCCTGGTCTGGGAACTAACATCCTGCAAGCCATGTGGCATGGGCAAAAAAAAAAAAGAGAAAAATCGTTGGCAATCCCATCATCCAAATATAACCAAGGACACCTACCTCAGGTCAAGTACTCTACCTGACTACGCTCAACCTTCCCTGAGCTCCCCTCCTCTAATATATGGAACAAACTGGGTTTTTTCCCCCCTATATATTTAGAAGTACCGATGTAGCTACAAACATCAGGATCAAACCATGTATACATAATGTTTAATATTCTTTTTTCCATTGGGCAGATCGTCAACTAAAATTGCAGAATACATTTTAAATGTCGTTGTTGTACAACCAGGAAATTTGGAAAATAGATAAAAGAAAGTGAATTACCCCATGCCAACATCAAAACAGCAACAGTTCTCCCTTTTGTATATTTCTTATTTAGTCTTTTTTTTTTTTTTTTTTTTAATGTTAGGGCTTCCATGCTGGTGCAGTGGATAAGAATCTGCCAGCCAAAGCAGGGGACACGGGTTCAAGCCCTGGTCTGGGAAGATCCCACATGCCGCGGAGCAACTAAGCCCGTGCGGCACAACTACTGAGCCCGCATGCCACAACTACTGAAGCCTGCGTACCTAGAGCCCATGCTCCGCAGCAAGAGGAGCCACCGCAAGGAGAAGCCCGCACACCTCAATGAAGAGTAGCCCCTGCTCGCTGCAACTAGAGAAAGCCCGCGCGCAGCAACGAAGACCCAACGCAGCCAAAAATAAATAAATCATTTAAAAAATGTTAGCTGCTTCTATTTATTTAAACTCTTACCCCTATAGATAAAATGGTAATAATGGCACCCACCTCACAGGGTTCTGAGAAGAATTAAATTGAGATGAATAGAGAAGGCAGACCCTGATCCAGTGGAGTTCGTGGCACATGGCCGGGAATGGCGGGGGTAGGAGCAGAGGGACAATCAAATAGTGATAAAACCATATGCTCAGGGACATAAAAGAGGGGAGCAGTGCAGCATCACAATGGTCAGGAACAATGTTCTGCAGCAGCATCTCAGCCACAGACACACTGTGAGGCTAAGCAAGTGACTTCGCCTCCCTCAGCCTGTTTCCAGTTGGTTTTCTGTGAGAATTGTTCCACAGGTACAGTATGTTTGCTGCAGTTGTGTGGGGAGGTGAGTTTCACGTCCTCTGACTCTACCATCTTGATTCACCTCCAGCCTCAGTTCCTTCTCGTGTAAAATGGGCATAGATTCAATAAGATAATGTATGTCAAGGGCTTAGCTCATGCCTGGAGCATCATGAAGGCTTCATCAGTGAGAGTTATGGCCAAGTTTTATCAAAGCTTGGATGCTGGCAATTGGAGAATGCACCACCATCTATTAAATATCACGCCGTTCATTGTAAAGACGCATGGGGATTCCAGAGAGGTCAAAATGTGGAGAAAAAAAAGTCTTACATTATATTTTATAATGTACACATATCTTACATTATATACAATGTTATGCACAGAAGGATCTGGAACGCTGAAGCAGGAACACACTCATCTGTCACACTCAATTTCTCTGTCCACGTCCCTACTGCCAGCTCCTTCATTTTGTCTCTCTCTCCTGTTCCAGCAGCTTCTCACATTCTTCCACTAGGCGGCGCCCGGGCCCTGGGTGCCCGCAGCGCGAGCTCACGCCCTAGAAGTTAGTCCGCCCCTCCCGCTTCCCCCTTTTTCTTCCTCTTTTCTTTTCCCTCCATCCCTATCTTTCTTCCCGTCAGCGAGAGGCCCGATTCAGTGCTCAGAGGCTCTCTGGACGGCTCCAGAGCTTGAAGAACAGCCACGGGACCCTTGCAACTCACCCAGTCCATCCCAAGTTGGAATTCCTTACAGCCGGGCCCTAGTTGTCTCCAGTTCTCACTTGCACACCTTCAGTGACAGGAAACTCACTACTTTATGAGGATCCTGTTCTGGAAGGAATCCATGTAATAGTCATGCACTCGAGCTCTAAACCCAGTTGGCTTCTAATGTCTCAGCTTTGCTCTTTGCTCAGTGGGTGGTTCAAACACTTGTCTGCTTTGCTGATGGGTGAATCCCCAGGGCCTGACACAGGAAAGGCACTCATTTGGTAAATGAGTGAGTAAATGAACAAACTCAATCATCTTCTGCATTGGTTTCTTCACCTGTGAAATGGGTTAATGATAGTATTTACCTCATAGACTTGTGAGGATTAAACACAACAGGACCTGAAACAGGCTTAGGCTCATTTCTGGCACATAGTAAGTCTTCCATAAATATTCCTTTCATTTTCTTTTATAACTAAGGATATCTCTATTCCTTTTATCTGAAAGTTCTCCTTTAGAGCAAATTGAATCCTGATCCCTAGGACTTCCACACACAGGCCTTGGTCTTAGCCCTGTCCCTTGGAGCCAAAAAGAACATTTACTCCCTTTTCCAAATGATTCAGGTCTGCAGATGTGTGTGCCTACTGTGCGCCAAGCACTGGGATTACCAAGGCAAAGACATGACCACGGTCTCTTCCTTTGGGTGCCTCTTTGTCTAGCCAGGGAAAGA
>NW_006786690.1:2811168-2825195 GCF_000442215.2 Lipotes vexillifer | reverse complement strand
GAAAGAGACAGTCAAGCAACAGTGGGTGCTCAGTGAAGAATTTGAATGAACAGTAGGACTTATTTATTGAGCCTTTACTGCACCTCATTTCATTCTTCCACCTGCGTTCCTGGGCATTCTAACTCCATTTTATGGCTGAAGGAACCAAGGCCCAGATAGGTCACATAAGCTGGTGAGTATAGATCCAGGATTCGGATGCTGCCTGATTGCAGGGGCCTCACCTTAACCTCTAAGCCCTGTTATCACTTCACTCTGGAGGATGCTCAGGCCCGTGGGAAATTTCCTGTTCCTGAGTATTCCACCACCACTACCATGACATCATGGCTATTATGTGGCTTTCCAGCAACTGTTCCCCATCTCTCCCACCATCAGAGCCATATTTGGCTCTATTGGAATCCCATGTGATTGGCTGGGGTTTGGGGTGGCACCTCCAGCTCCAGGGTGGGCTCTGATGGCTCAGACCAAGGAATGCTTCATTCCCATATCCTCGGTCACAAAGACGGACACTACCTCAGCCAGAGCCAGTGATCTGTCAGAAGTCCACATGGCTTTTAGAGGGGAGGAGCTGCTTTTTGCTTCTGCAGAACTACTGGGAGGGATACTGTTCCCTGCAGAGTCTGTTGAGGGAATGTGAGAGCTGGAGGTGTAGCAGCTCTTCTGCCAAAAGAGGATCCCTTTTGAGGATGAAGCCAATATATGGAGGAAGGCAGAAGGCAGGGCCAAGAGACTTCATGGAGAAATAGAACCTGGTCTGTGCTTTTATATTACTGTTGTTGTGTACAGAGCACCCTAAACTTAAGAGCTTAAAACAGCAAACATGAGACTTCCCTGGTGGCACAGTGGTTTAGAATCTGCCTGCCAAAGCAGGGGACACGGGTTCAATCCCTGGTCTGGGAAGATCCCACATGCAGCGGAGCAACTAAGCCTGTGTGCCACAACTACTGAGCCCACGTGCTGCAACTACTGAAGCCCATGCCCCTAGAGCCTGTGCTCTACAACAAAAAGAAGCCACCACAATAAGAAGGCTGTGCACTGCAATGAAGAGTAGCCCCTGCTTGCCACAACTAGAGAAAGCCCGTGAGCAGCAACGAAGACCCAACGCAGCCAAAAATAAATAAAAATATTTTTTTAAAAAGGGCTTCCCTGGTGGCACAGTGGTTGGGAGTCCGCCTGCCAATGCAGGGGACACGGGTTCGCGCCCTGGTCCGGGAAGATCCCACATGCCGCAGAGCGGCTGGGCCCGTGAGCCATGGCCACTGAGCCTGCGTGTCCGGAGCCTGTGCTCCGCAACGGGAGATGCCACAACAGTGAGAGGACTGTGTACCACAAAAAAAAAAAAAAAAAAAAACCACCAGCAAACATTTATTCCACACGGTTTGTGCTTGGGAATCCAGAGAGCCTAGATGGGTGGTTCTGGCTCAGGGTCTCCTGAGTTTATAGGAAGATGTTGGCTGGGGCTGCATTCATCTGAAGGCTTGGATGAGGCTGGAAGACCCACTTCCAAGATGGCTCATGTACATAATTGTTGGGAGGAGGCCTCGGTTCCTCACCAAGTGGGCCTCTCCATGGCAGATGGCTTCCCCCGGAGAGCTGGGGGCGGGAAAAACAGTGCCTTCTAGAACCTAGTCTCTGAAGTTGCATGCTCTCATTTCTACTTTTTTCTATCCTCCAGAAGCAAGTCACTGAGTCCAGCCCACACTCAAAGGGAGAATAATTAGTCTTCCTTTGAAGGGACTATTGAAGTATTTGTGGATTTTGTTTTTTTAATGGATCCTTTTTAAAAAATTGAACTATAGTTGATTTACAATATGCTGCATTTGTTTCTGGTATACAGTAAAGGGACTCAGTTATACTTATATATACATATTCTTTTTCATATTCTTTTCCATATTCTTTTCCATTATGGTTTATTACAGGACATTGAATCTAGTTTTCTGTGCTATACAGTAGGACCTTGTTTACCTATTTTATATACAGTAGTTTGTATCTGCTAATCCCAAACTCCTACTTTATCCCTCCTCCACCCCCTTTCCCCTTTGGTAACCCTAAGTTTGTTTTGTATGTCTGTGAGTCTGTTTCTGTTTCATAAATAAGTTCATATATGCCATATTTTAGATTCCACGTATAAGTGATATCATATGGTATTTGTCTCTGTCTGACTTACTTCACTTAGTATGATCATCTCTAGGTCCACCCATGCTGCTGCAAGTGGCTTTATTTCATTCTTTTTTATGGCTGAGTAGTATTTCATTGTATATATGTACCACATCTTCTTTATCCATTCCTCTGTTGATGGACATTTAAGTTTCTTCCATGTCTTGGCTATTGTAAATAGTGCTGCAATGAACATTGGGGTGCATGTATCTTTTCAAATTAGAGTTTTCTCTGGATATATGCCCAGGAGTGGGATTGCTGGATCATACGGCAGCTCTATTCTTAGTTTTGTGAGCAAACTTAATACTGTCCCTAGTGGCTGCACCAATTTACATTCCACCAACAGTGCAGGAAGTTTCCCTTTTGTTATGGACTGGTTTTAACCCACCACTATAGTGATATCACTTGAGCTGCTGGACCAAGCTCACACCTGAGGATCCATCTCTGAAAGTTTAGATGCATGAGTTAGTTCATTCCCCTTATTGTTTTTTTTAAAATTATTATTAATTAATTAATTAATTTTTGGCTGCATTGGGTCCTCGTTGTTGCGTGCGGGCTCTCTCTAGTTGCAGCGAGCGGGGGCTACTCTTCGTTGCGGTGTGCGGGCTTCTCACTGTGGTGGTTTCTCTTGCTGCAGAGTACGTGCTCTGGGTGCATAGGCTCAGTAGTTGTGGCTCGCAGGCTCTAGAGCACAGGCTCAGTAGTTGTGGTGCACGGGCTTAGTTGCTCTGCGGCATGTGGGATCTTCCCGGCCCAGGGCTCGAACCCGTGTCCCCTGCATTGGCAGGCAGATTCTTAACCACTGCACCACCAGGGAAGTCCTATTCCCCTTATTGTTGAAGCCAGTTTGAGCTGGGTTTTCTGGTTCATGCAAATCAAAGAGCCCGGGTTAGTACCTCCAGTGCCTCATGGGAAGTGCCTTCATCTGCCTCATCTCATTCTCCAGACCTGCCTTGTCTGAGGGTGACCCTCTTAAGTACAGCGGTGAGAGCTGGCCCCAGGCTTCAGGAGAAGTCCTTTTCCTAAAACAAGGTACATGCCAGGGTTCCATGACTACAAGTGAAGGTAGATGTGGGAAAACCTCACTGCTCTGTTGATTCATGACCCATCATATTCATTTTTCCACTGGTGGCTCCTGCTAAGACATGACTTTTCCATCCTGGACCTGCCCTTAAACATTGGGCAACAATCTCCAGGTCTCTCTGGGTCGGGCCCCTTTGGGAGGAGCAGGACAGAGGAATCAACCCCATGGTCAATTGGGAAGGGTTGTGGGTCCACCTCCACCCTGCCTTGCTGTGTGGCTGTGAGCAGGTCCCTGCTCCTCTCGGGGCCTCAGTGCCCTCCTTTATGAAAGAAGTTTACACTAACTTGCCTGAACATGCTTTAGGATGTTCTTAGTTCCCTTCTGTCCAGAGGAGACATGAAATTTGAAAAGTAGCCTCACTCAGACAATCTGGGTCTTGTGAGGTCATTTGTATTAGCAGAGATGAAGGCATATACTTTATGCCCTTTGCCATCTGCCATCTCATTTGATCCTCCCAGAAGCCAGCAAGGAGACAGGGCCAGGTAGACCTTCAGGACAGACATGGTCTCACCTCCAGGGCCTGGGATAAAATAGCCGCTGTCATTTCTTGAGTGCCTTCTGCTCACCGTGTGCCAAGGGCTTCATGTGTGAGCATTTCGTTTCACTCGCACGTCAGCCCTGCTGGGTGGTTACTATTATTACCCCCTTTTACAGATAAAGGACCATGAAAAACAGAGGCGTGAAGTAACCATCCAAGGAAAAGCAAGCAAACGGAAGCAGTGGAGCTGGGATCCAAACTTGAATGTCTCAGAGGCTGCCTGTGTTTTCCATCACATGACACTCCCTCTTGGTATTAACAGGAGCACAAGGGTGGGAGTAGGGTGGGGCAAAGCTAGGAATCCAGAGACTTGGGATCTCGAATAAACTCTGAACACTTACCAGTTCTGTGGCCAGGGCAAATCTCCCAACGCTCTGAGCTTCAGTTTCCTTACCCTTAAAATGGGGATAATGATTCTCACCTGAATTATAAGAACTCGGGAGGGGCGGAAAAACATTTGTAGTGAAGGCGTGTGTATGAGAGCATGCCTTTTGTACTGCAGAACTGTCTAAATGTTACAGATCGTCGTTTTTCTTAATTCTGGACCAGGAGCTGGGGAAGGAAGTAGGCAGGCTGACCAGGGTAGGCCAAGCGTCCCAGAGTGGCTGTTTCCATGCTTGGTGTACGCAAAGTCCCCTGGAAAGGAAGAGGCAGGGCAGGAGGAAAGGCCAAAGCTCTGAGTTCTTATATAGAACTTCCATCCACTCCAGGGCCCTCCAGGGCAAGAGAAACTCCGGACCGTCACCACCGAGTTCCAAGCATTCCAGAGGGCTCAGTGGGGAGGAAGGCTGTCATCGCCTGACCCAGCAGCAGCCAGGGATAGGCTGCGATGGGCTGGCTGTAATCCTCTCCTCACCCTGCCCTGATCTCACTGTCCTACCCAAGGCCCAGCTCCCAGTGCCCACCCTACCAGGAGGAACAGCAGACTCCAGACCCCAGCGGTGATGGCCAAGCGCCCAGCCTTATCGAGGGGCAGCTTTGGAAGGAGACTGGGATTTGGAGTCGGGACGCCCAGGCTCTGGTTCTGGTTTAGTTCTGTCCCCTCTCTGGGCCTCAGTGTCTCGCCTGTGAAATAGGAACATCAGCGAAGGGCACCGGCGTACTGCAGTCTCACCCTGGGGCGAAGCAAGAGCCACGTGCTGTGCCTGCCACAAAGCGCCTCTCACCCTTCATCCCCAGCCCATCAGAGGAACGCGCACGTGCTGCCCTCTTGGTTGGGGGTCACAGTCCTCCAGCCCAGGGATTCCACACTCAAGCCATCTTTATAATTTTGTGTCTCTGATTCTCCCTGAATTCTAGGTCTTTCTTGCTCCCAATTAGGCTGAGAGGTCCTTAAGGATGAGAAGCTGGGGTCTGCTTACTACTGTGCTCCCCTCGGAGCCTAGTATACGGTTGAACACAGGGTGAATCTCGGACCCGTTTACTGATTGTGCTGCTGGGCCATCCTGGGGGCCATGGATGGACACTCAGTCCACTCCCAGTGCCTGTTGGAAAGAGTTCGGCCACCCAGGGGGGAATCCAGCTTTCTGCCCCTGGTTCTACTCCATTCAGACTGTGTGACTTTACACAAGGCCCTTCCCCTCTCCCAGAAGTGTCCGTGTTTCTTTGAAATGTGCTTGGTGGAGACCCAGTGGACCCTGCAGCTCCAGGTGGAGCGAGCCGAAGGTGTTCCTGGGTGGTGGGGAGAGGCCAAGGGCATGAGCTGGTACTCCAGCCCTCACCCCACCCCCAGAGCTGCTCTGTCCTTCACTTAAAAAACAAAAAAATTATTTGATTGCACCGGGTCTTGGTTGCAGCAGGCGGGCTCCTTAGATGTGCCTCATGGGATCCTTAGTTGCAGCAGGTGGGCTCCTTAGATGTGACATGTATGAACTCTTAGTTGAGGCGTGCATGTGGGATCTAGTTCCCTAGCCGGGGATCGAACCCAGGCCTCCTTCATTGGGAGCACGGAGTCTTAACCACTGTGCCACCAGGGAAGTCCCTGTCCTTCACTTTCAACTTTTATGCATTGGGCTTTCACGTGAGACTTTTGTTTTGTTTTTAAGGCTTTACTGAGGCAAAGCTGATGCACAATAAACTGGCGCACTTAAAGTGTACACTTTGATAAGTTTTCACATATATGTACACTCGGGAAACCATCTACGATCAAGAGAGCGAACTTATCCACCACCCTCAAAAGTTTCCTCGTTCCCCTTTTCAGTTCCCCCATTACCCAGGAACCACGGATCTGCTGTCACCACACGCCATTTGGCATTTTCTAGATTTTTTTATGTAAATGGACTCATACAGTATGTACTCTTTTTTGTCTGGCTTCTTTCACTCAGCATAATTACTTTGAGATTCATCCATGTTGCTACATGTATCAATAGTCCATCCCTTTTCAGTGCTGCCTGGTGTTCTGCTGTATGGATGGATGCACCACCATTGTTTACCCAGGGACCTGTCGATGGGCATTTGGGTCCTTTCTAGCTATCGCAAATGAACGTTCCTGCTACGAGTGCTCCTGTGCACAAGATTTTATCTGAGGAAGTTGCACTATTTAAAACAAAGCTGGCCCGCGCTCCACAACCAGAGAAGCCACCGCAATGAGAAGCCGTGAGCAGCAATGAAGACCCAGTGCAGCCAAAAATAAATAAGAGAAAAAAAAAGAAAGAGAAAAAAGCTGGATAACATGATCCCCAGAGTCGCAGGCTTTTAAGGACCAGAAAGCTGTCATGGGGAGTCAAAGACTAAGGGAGCTGCCACTTTCGAGCTCCTGTGGCCGCCAAGCACCTGACCACACCTGCTCAATTAATCAGAGCACGGCTGGGAAGCAGGCGCCATTGTTATTCCCAGTTTACAGATAAAATAGCTGAGGCGTAGAGGCATGGCTGAGGCGGACTGGCTGGCGACACACGCCGAGGCTGTGACAGAGCCTGACTCAGCCCCAAGGTCTAGCTGCCTCTCCCAGCTGCCACTCGCCTAGGAAGAGAACCAGCCCTGGTTCCCTCTTTCGTTGACTCACCGCGGGGCTGGGGTTTACGTTGGTTCCCATTGTGCTGGGCCCACAGGGGACACCCCGTCAAGCCTGGGAGGCACGTCGGGGACCTGCGGCCAGCGCAGCGGCAGGAAGTGAGGCAGCCGCGTTTGTAAGGGGCACCGGGTCCTGGGCCGGGCAGAGGAAGACAGGAGGGAGCCCCTTGTTCTGTAGAGGCCGCTGGACTTCCCACACATGTTCTCTCCTATAACGTTCACAGTTCTGTGAGCTCGGAATGATCATCTCCATCTTACAGATGAGAAAACTGAGGCTCAGGAGAGTCTATCAGTCAGGATTCTGTCAGCATCAAGTAACAGAAAAGCCAACTGAAAGTGGCTTAAACCATAAATACATTTAATTGACACCCCTCCAAAGTTTTTTTTTTTTTTTTTTGCAGTACGCGGGCCTCTAACTGCTGTGGCCTCTCCCGTTGTGGAGCACAGGCTCTGGACGCGCAGGCTCAGCGGCCATGGCTCACGGGCCCAGCCGCTCCGCGGCATGTGGGATCTTCCCGGACCGGGGCACGAACCCGTGTCCCCTGCATCGGCAGGCGGACTCTCAAACCACTGTGCCACCAGGAAAGCCCATAAGATGCTATTATTATACCCACTTTACAGAGGGAGACACGGAGGCACAGAGAATAAGAAGCTTGCCTGAGGTCACATAGACAGAAAGTGGTGGTCCTGGTATTTGAACCCGGCCTGGTATTCCAGGATCCCACCACGCACAAAGGTCAAAGGAGGGGCTTGGGGAAGGCCCAGGGGGTGAGTCAGAGGGCGGGTGGGGCAGCCCCCAGGCCAAATAGGAATTGCTAAGCAGTGACAGGTGAAGGCCAGCTGCTTGGGGAGCCCAATAGCCAGGAATGGGGCTGGGGCCAGGCCCGCTGGCAGGTCCAGCCCAGCCCAGCCTGTAACACGAGCCCAGGAGGCGTCACCACCCACCCACCTCCCCTGCCTCTTGGGTTCCAGGTATCTTGCCTGGGGCCCCTGCTCCACTTACCGGATGGAAAAACTGAGGCCGTTCTTGCATGAAAGTTTAGTTTGTTTGTTTTTATCTGTTTTATTCACTGCCTCATCCCTTTTGCCTAGAACAGTGCTTGGCACATAGTAGGCATTCAATAAACATTTGTAGAATGAATGATTGACTTGTTGAATGAATGTGGTTTTTCCGAGGCACTTAGCATTGCAACAGAAAGCTGGCTGTCAGAACAGAGCCTCTTCAGCCCCTGATGTCACACGTGGGAAGACCACCCGAGGTCAGAGAAAAGGATATACCCTCACAAGGCACACAGGCTCTCACAGACACAACACTGAATACATTTCCCCCAACACCCAAACGCAAACACACACACACACATGCACACACACGCACACGCATGCACATACACGCCTCACTTTAGTTACAAGGACAGAACCCCCTCAGCCTACTTAAGCATAAATGGGGGAGCGGTAGGTGGAGAGCATTACTGGCAGGATCCTTGTGTAAGGGCAAGGGCTGGAAAAGCATCCCCAGCTCCAAGGAGCCAGAAACCAACCAGAAAAAAATGACATCACCCCCCACCACCGCTGCCCACCTGGGCTGCACGCCTACTTTTTTCTCGCCTTCTCCCATCACTAGCTTTCTCAGGACTCCTGGCTGCCTCAGCCCCAGCTCTGCAGGTCCTCTCAGTTCAAACACCCGACAGAGGCCGGTGTTTAGGTTTCAATTTCAAATTCTAGGAGAGTGAACCTGATTGGCCAGCTGAGGGGCTACCGCCCATGACCCAGTGTTGTGGGAGCAGACCCTGAGAATGGGGGTATGGTTGCCTTCTCTAAAAGACAAGTGGAGGGTGGAGGAAGTGATGCCTTCCCAGCATCTAATCCCTTCCCAGCCCCCATTCTGCAGACAAGAAGTCTTGAATATCTCCTGTGATGGTGCTCTAACTACCCATACAGCACAAGGCCATCCACTGTCCCTTATTACTCATTATTGGTTGAGGGCTCTTAAGTCATCCCTTCTTCTGAATGAGCCATTGCTCATTTGCTCACGTCTGTGGCTGCAGCATTTACACAATTTTAAGTCAAGGCAACCACCTGTTCCCTCATTCTGCTTCTTTGGCTGTTATAAACCATGTTTACACCTTCTAGAGCCAAACCTCATATAAGACAGGATCTGATTGGTTCTCTCACTCGCCAGCTTGTCATGGCTTCCCCTGTTGGCCAGAGCATTCACACCAACTCCCCCACTGCTTGCCATCCAACCTATAGAATGGCTGTCCAAGGACCAGAGGCCCACTCATCCCTGGACACTGACGTTTGGAGTCATTTTTTAGCTTTGTCTTTTTCAAGTGTTTTCTCCCCTTATCCTGATTTTCCTGTGGGCCAGTTTCCTGTGCTCCTACCCCCACCCCAATTCTTTGTTCATTGGTTACGGAGGCTTATTCTCCTTCCTGGTGTTTCCCCGCCTCTTCCCTGCCGATTGCGCATTTTGGACACAGCTCTGATCATTTCAAGCGACGGCCACACGTATCGCTTTGGGCAAGTCTCTTCCCCTCTTTGAGCCTCAGTTTTCCTATGTATATATTGGGGCTACTAATTCCCAACTCACAGGGTTATTGAGAGGATGAAAGGAGTCCATGTATGGGCGAGCTCCTGCCACAGAACTGGACCCTAAACAAACTCAGTGTCGGTCCTTCCTTTTGGCGTCAACCCTTAGTTAAAGCAGTCAAAAAACATGAGAGGTAGAGCTGGACCAGGAGAGAGGTTTGCATTCAAGCCTCAGCTGGGCATCTAACTTGCTGTGCGACCTTGGGAAAGTCCCTTCCCCTCTCTGGGATCAGTTTTCCCATCTGTTAAATGAGGATTGGACCAGAGAAGGATTTCCCAAACTACAAAACAGGGGTTAATAGCACACCATACACGGAAAGAGAAAGAGATTGAATCTTTGATCAAGCATGTTGGGAAAAGCCGTTTAACACCTATTAGAATGTAAAAGGCTCTGGGGCTGTGTTCTCCAATATGGTGCCCACTAGCCAAATGTGATTATTTAAATTAAATTAATTTAAGTGAACTAGAATTTTTTTTTTGCCTGCGTTGGGTCTTCGTTGCTGCGCATGGGCTTTTCTCTGGTTGCGGCCAGCAGGAGCTACTCTTTGTTGCGGTGCGCAGGCTTCTCACTGCGGTGGCTTCTCTTGTTGTGGAGCACAGGCTCTAGGCATGCGGGCTTCAGTAGTTGTGGCACACGGGCTCAGTAGTTGTGGCCCGTGGGCTCTAGAGCGCAGGCTCAGTAGTTGTGGCGCACGGGCTTAGTTGCTTCGTGGCATGTCGGATCTTCCCAGACCAGGGCTCGAACCTGTGTCCCCTGCATCGGCAGGCAGATTCTTAATCACTGAGCCACCAGGGAGGCCCTAAATGAACTAGAATTTAAAATTCAGTTCCTCACCAGCCACATTTCCAGCGCTCAACAGACACATGTGGCCAGTGGCACCGTATTGCAGAGAAGTGATCAGAGGCTTCCCTTGATAGCAGGATGGTGTCTGATGGTACTGAAGTCAGAGGAGGCCTGCTTCACGTTAACCCAGCGTTTCCCACACACATTTGATTACACTGCCTCTACAGAACATCTATGAGCAGGTGTAAGAAATAAAACTGCTCCCGGGAACACGGTCTGGAAGATGTTGAGCTGGAGGATGTCTCAGGGCCCCTCCAACTCCAAGAGTGTAGAAGGGGAAGTGTTCTGGCCCCTGATTTCCTCTTAGGGGAGGGAACTGCCTGTTTCCAGCAGTTCTCTTGGCTAAAAAGACATTGTAATTGTGGGAAGAGAACCCCCGGTATGCAGCTGGGATGCCCTGGGAAGGAGAGGGGGCAGAGAACCTAACTGTTCAGGGAAATAATAATAATCTGTACACAGCTGCGTTGCCAGGCAACTCCCCTCGCCCACCACCCATGAATCAGTGAATGTCTGCCACATCTTGACACGTGAACTTGGGGAAAGTTTTTACAAAGGGAAGGCTATGTTCAACCTTTGGGCTGCCAGTGGTGTGGAAAGGGCCTTCAGGGGAGTTGAGAACTAGAGGAGATACAGAATTCAGCAGAAGCAGGTTATATGGAAGGAGGGAGTGAAGAGGTTGACTAAGAGAAACGGACCCCTTCCTAAGAGTCCTCAGAGAGATTAGGAGGTGTGGTGCTTCTAAAACGTGGTCCCCAGATGCTTTATACTCCTCCCATCAAAATGTGGGGTTGTGTATGTCCTCCCCTTGAATATGGATTTTGTGACTGCTTGACCAATAGGATACGAAAAGTGACCCAAATCTTAAGAGACTAGAAGGTTTACTTCCTATTTCTAGGAGCACTTATTCTTGGAATCCAGCTGCCATGCTGTGCCCAGGGCACATTAAGAGCCAACAGCCCCAGTTGACATCCCAGCTGACAACCGGGGTCAACTGCCAGATGTGTGAGTGGAAGAAGCCTCTACGTCACTCCAACTCCATCCACCATCTGATCACGGCCACACGAAGAACGCTGAGAAAGAACCCAGCCTAGCTGAGTGCAGTCAGCCCATAGATCCGTGAGACATAGTAACAACATGATATTGCTTTAAGCCACTAAGTTTTTCGGTTAATTCATTTTCCAGCAATAGTTTAACTGGAACAGGAGGCCAGCCATGAGTCCCATCACAGTGAGATAAGATATGAAAGCCCATTTTTCATGAAATCCTAAAACACAGGGGGGCCCTAGCAAGCTGTTATACTTGGAGGATGAGAGGGGTGACATCTGGAGGAACTTGCTGTGAGATAAAGTTTCTGCTGTGACCTTGAGGAGTTGGCCAGAGACTCGCCAGGTGAGAGAGAGAGAAGTGTCAACAATGACTTGGAAGTTTCTATCTTGAGCAACTGTCCTCAGTGGTAGCAGGAGCTGAGATTGGGAAAGAGGAGAGGAAGAGGACGAGCAGGTTTGGAGGAAGATGATGAGACCTGTTTTGAACACAATCTTGCATTTGCAAAGTGTCTTCTATAAACACCAGAACTTGCTGATAGACTGAGAATAAAAGAGGAATTCTTGCTGGAAGCTTCAGCTCATGTTCCCAAAGCAAAGATTTGCGGACCCTGAACCCCAAACCTCATTCATAAATGCCCATGCTAATTCATTCATTCATTCACTCATTCATTCAGCCACTCATTTAGTAACTCAGTCAGACAGGCATGCTTAAGAGCCCAGGCCCTAGAGCCAGACTGCCTGGGTTCAAAGCCCAGCTCTACATCTTACTACCTGCATGGCCTTGGGCAGGTGACATAGTCTCTCCGTACCTCAGCTTCCTTATCTCTAAATGGGAATGATAATAACAGTGCTTGTATTATTATAAAGATTAAAAGAGTACATACTTGGAAAACCTTAGAACTGTGCTTGGAACATAAGTACATGTTACATGTTAGCTATTAATATTCAACAAGTAATTTTTAAAATTTTTATTTATTTTCAATTTTTTGGCTGCGTTGGGTCTTTTGTTGCCGCGCGTGGGCTTTTCTGTAGTTGCAGCGAGCGGGGGCTACTCTTTGTTGCGGTGCGTGGACTTCTCATTGGGTGGCTTCTCTTGTTGCAGAGCACGGGCTCTAGGCACGTGGACTTCAGTAGTTGTGGCACTCGGATTCAGTAGTTGTGGCGCACGGGCTTAGTTGCTCTGTGGCATGTGGGATCTTCCCGGAGCAGGGCTCGAACCCATGTCCCCTGCACTGGCAGCCGGATCCTTAACCACTGAGCCACCAGGGAAGCCCCAACAAGTAATTTTTGTGCTGGACCCCAGCAGTGAACAGGCACTGCCCCATGAGGTTTACCTTCTTGTCCTTATCCAACACCTGGGCACTATGCTTCCTCAGGCTTTCTTTCATGTGTACTGTACCATTTGATCCTCAGAAAGGCCCCCTGAAGTTGGCATGACAATGACCTTCTCCTCATTTGATAGAGGTAGAAACTGTGGCCCAGAGAGGAGCATTGATGTTCTCTTTGCATGGTGCCTCAGTCTGCTGGCACAAATCGATGTGTCCCTTTAACAAAGGCACTCTGACTTGAGCAGCCCCCTGTCTCCTGTCAGCTAGCTCTGCTTCCTCTGCCCAGAAGCCCTCCAGCAAAGGAAATCTCAACCATGACTAACCTCTTGCCCCTAAGCAGGGATCTCTGCAGCCCTCTTGAGGCAGAGGTTCTGGAGGCATGAGGTCAGGGCCCTGTGCTCACGTTGCCCCTCTCCTTGCTTGGTCTCCTAGGCAAACTGGGTGTTTTTCCACTTGGTGGGACCACACTAAACCCCACCCAATATCATCTACATGGATGCCTGAAATTCTACCATTCATGATTCATTCTTTCAAGTTGAGCAATGGCTCCCAGGAACATCTTGTAACAACCAAAATCCCTCTGGAATGGGTTACTAACACCTTAGTGAGCTAAAAGCTGGCCTTGAAGATGATCACCTTCCTCCTACAGATGAAGAAACTCTGGTCCAGAAGGAAAAGTGAACTGCCCAAGGGCACATAACCAGTCAGTGGCCAAGCCAGGGCCAGAAGCCGCCACTGCTTCCTCGGCCCATAGGTGGGACATGTGATGCTCCCGTGCGTCTCCTGCTCGTTCACAGCCTGCAAAAGCTGCCCCACCAGAGCTCGCCTGATTCAGGCCATCCCTACGAGCAGGCCATCCTCCTCCCAGATGTGCACTAGTGTTGCTTTGGGCTGCCGCAACCACGCCCTCTTATTCCGATAACAGGACCTGGTTTATTATTTAGGGAACTAGCCTAAAGGTGCTGTTCATTGGTCCCTGCTGCTGGATGCCAGTGGCCCTAGTTCAGCTCCTCCTTCCATTCTCTGGGCAACCCCAGATCCTTCCAAGGCATTCCTTTTGTTTGTTGTCATTTAAGGAAAAGCCAAAGCTGCTTTCTGTTGCTGGCTTCTCAAGAACTCTGACATACCCACATTACAGATGAGAAGAATGAGGTGTGGAGAGGAAATGTGAATAATAAGCGGTAGAGCGGGGACTGCAACCCAGGTGAGTTGTCCTGCCGCCCTGCACAGGCTTTTCCTCCCCACCACAATGGTGGCTCTGCGCAGCCGGGGCCAGAGGAAAGAAGATGGTAGAGAGGAGTGCAAGTGAACAGGCCTGAATCCAGCACCGTGGTTACTAGAGAGGTTTAGGAGTCAGATAGTTCTTTTTTTTTTTTTTTTTTTTATTTTTTCTTATTTAGGCCGCAAAGGGGCTTAGTTGCGTGATGTGAGA
>NW_006786690.1:2804073-2810855 GCF_000442215.2 Lipotes vexillifer | reverse complement strand
ATTTTTTTTTTTTTTTTTTTTTTGATATTTACTTATTTAGGCTGCAAAGGGTCTTAGTTGCAGCATGTGAGATCTAGTTCCCCGACCAGGGATAGAACCTGGGCCCCCTGCATTGGGAATGCAGAGTCTTACCCACTGGACCACCAGGGAAGGCCCAGGAGTCTGGCAGTTCTGAGTTTAAATACCAGATCTGTCACTTACTAGTTAAGAAGCCTTGAACAAGTCATTTAATTTCCTCAGAACCTACCTTCCCTCAGCTGTAACGTAAAGAGAAAAGAACATTTTAAAGACACAGACCTCCGGGAATACCATTGGTGATTAGAGCACTGGGTGGATTGGAGTCTTCGCACAACTGCCTTGGCTGGGTCCCCTTGTTCAGTGAACAACCTGCACAACTGTACACAACAGCCCTACAGATAGATAACGCCCGCCTTATATGGTTGTTCTAAGGACTAAATGAGATAAAGTCTTCAGCACTGTGCCCAACACTTAGTAAGTGCCCAATAAATAGTAGCTAAATATTATGACATCATCATCACAGGCTCTGTCTGGAAGGTCTCAGGCAGTCAGTGGTGAAACTGCAAGTCCTAGGTTCCTCCCTTCTCCACCGTCCACCCCCAAACCTCATAACCTTTCCTAGATGGCCTCAGTGCCCTGCCTCTCCCTCCAGAGCTCTGCAGGCTTGGCTGGGTTTGCTGGGGAACAAGGTTCTGGCCTTGTCTAGCACACCGTGGCTTTCAGTTTGGTGAAGGCCCCAACTATGCCAGGACCAGATGACAAGTGCTTCCTGCTCCAAGGTTCTAAAGGTACCAGCAGAGTGCTCTGCCCTCCAGCCTCCTCCTTCAGTCCTGAGGCAGGTGGAAATCAGAACGCAGCATATCTTCGGGGCCCCCCTGCAGGAGGCCCAGTAGCCCCTACAGCAGCCCAAGCCTCCTCACGCCTCCTTCCTCCCGTCCGGGCAGGCCCAAGCAGCCAGAGGCAGGAACGGCTGGACCCAGGGCCTCTGGGAGAGCCACGTGTGCCAGCCCAGCGCCTGCCAGCTCCCAGGCTGATCTCACAATGGCTCCTTTCACCAGGGGGAGGAGGTGGCCCCTCTGGAGCCTGAGGGGTGATGTCCCAGGCCCCAGGGGCATGGAGGAGGAGGTCAGAAACTCAGGAAGGGGTGGCTAAGGCTGGAGAAGGGAAGGTGCTCAGCCCCTGCCACCACTACTGCCTGATGGCTAAGGTGACCGCCCCATAACCAGGCCCACAGAGATCGGATTCCCTGGGGCCTGGGGGTGGGGGGACGAGTAAGTGTGGGAGCAGACAGATGGAGGGAAAGAGTTAGTCATAGGGTTCTAGGGGGGAAGGGAGGCTGGGCCCTCAGCCCACGCTCTCGCTGGCATCTGCAGGCCCATAGCAAAAGGGTGACGTGGTCTTGGTCCCTGAAACAGCCCTTCCAGTAACAGCTGGGGCATCCCAGCCAGGCATCTTTTGCATCTCCCCCTGGTCTCCATGCCTTCTGCCCTGGCCTGGCACATAGCAGGGGCTCAGGAAATACTTGTGAAATGGTCTGAATTGCCATCAGACTGGGCAGGCCCTGGCTGGGTGTTGGTACGGTGGGGATGGGGCCCTGACTCTGGCACTACTGCTAGGCAGCTCTATGGCCCATTCCCACCTCTGTGCGAATGCTCTTTCCTCAACTTAAATGTCTGTCTCCCTTCAATCTAAAATCCTGCTCACCCATCAAGGAGCTCAATGCCCTTAATGTGTGATGTGAGGGCTGCTTTGAAATTGAACAGACTTGAGTCCAAGTCCTGGCTCTTCCATGTGGCACTCGTGTAATATGGGGCAAGTCACAGAACTTCTTTGAGCCTCAGTTTTCTTAAAATGGCAAACGCATAGTGCTTATTATGTGCTGGGCATTGTTCTAAGTGCTTCACATGTCCTGGCACCTCTAATTTTTTGTCCACCCTCTGAGTGTAGGCACTAGTATTTTTTTAAATTTATTTTTATTTTATTTTATTTTTGGCTGCATTGGGTTTCCATTGCTGTGTGCAGGTCTTTCTCTAGTTGAGGTGAGCGGGGGCTACTCTTTGTTGTGGTGTGCGGGCTTCTCATTGCGGTGGCTTCTCTTGCTGCAGAGCACGGGCTCTAGGCACACAGGCTTCAGTAGTTGTGGCACGCAGGCTCAGTAGTTGTGGCACGCAGGCTCAGTAGTTGTGGCTCGTGGGCTCTAGAGCACAGGCTCAGTAGTTGTGGCGCACGGGCTTAGTTGCTCGGCGGCATGTGGGATCTTCCCGGACCAGGGCTCGAACCCGTGTCCCCTGCACTGGCAGGCAGATTCTTAACCACTGAGCCACCAGGGAAGCCCACTAGTATTATCCTCATAATAGATGAGGCAACTGAGGCCCAGAGAGGTTAAGTGTTGCCTGAGGCCGTGACTAGGAGACGGAAGTTGGAACTCTCACAGCCTGTCTCCAGAACTGTCCTGCCCTTTGCAAAATGGGGACAAAACTAGAACCTTCTTCATAGGTTGTGAAGTTCAACCTTCATATAATGTGTGTGGAGGATCCAGCAGAGCTGAGCACTGCTGTTCCCACTAGTGTGTTCTGAGCCTGATAGAGTCCAGTCTTCCCAGAGAACCCTGGACCTCAGGGTCAGGCTGGAGGGAGTGGGGCTGTGGCTGGTCCAGGACATCGTCCACTTGGCTCTGGCTACATTTTAGGGCTTTCTGTGCTTGGCAGAAGGACTCGACTCATAATGCTCATTTGTCCAGATTGTGGTTCAATGGCTTCTGTATTCTCTGCACGCGCTCCCTTGGGCCCAGAAAGGATGGAGGGGGACAACATGGGCTCCAGCCAGGCTAGGAAAAGCTGCTGGGAATTAATAGTTCTGGGGTGGCCAGATGGTCTAGTTTCTAGAAACCCCAGCTCTGCCACTGCCTGGATGTGAGAACTTGATCACATAATAACCTTGGGCCTCTGTTTCTTCATCTGTGAAATGGGGATAGTAATGGTACCTACCTGATCTGGTGGTGTGAGGGTAAAAGAAGATGATGTGTTTTGCAGTATGTGTTGTGGGTACTCAGTGAAAGACAGTTGATTATTAGTCTCATTTTGCTGTTTGCTCAGCCAGGCTGTCTGGGGCTCAGTCCTGGCTCTACCATTTCCTAGCAGTGTGACCTTGAGCAAGTGACTCAACCTCTCTGTGATCAGTTCCCCTCTTGTGAATCGGGGACAATGACAAGACAATAATAAAACAACTAAAATAATAATAATAATAATAATAAAACAACTATATGTCTGGCACATTAAGGATGCGCTTGTTTTTATTATTCTCCAGCTATAAGACTTTGGGCAACAACCTGTCCCTCCCCAAGGCTTATACTTGGCTATCAGGGCCATTTCCTGAGAGATTACGGGTTCCAGCCTACCCTACTGAATCACTCACTCTGGGAGAGAGGCCAGATGTCCTTTCTTCAAGGGAGCTGATGTGTCCTTCTTGTTCTTGCTTTGCTCACCGCTGTGTCCCCAGAGCCTGGCCTGGACCTGGCACATGGTGGACCCTCACTAAATGTTTACTGAATTTATGTTTTTCTGTGAAACAAACACTGACTTAGTGCTTTTTATGTTCCGGGCACTCTTCTGAGGTCTTTACAGATATAAACGCATTCACTCTTTGCAATCTTGGAGGGAAGGACTATTATTATCCCATTTTTTCACAAATGAGGCAACTGAGGCAGGGAGTTAGTGTACTCGGGATTCACACCCTCTGGCTCCAGATTCAGTTTCCAACCTTCTCTGATCCTGTCCCCTCTGTTTAGGAGCTGAAGTGCACAGATTCTCCCATCCTTGGGGTGAGAGGTGGGGATTGGCCGTGAGATGTGGAGAACTGAGCAATGGGTCCAGGCTCTGGGCGACAGCCTGCCAACACCTGCCACTCTGTCAAGTCAAAAAGCAGCCTGGGAGTAGCTCATATCCTGCTGTTCTTCCGGAGCCCAAGGAGAGAACAGGAAAGGCTGAGAGGCCTGGCTTCGGTGCTGACTCACCAGGAGGTGGGGCAAGCAGCCAGTAGGAAAGGGAGAGGAGTGCGTTAAATTCATCCTTCCTTTCTCCGACACTCACTGGAATAAGGCTGTGCCCTGGAGCCAGAGGCCCGAATCCCCCCAACCCAGAGCTGCAAGATGCTCCCAGACCACGGGGGGAGGAAACATGTGTTCGATTAAAACCTGGACACGGCACCCCTCCAGGAAGATGAGGGTCTCTGCAAGGCCAAATACAGTAATGGCCACCTTGGGCACTGCTCTCTCGCTGACCACAGCCTGGAGGCCTGGTGGGTGGAGGGAGGCCTTGGGCAAGAAAATAAGGGGAGACTTGAGGCCTGAAAGCAGGAGGTGGGGATGAGAGCAGAGAAATGCAGCTGGAAGAAAGAAGCAACCTGTCTAGAGGCTGAAAGTTCCTAGGATGGAAATGTTTGCTGGACTTTTAATAAGAAGGATATTTAATATTCAAATTTTATCTTTTACTGGTGGCTCTCCCCACGGTCACCACCAACCTTCCAGACCATCTGCCATACCCCAGCCTCGTGGGGTAAATTGTGAGGGCGGGAAGGATGGAGCCATGTTCCAGGAGTGGGACTGGTGGTGTGCACAGCACACACGGGACACTAGAGTCATCTGGAGACTGAGAACTCAGTAAATGCAGCCCTGGGAGGCTGGTGAGACAGGCTGCCTATAACCTGCACAGCTCCTGGGCTTCTTAACAGGCAGGCCCTGGGGGTTTGAGCCATGTGGTTAAGACTGCAAACTTTAAAGCTAAGTTATGCAGGTTTGATACACTTACTACATGTGTAAACTTAGGTCCTGTCATACACTCCCTGAGCCTTGGTTTCATCTGTAAAATGGGAATAATAACACAAAGACTAATATTTTTCAGCACCTACTATGTGCTAGGCACTGATATTAGTATACCTTATGTGGATTACCCTATTTTAATTCTTACTGCAACCCTATGAAATAGGTTCTATTTTCGGATGAGGAAAGTGAAGCATAGGAAGGTTAAGTTCATATAATAAGTAGCAGAGATGTGAAAACCCAGGAGGTCTCGCTCCAGAAAATGTACTATTAACTATGACACAGATCACATCTACCTATTAAGGTAGCTGTGTTTAATGGATTTATGCATGTAAGTCTCTCGGAACAGTGCCTAGCACATAGTAAGTGCTCAATAAATTAGATGTGAGCTCTTGTGCTGGGATCAGTGAAGATGCGAACACCTGACTCAGTTGGCGTAAACATTAAGGGAATTTGTTATTTCACCAACAGGAAGTCCCTGTGCATTCCTGGCCTCAGGAGTTGAACCTCAGTGGTTCAATGATGGCATAAGGACCTAGAAGCTTTCTGCCTCCTGCTCTGCACATTGGCTTCAATCCAAGCGTAGCTACCCTCTTGGTGGCAAGGTGGCTGCCAGCAACACCTGGAGCATCCTGCATCCTCACTCTTCCTGAGCAAGAGAAAGAGGCTGTGTCCCTAAACCAGACAGTAAAGGCCTTCCCTTCAGTCTGATTGGGCAAGCTGTGTCATGTGGTCATCCCTGGTCCAATAACAGCACCAGGACAATGCGAGGAGCTGATTGGATTAGCCTCCTCTGGCTCCACCCATGGAGCTGAAATTGGGGCAAACTTTCCCAGAATAGGGGGGCTGGCAGGAAGAGGACTCTGTTGGGAAGGTATAAGGGGGATGTGGATGCAACCTTAAATAACTAGTGACCCTAGTTAGCTGAGGACCTGGGGGACCCCTGGGTTACACAAATAATTTCAATACAGTGTGCCCATCCAGTGTCCAGTGGTGCTGGATCCAGAGGAGGAAGAGGTTTATTTGGACTGAGGGTGGAGGTGTGTTTCTGGGAGGATCCCTGGAGGCTTCGCCTCTGAATCCTGAAATGTGAGAAAGATTTCCTCAGCCTGGAAAGCCTGCGAAGAGGGTCAGAGGGTACAGCATGAGCAAAGATCTGTGGGCTTGGGGAAGCTGGGGCTTGTAGGCAGAGTAGCCTGGGGCAGGGAGGTGGAATGTGAGACAGGGCCCTCAGGGCACAGAACTCACTCTTCCCCACCTCACCTATAGGCTGAGAGGACCAGAATAACAGCTAACATTACTGAGCATTTGCTGTGTGTGCGTACTTTCTGGGCATTTAATCCTCATGACGGCTCTAGGAGGAAGTGCTATTACTATCCCATTTTACAGATGGGGAAAATAAGACACAGAGAGAAAGTAATTTGCCTAAGATCACACAGCTGGCCACGGCAGACCTGGGCTTCAAATCCAAGCAGTCTGACCCCAAACCCTGTGCTTTCAACATGCCCTGTGCCTTCCTCGCTGGTCACCATCCCAGCAGGAGGGGAGCTGCAGTGGAGAAAGAGAAGTTCCAACAGGCCAGCGCGTCATTCTGTGAGTCACTGCAGCTGGTGGTGGCTACAGCAGGGGGGGACCTGCATCTGGCAGACAAAGGTTCAAGAAGGTTTTGTCTCCAGTGGCAGGGAGCTGGCCCCCCTCCTGAGGCCTGGGAGACAGGGAGACGGCGGTGGGCGGGGGCGGGGCGGGGGGAACTGATGTGAAAGAGACCTTCTTTCCTAGGACTTGAGTTCTCCAGGTCTACGTTCTCTCTTTTGAAATAATAATAATTCTCATTATTTCAAATATCATGCCATTAGGAGGAGGCAGGTGGAACTTGGTTAAGAATACAAAGCTTGGGCTTCCCTGGTGGCGCAGCGGTTGAGAGCCCGCCTGCCGATGCAGGGGACAC
>NW_006786690.1:2800157-2804017 GCF_000442215.2 Lipotes vexillifer | reverse complement strand
TGAGCCTGCGCGTCCGGAGCCTGGGCTCCGCAACGGGGGAGGCCACAGCAGTGAGAGGCCCACGTAAAAAAAAAAAAAAAAAAAAATACAAAGCTGCTTTTTACCATGCCATTCAAAGGTTAGTTTTTCTTATTAAAGCAGAGATCCTGGGTTGGCAATTTTAGCAGTGATTGCCTTTGCAGCTTAGTTCTTTGCTCTCCTTTTCTTTTCTTTTAGTTTAGTTTAGTTTTTTTCCAACCTTCTCTACAATGAATATATTTTACTTTTTAATGGATTCTCCCCCAACAAAGAAGAACATTGAAATTCATTTTTAAAATTCCTCTATTGGCTGTATCTACATAAACCTATGCACATGTGCATAGAATATCTTTGGAAGGAAACCCAGGAAAATGATTGTGTGCAGCCTGAGGAAGGGGAAATGAGAGACTGTGGGGGAGGGGCTGCCCTTGGGCTGTAGGCTCCCTGGGCTGCTTGAATTATTATTTATTTATCTTACCATATGCTTGCATAACCTCTCAAAAAAGTTCTGTGATTTTTTTTTTCAGTCAAGAAGAATAACCAGACCCAAGCCCCAAACTCCCACTGGGTCCCATGGTTGCCATACTTGGGATCCATCTCTGGGCTCCCCCCTCCACTTCTCTGTTCTGGTTCTTTAAGAGACATCCCTTTGGGAGAGACCCTGGGTCAGACTGGAAGGCTGACTTGCCTTGTCTCCCAGCCAAGTGGCTGATTCCTCTGAAGTGGGTGCCAGACAGCTCGGGGAGCAGAACTGCAAAGATGCCCCACCCCACTGCCTGCCCCACTTTGCACTCCTTCCCCCTCAAAGTGTTTGAATTCATGAGGTTTCTTCCCCCTCTCAAACCTGGAGCTCCTCGCTGAAACCGCCACACCATGGAGAAAGGGCACATTTCTTAGGGCAGTACAAGGCCCTCCCTGAATGACCCTACCCTCTGACCAGCTTCATCCTCTCCACTCCCTGATCTCAGACTGATGGCTGGTGCCAAAAGGGCACCTTCTCTCACTTCAGGCCCATGCACAGGTTGTTCCCTCCACCTGAACAGTCCTTCTCCCCCATCTGCACAGCTAATAGCTACCAATCTTGCAAACCCCATCTTAGATGGGACCTCCTCCAGGAAGCCCTCCTTGATCCATCCTGTCAGGGGCGGGCCCTCTTCCACACTGGGATTCCCTAGTGCAGAATTCTAGCTGTACCACTTTTACACTGACTGTGTAACTCAGGGCTAATGACCTAACCTCTCTGGGCCTCAGTTTCCTCATTTGTAAAATAGCACTTAGCTCAGAGTTGTTGTAAAGATTATACGGCTTAATACAGATAAAATGTTCAAAATAGTGCCTGGTACATAGTAAACTCTGAATAACTCTTAGTTCTTATCACACGATGTTTGGAATGGCCTGTTTATCTGTCACCCCCACTAGGCTATTATGAGCTTCACGACTGTGGCTGGGTCATGTCCTAATGTTCACTCAGGGTCTGGTACATATTAAAACATTCTTGAAAAATTCTTGTTAAATAAATGAAATAATCCATTCAGATTAATAAACATTTCTTGAGCACTTGCAAATCATGTACAGTACCTAATACTCCTCATCAGACACTGGGCTACTAAGTACCTTCTATGCAATATTTCATTTGAACATTGTCACAGGGGTTTAAGTTAGGTACTTGTAGTATTCCCATTTCATAGATGGGTAAACATTCTGTCCCCTTAACCTGTTTCATTTTTTTATCATAGCACATCACCTCCTGACATATTACGTGTTTATTCATCTGTTTGTGAGGAGCCTGCCTTCCCCCTAGAATGACAGTTCCGTGAGATCAGAGACTCTATTTTGCGTTCTATTTTGCGGTGTTCACAGGGCCCTAGGAGTGTCTGGAGCAGAGCAGATGCTCAATTTATGTCTGTGTTAAACACTATTCCCTCTTGAAAAAGCTTTCTTGACTGTCCTCCACCCCAGACTAAGATAGATGCCCCCACTCTGTGCTTTCATAGCACCTGGAAATTATGTGTACCTTCCCCTAACCCAGCAGTTATCAGGCTTTACTGATATTTCTTCTTAAATTTGTGGTTTTCTTGGCCAGCTGCAGACTCTGGGAGGGCAGGACCTGTGGTGAATAATAACAATAACAACGCACATTTGTTGAGTATTTAGCACGGGCCAGCTCTTTCCATGAGGTATCTATCCCATTCAGTAGTTTCAAGGAGCCTACGAGGTAGCACGTTGTCCTCATTTTACAGAGGAGGAAAACTGAGGCTCCCAGAGGTGAAGAGGCTTACTGCAGGTGAAGAGACTAGTGAGCCACATGCTAGCAGTGCTTGGCTCAGCCAGTCCGAATTTAGCACTGGGATCCTTAACCACTATGCACGTTGCCTCTTCAGAAAAGACAACAGTCATTTATGCCACAGACTGAGTGGGGAGCACTTGACAAATGTCTTTTGAATGTCTGACTAGCAGGAAACAAAAAGGTGGTTCCCAGTTCCGGTTCTGCTGATTCCTGGCCCACTCAAGACAATAGGGGGTGGGGTGCTGGACCAGTCTCTGCGGAGAGAGGAGTCATGAGGGGCTTTTTGGAAAGGGCATAACAGTGCTTTTTCCCCCTCACTCTACAGCTCGGGTCCCAGAGGCTCCAAATTCCTGGAAAGGCCAGTGGGTGAGCCGACCGCCCAGCCCCTGCAGCCAGAGTCGGGGTGGCCCCAGTGGTGATGATCTAAGAGGCTGGAGTGTCTTCCTGGCTGTTAACAAAAGGGAAACCAACCAACCCACAAAAAAGTCTTTTGAAAGAGAGAAGTCATAGAATGAGTTCTTCCAGTTCAGTCACTCCAAGATGAGGGGGAAAAATTCCCTGGATTTCAGGTAGGCATCCAGCTTTTCCTCCCTCTGGACTACTATGATGTTTATTTTAATTTAAAATAAATTCAAACTAACAGAAAAGTTGCAAGAATAATACAAAAGCTATTAAATATCTTTCACCTGCAATCATAAATTTTTTGCATTTTGCCATGTTTATTTTTTCTCTATATACATAGACAGATAGATAGGTAGAGATAGATAGATGATAGATATTAGATATAGGTAGGTAGGTAGATAGATAGATGATGATAGATAGATAGACAGATAGATAGATAGATAGATAGATAGATAGACACATATAATTCTAGGATACATACTCTGGTTTCTAAACCATTTGAGACTAGATTGCAGACATCACATCCCTGTACCCATTAACACTTCAGTACGTATTTCCAAAAAACAAGGATATTCTCTGGCATAGCCACAGTACAGCAGTGAAATTCAGGAAATTTGACATTGATATAATACTTTAATTACTATCCATGTTGCAATCCTGTCAATTGACACAGTAATGCTCTTTATGGTATTCTTTTCACTCTAGTAGGAGCTCCAGGCCAGGCTGTGTGCTGCATTTGGCTGTGTCACATCTTTCTACTCTCCTCTGATCTGGAACAGCACCCTGCCTTTCTTTGCCTTCGTGACATTGAAATCTTGAAGAATACAGAGCAGTTATTTTATAGACTGTTGCTCGATTTGGGTGTACCTGATGTCTACTCACGATTAGATTCGGGTTATGCATTCTCAGCTGGTATATTACCAAAGTGATACTGTGTGTTTGTCAGGGTATCACTTCCCGAAGCCCCCAATGTCTGTCTGCCTGGAGAGGGTACTCATTTTGATCACCCCATTAAGGGGTGGTCTGGTTTCTCCACCTTATAAGTTACAATTTCCCCCCTTGCCAGGAAAAAGCAAGGGGATACTTTAAGGTCATGTAAATATCCTGTTCCTGCTGTTTCTTGTAGTGTTTATTTCTGCTCAGCAGGAAGAGG
>NW_006786690.1:2786606-2800110 GCF_000442215.2 Lipotes vexillifer | reverse complement strand
GCAGGAAGAGGTGCCTAGTCCCCTTTCACCTTCTTGTCCCAGTCATCTTCCTCACTGTGGACCTGGGATGTGGCCTCTCCTAGCATACTATATCAGCATTATGTGGGACTTGGACATGTTTACCCCACTTGGGAGCCTTGTTGGTTGAATCCAGGGACTCTGGTCTCTGCCTTGACAGGGTAGATCCAGCAGCTGAAGGGTATGGGCATGTTCCGGGGAAGAAAGGCCTCCCTTTAGAGCCTCACTTGAAAACGAAGAGGCGAACCTAATGGGAAAGAAAATAAGTGTTGGGCTCAACCTTCAGGACCCTGGCCATGTCTATGATCAGCTCAGGAAAGGCTGTTGTCCTTCTGTTAGGGACTGTCCCCTGTGTGTACACAAACACTGGTGGTCCTGGTCCAAATATGGACACTGCGATAGGAAGCGCAGCACTATTTGAAGAGATTAGCAGCTGTTTTATATGGGAAACAAACAAATCAACCAACCAAGCCTGCACCTCCAAGTATCACCAACAAGTGAGGGAACTGCACCACGGGGCATGGGATGCAGCTGGGAAAACAGACCCGCTGCATTTCCTGTTCCCCTGCTTGCGGGTCTCCTCTGGCTGCTGAGATTCAGTACAGCTCCAGAGCTGGGGATGTGTTTATTCTTTTGAAGCATGAAGGACACTTCTCAGCTTTGAAAAAATACACTTGCCTGCTTGAATTTCAAATAGTTTAACGCCCCCCTCTGCTACCTAGCTGTGATCTAAAGAACTGACTGTTCAGGCCTCAACGTACCAAAGTACCACTCTAATAAATGAACTGTGCCTACCCAAGGATGGAGAAGAAATGTCCTTATTCAAATCAAATTTTATGGCTGGAAAGGATTGTCAATTTTTGGTCTGATGTTGCAGGGAAGCAGCTGGGTGGTGGAGACCCACCCCTGACATTCTCCTGGGGCGACAGCTGGCTGTCCCTGCACCTTTAGGCAGTAGGAAATGGGCACCGCATCTGAGTCAAGGCCACCATATCTAGCGGTGAGAGCTATTTCTCTATGTTGAAGGTCATGTCTATGGTCTTAGGTCAAGGGGCAAAGGGCAGAGCAGGCACCTGGGGGAAGACTGCTGAATGCAGGGCACTGCCCACAGGGTGTCTGTGGGCGATAGGAGGCGGCAGTGCAATAAAGTGCACTGTCTGGAGTCAGAATAGACTTGGATTCAAATCCCAGTTCTGCCTCTTACTTACCAGCTATTTGACTTGGGCGAGTGATTGAATTTCTCTAAGCCTCAGTTTCCTCCCCTGGAAAATGGGGTTCAATAATAATACTGGACTTGGGTTGTAGGTATTAAATGAGATTGTATATGCAGGCACATATTAAGTGCTCAGTGCATCTCTAATAACAGTGTAAACTCTAATAATAATAATAGTGATGATGATGGTGGTCATTATTATTATTTCTGAGCCTCCAGGCTATGTTAGGCTTGGCTAGGAGGTTGGAGCTGGGGTGGAGGTAGGAGTGGGGATGTGGGCTGAGGGAGCAGTGAGTGGCACTGAACTGAGGCCACCAGGCACAGAATGCCATCATCCTGGTGGCCAGCTCCACTAGTTCCTACCACCATCAGCAGCTCCATTCTCAGCAACCTTAAACATCATTTTAAGTGACTGTGTATTATTCCATTATATAGATGAACTATAGTTTTTTTGTTTGTTTGTTTTTGTTTTTGTTTTTGCGGTCCGGGGGCCTCTCACTGTTGTGGGCTCTCCTGTTGCGGAGCACAGGCTCCCGACGCGCAGGCTCAGCGGCCATGGCTCACGGGCCCAGCCGCTCCGCGGCATGTGGGATCTTCCCGGATCGGGGCACGAACCCGTGTCCCCTGCATTGGCAGGCGAACTCTCAACCACTGCGCCACCAGGGAAGCCCTATAGTTTTTTTTTAAACTATGTTTTATTTTAGTAATTTTTAACAGTTGCTGAATATTCCAATGATTTGTTGGATCGTATTTTGACAGGGAAGCAAAGTGGTGTATTAGAATCTGAACGGGCTTTGAAGATAGAGATTTTCAACTGTTTAGTCAACATTTTTTGAGCATCAGCTTTGGGCCAGGCCCTGGTATGTGCCGGTCATACAAGGGTAAAGCAGATAGATATGGATCTGTCCTCACAAGCTTAGGGTCTAGAGGGGGTGACAAGCATACAAGTGGACCTGAATTTAAACCCTGGCTGTGTGATCTTAAACAAGTCTCGTGTCTTCCCTGAGCCATAGCTTCCTCCTATATGGAGGCTCAGTGTAGAGTGTTATAAGCACAGTGTTCCACCTACAAACATTAGTTCTCTCTTTTAATGATTAGTGGTTTTATATATATAGATAGATATAGATACGCATACCTATAAATATTTATATATGCATATCTATACATGTATGTATATAACATCTATATTATATACATATCTATATATAATATATATACATATCTATGTTATACATATATAACATAATAGAAACATAATTATTAATATATAAATTTTTTTTGCCCTTATGGGTAATATAGCCATGGATAGCCTCCAAAAATATCAACTTTTTCTTTTGGGGATGGGTTATTTATCATCATGGAATAATTTTTTTATCCAGCTGAAGAAGTTTTTCTTGTTTTTTGGCTGCGTCCTGTGGCTTATGAGATCTTAGTTCCCTGACCAGGGATTGAACCCAGGCCCTGGCAGTGAAAGCACAGAGTCCTAACCACTGGACTGCCAGGGAATTCCCTAAAGAAGTTTTTCTAAACCCTCTGTTACTCTTCAGTGTTCACTAGGCAAAGAAATGGACAAGAGCCACTGAATTGGTAGGAGGTCTCAGCAAACAAGTCAGACCTTTTATTTCTCATCTGCCTATTTAGTGTTCCCCCAGCACACCAAGGAAATTCTTGACTCAGTGCCTTTGCACTTGCTGTTCTCTCTGCCTAAAGCACTGTTTGCCTAGATATTGCCTTCCCTTCCTTCAGCTATTTACTTAAATGTCATCTTATCAGAGAAGCTGTTCCTACCCCTGACGCACAGCACCTCTCTCCATCCTCTTCCTCTGATTTATTCTTCACAGCTCTTATTACCTCCTGACATAGGCATATCGGCCTGGGTATTGGTTTGTTATCTGTCTTCCTAAATAGAATGTAATGTTTGTGAAAGCCAAGATGTTGTCTGTCCTGGGCCTGGAACAATGCCTGGCATATAGGAGGCCCTCAATAAAAATTTGTGCCATGAGTAAATAAAGAGATCAAATGTGACTACTACAATACTTACAGTATATGCTAGTGTCTGGAAACAGTAAAGAGCTGTTCAAATGGAAGGGAGAATAAAAATAATTGGAAACTTAATACAGTACCTTATTTGGGTGGTAGGTCACTGAAGATCTTGGCTGGTGTGTATGTGAGTGGGGACTGGGGTCGGGGAGGCAGTATTTCCCCCCTGCCAAGCTGGAGTGAGAGGCTAATGGCCTTCATGGGGATCCAATCCAATTAAGGCCCTGGCTCCAATTCAACTCGGGTTCCCTTCCTGGCTGCAGCAGCTTCCAAGTGACAAAATGAAACCTGTAACTTTCCCAAGACAAGGCAGTCTCCAGGTGAGCAGGGCAGAAAGGGGCTCAGGGTAGGGTTTCTGCTCCCAGGGGAACAGATCTGCATTGCACCCACATGGTTCTAATATTGTATGTGTGTGTGTGCCAGGCACAAAAGCTTGTCACCATCCTCAAAAACAGTGCTCACAGAAAAACAGCTGGATGCAGTGGAAAGGTATCAGATGCAAAGCAAGGGGACGTGGGTTCTCAGTTCTGCTCCCACCCAGCTGTGTGACAGGGCAGGAAACCAAGAAGGTACGGAGGGTGAGCCCTGCCCTGAGTCACATACCTCCCTACTGCAGAGCTGGAAAGGTGACCGTCCACAAGTTTAGGCTTATTTGCACTCACTCAGAATGGTCTTTCAAGTTTTTTTTTTTTTCCTTTTTTTTTTTTTACCGTACGCCAGCCTCTCACTGTTGTGGCCTCTCCCGTTGTAGAGCACAGGCTCCGGACGCGCAGGCTCAGTGGCCATGGCTCACGGGCCCAGCTGCTCCGCGGTATGTGGGATCCTCCTGGACTGGGGCATGAACCTGTGCCCCCTGCATCAGCAGGCGGACTCTCAGCCACTGTGCCACCAGGGAAGCCCTTTTTTTTCCTTTTTTAAGCTAATTTTTGGGAGAGGTAATACATACCCAAAGGACAAAATTTTAAATTTATGTAAAAAACAGTATATACTAAACAAATCTACACCTCTGTCCTCAGTGACCTAGTTTTCCCTTCGGGAGATAAACACTTGTGCCCAATTCCTTGAGTATCCTTCCAGAGAGAAATGCACATGTGATACATAGTTATAAAAAGATGAGTATGGTATGAGAATGTGATATACAGGCATGCAAAGATGATATATGAGTATCACATTAAATTTTTGACTAATATATCGATAGAAAGACCTACTGTCACGATGATTTTGAGTCTTCCTATCCAAGAATAGATTATGCTTCTCCATTTATCCAAGCATTTTCAAGGTTTTTTGATGAATATATATATTGTCTCACATATATATGTTTCTCAAAAGCATTAACATTTTTTCGAATAGAACTTCACATATTATTGAGATGATTTCCTATTTCCCAGATAGTTTTATGTTTTTGGTTGCTTTAATAATTGAGACATTTTCTTCCAAATTTCTAACTAGTGGGGCTTTGAATATAGGAAGGCACTGCTTTCTAAAAAAATATTAACTTGATATCACATTCATGAGGTTGTTTATTGTTGGTAATAGATTTCCAGTTATTTTTCTTTGGAACTAATGTTGAAGACAGTCAGCCCAGTAGATCCTGCACCCATGGATGCTTTGTTAATAAACTCTTTTTGATGTGAATGGTGACCTCTCACATCTGTGTAAACTTTCCCTTCTCTCCCTGACTCAACATAAGCCTCTGTTATAGACATTATTCCCACACTTGACGGAAGAAACTGAGGTTTGGCGAGGTGAAATGATTTGCCTTAGCTAGTGAGTGGCAGGGTTGGAATTTGAACTGAGGCCTGTTATGTAAAATTTTCGATCTTAGGACGGCGAAACAAAAGAGAGAAGGGGTTAGAGAGGGGTTTGTGCAGAAGCAGCAGAAGGTGACATATTTTGAATGCCTACCTTGTGCCAAAAACTTTACGTACCGTCTTTCTGAATGCTTCTGAGGACTCTTGGAGGCCCGTATTATGAGCAGATGGCTGGCCAGGGCCCGGGCACAAGGACAAAGAGATCTGGGTTTGATTATTGGCTCTGCTGCTTTTCCAGCTGTGTGACCCTAGGCACACTGCTTGAGTCTCTGACCCTCAGCCTCTCTGCTGTATCCTTGTTACAAATGGTACCTGAATGGCCCTCCTTTTAATAAAGGTCTGTGTAGTAGAGCCTGTGGCCGGGAAGAACACCTCAGTCCTTGGACCCACACACTGGAGCTCCATTTCTAGAACCTAGAAAAGCTGAACTGAAATGTGTCTCCAGCTCCTATGTTTGTTGAGTGACTTTGCTTCCTCCAGGGGAGCCCATATTTACAGGGAGGCTGGAAAGTTGGTGCTTCTGTGGACACAGCATTCAGGTTAAACTTTAGCCAAAATGATGGCTAAGTCACAATTAGCAGGATTTTATAGGACCTAATTCATATCATTGGGACACATTTGAAGTTCAAAGCTGCATTGGAATTTTCCATAGCTGGGTTGACTGACATCACTAGAGATTAATTAAGCACCTATTATAGGCGCAGTGAGAGAAACAATGATGTGAAACTTAGGACATGGGAAGTTAAAAGGCAATGTTTAAATTTTATTTATTCTTTCACTCAATTTTATCAAGATTATTATTATTTTATTATGCCCCAGGCACTGAGTTAGGCATAGGAGAGCATAAATAATGACTATAGGCATACATGATCTTATCATACTTTATTGTGCTTTGCAGGTATTGCATTTGTTACAAACTGAAGGGTTTTGGCAACCCTGCATAGAGCAAGTCTATTGGCACCATTTCCCAACACCATTATTTTAATTTACTTAATTTATGTATTTTTAAAATGTATCTCACACCTATAATGTGCCAAGTACTCTGCTAGATCCTTTACATGTATTATCTCACTTAACCCTTACAATTACCCTGTGAAATTAGTATTATTATCATCCCTATCTCATAAATAAAGAAACTGAGGCTTAGAGACTAATTTGCTATTTTTCCCATTGTCACTTAGCTAGCAAAGAAAAAGTATTTGAGACCCACGTCTAGTGTACCAACAGCATTATTTTTTATTTTTAAGTAATTAATTTTTAATTTATTTTAAAAATTAAAAAATTTTTAAATTTATTTTTTAATTAAAAATTTGTTTTAACTTTTTATTTTATATTGGAGTATAGGCGATTAACAATGTTGTGATAGTTTCAGGTGAACAGCAAAGTGCACTCAGCCATACATATACATGTATCCATTCTCCCCCAAACTCCCCTCCCACCCGGGCTGTCAGATAATATTGAGCAGAGTTCCCTGTGCTATACAGTAGGTCCTTGTTGGTTATCCATTTTAAATATAGCAGTGTGTACATCCCAAACTCCCTATCCCTTTCCCCCACCCTTCCCCCCGACCCCTGTAACCATAACCATAAGTTTGTTCTCTAAGTCTGTGACTCTGTTTCTGTTTTGTAAATAAGTTCATTTGTATCATTTCCTTTTAGATTCCACATATAAGGGGTATCATACAATATTTCTCTTTCTCTGACTTACTTCACTCAGTATGACAATCTCTAGGTCCAACCATGTTGCTGCAAATGGCATTATTTCATTCTTTTTAATGGCTGAGTAATGTTCCGTTGTATATATGTACCACATCTTCTTTATCCATTTCTCTGTTGATGGACATTTAGGTTGCTTTCATGTCTTGGCTATTGTAAACGGTGCTGCATTGAACACTGGGGTGCATGTATCCTTTTGGACCATGCTTTTCTCCGGATATATGCCCAGGAGTGGGATTGCAGGGTCACATGGTAGCTCTATTTTTAGTTTTTTGAGCAACTCATACTGTTCTCCATAGTGGCTGCACCAATTTACATTCCCACCAACAGTGTAGGAGGGTCCCCTTCTCTCCACACCCTCTCCCGCATTTATTGTTTGTGGATTTTTTTTTTTTAACATCTTTATTGGGGTATAATTGCTTTACAATGGTGTGTTAGTTTCTGCTTTATAACAGAGTGAGTCAGTTATACATATATATATGTTCCCATATCTCTTTTTGATGATAGCCATTTTGACTGGTGTGAGATGATATCTCATTGTAGTTTTGATTTGCATTTCTCTAATAATTAGTGATGTTGGACGTCTTTTCATGTGCCTCTTGGCCATCTGTATGTCTTCTTTGGAGAAATGTCTATTTAGGTTTTCTGCCCATTTTTTTTTTTTTTGCGGTACGCGGGCCTCTCACTGTTGTGGCCTCTCCCGTTGCGGAGCACAGGCTCCGGATGTGCAGGCTCAGCGGCCATGGCTCACAGGCCCAGCCGCTCTGCGGCATGTGGGATCTTCCCGGACCGGGGCACAAACCTGTGTCCCCTGCACTGGCAGGTGGACTCTCAACCACTGCGCCACCAGGGAAGCCCCTTCTGCCCATTTTTTGATTGGGTTGTTTGTTTTGATGATATTAAGCCTCATGAACTGTTTGTAGATTTTGGAGACTAATCCCTTGTTGGTTGTGCCATTTGCAAATATTTTAACTTTTTTTGGCTGTGCCGCGCGGCTTGCAGGATCTTAGTTCCCCAACCAGGGATCAAACCTGCACCCTTGGCAGTGAAAGCACAGAGTCCTAACCACTGGACCGCTGGGAATTCCTTAACAGCATTATTTATTCATTTAAAGAGCTTTTTTTAAACATAAATTTATTTATTTTATGCTGCGTTGGGTCTTCATTGCTGCGTGAGGGCTTTCTCTAGTTGAGGCGAGCGGGGGCTGTTCTTTGTTGTGGTGCATGGGCTTATCATTGTGGTGGCTTTTCTTGTTGCTAAGCTCGGGCTCTAGGCGTGCGGGCTTCAGTAGTTGTGGCGCACGGACTCAGTTGCTCTGTGGCATGTGGGATCTTCCCAGCCAAGGGATCGAACCTGTGTCCCTTGCATTGGCAGGCAGATTCTTAACCACAGCGCCACTAGGGAAGCCCCGAAAGCATTATTTTTAAATTAAGGGTGTACATTATTTTTTCAGGCATAATGCTATTGCACACTTAATACACTACAGTATAGAGCAAACATAACTTTTATATGAACAGGGAAACCAAAAAATTTGTGTGACTTGCTTTATTAACATATTCACTTTAGGTCTTCCCTAAAGGTGGTGCAGTGGTTAAGAATCCGCCTGCCAATGCAGTGGACACGGGTTCGAGCCTTGGTCTGGGAAGATCCCACATGCCACGGAGCAACTAAGCCTGTGTGCCACAACTACTGAGCTTGCGCTCTAGAGCCCGTTGAGCCACAACTGCTGAGCCTGTGTGCCACAAGTAATGAAGCCCACATGCCTAGAGTCCGTGCTCCGCAACAAGAGAAGCCACCATAATGAGAAGCCCGCACACTGCAATGAAGAGTAGGCCCCGCTCGCCACAACTAGAGAAAGCCCACGCACAGCAATGAAGACCCAAAGCGGCCAAAAATAAATAAATAAATTTATTAAAAAAAAAAAAGATATTCACTTTTTAAAGCGGCCAAAAATAAATAAATAAATTTATTAAAAAAAAAAAAGATATTCACTGTTCTGTTCTGGAACAGAACTCACATCTCCAAAGTCTGCCTCTAATGTTTACTGAGCACTTAGTATATGCCAGGCAGTGTGTTAAGTGCTTTACATTAATTACCTGTTTAATCTCCATAACAACCCTATGAGGAAGGTATTGTAATTATCATTTTATATGAAGAATCAAGCTATAGAGAGGATAAATTGCTCAAAATCACACAGATGGGAAATTAAATATTTTGCTCAACTAAAGATAGATATAGGTTCCTTTTACTCCAAGAATCTAAC
Organism: Lipotes vexillifer; assembly: GCF_000442215.2. NCBI lineage: Eukaryota > Metazoa > Chordata > Mammalia > Artiodactyla > Lipotidae > Lipotes > Lipotes vexillifer. Next base: position 2,791,050 of record NW_006786690.1, on the reverse strand, counting down.
AGTATACCAAAGAAGAAGACATTGATATGAATAGTAATAATAGCTAACATTTATTAAATGTTTATAATTAAGTGCTTTACATGGATTATCTCATTTAATCCTCAAAGTGACTTTGTTAGGTTCTATTGTAGAACCTAATTGTTGTAGTGATGAGGAAACTTGCTTGAGTTAAGTAACTGATCCAACTAAAATTCAAAATCAGGCAGTTTGCTAGGGAAACTCACACTGGTACCTGCAACACCACCTGACCTCCTTGATGGGTGCTGTAGAATCCAGACTAATGCACTGGTGGAAGGAAGCTCCTTGGAGCAGGGGGTATTTGAGCTGGGCCTTGAAGGATGGGTAGGAGCTTACCTTTTCCCATACCCACTAAGTATACAGTGTGGTGAAGAGACAGTTGTGGGTTGAAATCTCAGCTCTGCCATCTTCCCAGCTGAATTACTTGTGTTTATCTCCTCCATTCCCCAGTTTCCTTGACTGTTAAATGCGGACATTGAAAACTATTCATCTGAAACGCCATGAGGAATAAATGTGATTGGATATAAAAACACTCAGCTAGATATCTGGCATGCAGCATGGGAATTCAATAGTTGAGATTATGGACAGATGGGTACAAGACCACCAGCTAGTCCCTACGGAGCACTTTCCATGGGCCAGGCACCATTCTAAGCATTCAACATGGACTTATTTATCAACAATCCTATCTGCTTATGAACAATCATAACTATTATTAGGTACTATTTTTAGACCCATTTTTACAGAGAAAGGTGGACACAGCGAGGTTAAATAAGTTATCCTGAGCTAGCAAATGACAGTGGCAGGACTGGAACCCAGGCAGTCTGGCCCAGAGTCCACATACATAGCACTTTACTGCCTAAATTGCAGAGAGTGGGGTTGAGGCAGTCAGCCAGCAGCGCCATAGAATCAGGAGTGGGAAGAGGAAAGTGTGTCACCAGGGGAGGCTTTCTGGAGGTGCCATCTTGTCCTTTAGAAAACCTGACTTCTTATTTAGTGGCAATCATAAACAAACACAAACCACCTGGCTTCTCAGATGGGGTGAGCAAGACTTTCCAAATGGTATGTCAGGGGTACAGGAAACCCCAGCTTAAACATGGCACATACACCCATTCCATCAATTCTTATTGTGTACCATGAGCTGTTCTATGAGCTGGGAATATTAGCCATAAGCAAAATTAAACAAAAATCCCTGCTCTCACGGAGTTTGTGTTTGTGCAGGAGACAGACAATGTGCAAATTATAAGTAAGATATATTTCAGAGGGTGATAAGTGTTATGGAGAGAAATAAAGTGGAGGGTAGAATAAGATCCAACTGCTTGCAATGTTGAGTAGGATGATATCTGGGGAGATTTCTCTGAGAAAGTGGTATTTGAGCAAAGATGTGAAGGAGGCAAGGGAATGTGAGTTGCAGGAATTCCGGGGGAAGAATATTCCACAGAGCTAGAAGAGCAAGTGCAAAGGCCCTGAGGCAAGAGTGCATTTGGCACATTCAAGGAATAGCAAAGAGGCAGGTGTGGCTGGGATGGAGAGCAAAGGGGAGAGAAGTAAGAGATGAGGTCGGAAGGGGGTGGGGGCGGACAAGGGAGGAGAAGGCATCTCTACCCATCTTCAAGATCTGTGTGTGTTATAAAAGCAAACGAGTATAGAATGCAAAATATGCTTGCATTTCAAAACTGGAATATGAGACTTGAATGCAATATGCTTGTGGACCCTCCCCCACATACACACCCTGTTTCTCTCCCTCTCTCCCTCTCCCCAGACTGGCACTGCCCATCCATGTGAGCCACATAGGGTTGAAAATTGGGAAACATAGGTATTTGTAGTTGTGATCGGCGATCACCTCTACCTCAAGGCTCTGTGAAGGAGAATGTCACTGGCTTTCTCTCAGTCAGGATCTGAGTCAATAAGTCCTAAAGAACCCTGGCCTGCTCATCCTTCCAGGCCTTGGTCATCTTCATATCCTGGTGCTGTGAGGCCAGCATGGGGCCGTCAACAGACACTTGCTGCAGGTAATAGTCGCTGATTCAAACAGAATTTGACAAACCTCGGGCACACCTCTGAAAACAGGACCACCTTGAAATATTCCTTTGCCTCAGGGCCAGTCTGAGGCCATCTCTGAGGTTCCATTTGATCGTTTTAGACCTGAATCTTCTTTGAACTGGTTCACTATTTTGGTTTCTTTTCAGGCAGGGAGAGACTGGAAGGGAACTTTGGTTCACTTTCCTGATTCCATGAAAAACGAACACTGGATTTAGTTCAGAGTCCAGCCAGACCCTTCAGTTTTGTTTTTGTTTGTTTGTTTTGTTTTTTGGTTCAAGTCCCCTTCTAGGGGACAGCCTCCTGGCGTTTACTTCTTTCCAACAGACAAGCTGGTCTTGGAGGCACTTGAATATGATGCCATCCTAGCCTACAGGGGTGGACAGGGACAGTACAAGGCCCAGTGCAGTGATAACAGCTATCACTGACTGAGCAGGACGTGTGGTAAGGCATGGACCAGTAACAGTCCCACCCCCCATCTAGAGAATGAAACTGAGGCTTAGGGATTTCAGGATCTTGCAGTTTCAGGACTTAGTCTGACTCCAGATCCTGTGCTCTGGGGTAGGATGCTTCTTTAACCGAGTCCCTGCAAGAATATTTGAGCAACTTGCTACAGACTGGGAGAGGGAGAAACTGCCGGTTTCACTGTATTTTCACGCATACCTTCAGTTTGTTCAAACGTTCTGACATGTGCTATGCACTGAGGATGTGGAGAGACAAACCTAGGGCTGGCCCTCTCAGGACTCAGCCTTCAGCTTAAACTGGAAGGTGAGGAGTAGCTGAGTCATGTATTACGGAAAAGTCAGAAGAGGGGACAAGTAACTGTTTCCAGAGCGGGTGACATTTGCCCCAGGGCATTCAACAGTAGCAAACCCAGACCCGGTGCCTGGCTCAAAGTATCACAGCCCCTGTCCTCAGCGGCTTCAAACCCCAGTACAGTTTTTCCAGTTTGAGGACCACCTACATCAAAAACGTCCTGGTGCTATCTTTAGCAAACAGTAGACTCTGTTGTTAATCAGCCAAATGTATTCATTGACTAAGATTGAAAGTGTAGGTAGATTTAGAGCAACAGTACCAAGTAACAGTGAAAAAAAAAATAAAGTCCAGGTGCTTGTTAAAATGTGAATTTCTCCCTTCCCCACCGGAGGAGAATCAGAGACAATATTGGGTAAAGCAGGTCTGGCAAACCACACTCAGGTTTGCCAGGTGAATGGGGAAAGAAATCACGCCAGGATAGGGGAACCGTATCGACAACGGCTTGGGAGTTCGTTGTAGCCTTCAGGCACTGGGGTTGCCAGACTTGTAGGCTCTCAGAGGAGAGGGATCGCCTCCGTGCTGTTTATCACCGGGGGCTTGGAACACTGTAGGGCCTCATAAATGTTTGTGAATACGCTGGCTCCCAAGACAGAAGTGACGGGAGGGTCAAACGGGAAAATGAAGAAGTCAGAGGAGGGAAAAAACGGTGTTTCTAAGGGGATGAAAACTTTCCCAAAAGGGAAAAGGGAGCTCCGCCTAACACAGGGCGTTGGGGAGGCGACTAATGCGGGAAAGGGTGATGAGTCCTGGGGGCTGCAGCGGGGGAGAGGACTGGAGGCGCCTTCTTGCCTCTCCAGGCGACGGAAAGCTGAGGTCACCTGGCACAGAGCCAGCAGCAAGCTGCGAGGACACGCCCGCGCTTCGGCGGGAGGCGGTGTCAGGCGCTGGTCCCCGGGGGACTTTCCCTTCCGTCTCCTCTGGAGGCGAGGCTCAGAGTCCCGCCCACCGCCCGCCCAAGCCTTGGCTTCGTTCGGTCCCCACCAAGGCCAGTCCTCCGAGCCTAGGTCAAGCCGCTCCGGCTGCCTCGAGGAGCCAGAGCGCTCCGTCCACCTCCCTCACCCGAGGCCACGCCCCCGAGCCTGGGCTGTCCTCTTTCCTCACGGAGTCCCGAGACGCCGACCTTTGGCCCCGCCCCCAACGGGGCCCCGCCCCCGCTACTCCGCCCAGCGACTTGAAAAGGCTGGGGCTGCGGTTCATTTAAGAGTCGCGCGCTGGGCGTGGGGCGGTGCTGAGGAGCTGATCGTGAGGCGCCGAGGCTGAGGCGAGTTAGACGCCGGGACTGTCCAGGGAGGCGCAGCGCGACAGGAGTCCGTAGCTAGAGCAGCCCCGGAGCAGAAGCAGCCGCCGCCGACCGCGGAGTCCAGCCGAACCGGCCATGGCGTTGTCGATGCCGCTGAACGGGTTGAAGGAAGAGGACAAAGAACCCATCATCGAGCTCTTCGTCAAGGTGAGCGCTCGCCTCCGTCCCACCCCTCCGAGCCCCCGGCGCTCGCCCGGCCGCGTGGGGCGGCGTCCCTGGGCGCTCCTTGGCCGCAGCGCCCCCGCGCGGCGCTCCGCGCCCGGGCCGAGGGGG
>NW_006786690.1:2783084-2785846 GCF_000442215.2 Lipotes vexillifer | reverse complement strand
CCCGCCGCGCTGGCCTTGGCGGACGCCGCACTGTCGTCCCGCGTCCGGGTGGGACGAGCTGCCCCCCTCCCGCCGGGTGCCCCGGAAGCCGCCAGCCCCTGGGACCCGTGCACGGGTGTGCTCTGTCACCCCCTCTCCCCCGCTACCGCCCGGACGCCCGACCTCACCTCACCCCACCCCAGCCCTCGGCTCTCCTAAGTTCACGCCCAGCCCGGGAGGCGAAGCCTCGAGCCCGTCGTGAGCTGATGAGCTGAACTTCTTTGAACGCTTTCTGAGCGTTTCGCTCCCGGCTGGGAGGAAACTGTAACTTTAATTTTCGATTCCATCTGAAACAATCTTTTAAAAAGAGCAGACATTCCTGGGCCTCAGGAAGAGGCCGAGATTCCCAACTTGGGTTTTTCTGTCTTAGTTATTTTACCACCATCTGATTTTCTTGTTTCTCAAGCGCGAGTGTTTTGTATGATGCAACATTTTGGCTGCTCCCCTCGGTGTTGCTGCCTCGGGAAAGATTGTGTGTGCCCTTTTGTTTTGAAAGAAAAACTGATGAGGGAAAGAACTCCTCACTTGCTTGGGCTTTAAAGGGTTGATTTTTCCCTTCTGGTCTTTTCAGTTTATATATCCTGAAACTACCATATTTGTAGACAAGTACTACCTCTAGCCCTTTCCTTTTTTCTTTAATATTTTTCGCTTTAGCAAAGAAGAAAGAAGTTATGAACATCTGGATTCAACTGCCTCCCTCAAAACGTCTTTAAAATCCTCGAGATTTTCTTTCTTAGTCACTTACTTAAGCAGGCTCTTTCAGAACCAGGCTCTGAATTGGAGAGTTTAACAGAAATCCAGAACAATTTTATTCTTTTTTTCCTGAGTTTTTATTTTAAAGAACGGGAGACACTGAAGGGTGTGTTTAAGACATGGAAAGAAGAAATGATCTGCAAGTGATGGAAACAGTGTTTGTTTTAGGATTTTCTTTCAGTTATCAGTTTTAGAAACATTTTGATTCAGGGAACTGAAACAACAGACAGGTATAGAACCCCCAGAATATCTTTAGTCTCAGTTTCTTCGAGTGGCAGATGTAGTACTTTGAGATGCAGGGAATGTAGGAAGAAACCTGAAATAAGAAAAAGGAAGAGGAGTGGGAGACAGCATGGGGAAGGGAGAAGAGTGGGTCAGAGATAAATGTTCAAAAAATTTCACTGAGCCAGGAATAGGAATGAATTTCCATAAATTCAAAAACAGTGTATCTACTAAACACCTAAAAAACATGTCACTTAAACATGTTATTTTAGAGGTATTATTAAGTTTAGTGTCAGATAAGGGTACTATCAGTAATGGCTTCTTTTCAGCATTGTACTGGAGGTCTAGCCAATACAATAAGACAAGAAAAAGAAAGTATATGAATTAGAGATGAGGAGATCAATGCTTAATGACCTACTTAGTATTAACTTAACTTTTTTTTTTTTTTAAATAATACACAATGTATTTATTTATTTATTTATTTATGGCTGTGTTGGGTCTTCATTTCTGTGCATGGGCTTTCTCTAGTTGTGGCAAGTGGGGGTCACTCTTTGTCGCGGTGCGCAGGCCTCTCACTATCGCGGCCTCTGTTGTTGCGGAGCACAGGCTCCAGACGCGCAGGCTCAGTAATTGTGGCTCACGGGCCCAGTTGCTCCACGGCATGTGGGATTTTCCCAGACCAGGGCTCGACCTGTGTCGTCTGCATTGGCAGGCAGATTCTCAACCACTGCGCCACCAGGGAAGCCCCTAACTTAACTTTTGTTAGAAGGAGAGAGGTGTTTCCCAAACTTTAGTCACTTGCATACCCCTTCTTAGTTTTCCATATATGTGTTGAATTGGTATTATTATTTACTAAATTCAGGCCGTTTTTTAAAAAACATAAACACATTGCCCTAAGCAATACCTGTGAAAATGTGGATTAGGTGTGGTGACTATATTTCTTATGTACATAACTATTTTTTGTGTGTGTGTGTGTGCATAACTATTAAAAGAAAAAATGTTCGTGAGCCACCTAAAAGCATCCTGCTTATCACTAGTTGTAAGCCTTTGTCACTGGGCTTGTTGGCAGAGAACCACTGTCACAGTTTTGCACTCACTGGCTGGTTTAACCTGGGCAAGTTGTTTTCCCTCTCTGAGACTTGTTTTCCTCTTTTGTGGAGTAAGAGATGAAATGTTTTCTGCTGTCCTGTGGTTCGGCATAGGTAAAACTTTATACTGATGTAAATCAGGATAGCTGTTTCAAAGGGGAAAAAGGGGCCAGGTAAATTGTAGTAAAGAGTGTTCTTGATTTCTAAAATCTATGTGTGGGAAATGCAAATGGAGGAATATCCCCTTGTAAATACAATTATTTTGAAAGCAGTGAAAGGGCAGAGGCTGTGGTTGTCCAGTGTGGTGTGTTAAGCAGTGTTAATTATTCTGCCAAGAGATATCTGAGTTTGTAGCAGAAAACTATTATCTACACTTAAAGGAAATGAGTTTAAAAGTGCCACCTGTTTAGGTAGCATTAAATTGAACAGAAATAGGCTAGGGCCTTCCAAACTAGTGTGACTGGACTCACAGCTACATTTCTTTCCTTGTGAGTATTGTTTTTGGAGATGGCTGTCCGTGAGCCCAGTGAATCCTCATCACTTGTATAACAGCAGTGCTCCATTTTTGTTTGTTTACCGCAACACCTATAGGATAGGGTACCCTCCCAATAGTAAAAGAGGCGTACAAAGGCAGTCATCCTCAAGAGTTAGAATGCCCTC
>NW_006786690.1:2781141-2783051 GCF_000442215.2 Lipotes vexillifer | reverse complement strand
TGCGGGGCCTAGTAGATGTATATATTTTGATACACCAGTCCCACTTGGGGACCACTGATTAATAGGGTGAAGTTCAAACCCTTTAAGAAGGTCATAAGGTCTCTTATCTGCTGCCAGGTTTCTAATCCAATTTGTCCACTTACTAATTGTGTGTCCCAGGACACATAAACCTGTCTGCCTCATCTGCATAGGTGGGATATTAATAGACCAACCTCATGGGATTAAATTAGTTAATATATGTGGTGATAATAAGCTTAGAACAGTGTCTAGTATACAGTAAGTAAATAAATGCTAGTTGTGTGTCATTTTGTATATACTTATTTGTATGCTCATCTCCCCTCCTAGATAGACAGTAAGTTCCTTGAGGGTAAGGTCTGTATATTGTTCTGAGTCAGTACCAAAGAGGGTACCAAATAGTTGAAATGAGATTGTTTCCTTCTTTCTGAGCATTTTGGTGTCAGTATATGCATCTGGCATGCTTTGGAATTGAGAGCTACTTGCTTATTAGAGCCTGGTAGTCTGACTCTCAAACCTTGGTCCTTCATTTGTTCAACTTTGCCTAGCCTCCAGCCTCCAAAACTCTGTGTGGTTTTATCTATCTTTTTTACCCTCCATTTTTTTTGGTACTTCTGAGCTTTTCATGTATCTGCCATATATTTTCCACCAATATTTCTTCTTGGTTACGTTCAGAATTAGGAAGCCAAGATTTCTGTATTGGGGAAAAGTAAATATTGTGTTGAACAACAAAATGAGAGAAGTTGAGAAGAGACTGAATTTTTGGATTTTTCCTTTCCTTGTATATGCCTAACTCCTATTGACGCTGCTGCCTTCCCCCCAGCCCCTACTAGAATGTTTGGTATGATGTGATGGTATTTCTGATTTTGGTTTAGGAGGAGTCCCTTTGCAGAGTTTAGTTTTATTGGTTGGAATTTAAAGTTGTTGGCATGCCATTTTGCATTGGGACACTCACTGTTGGCAGTCATCCCTAAACTGTTAGAATTGGGGTGGTGTAAAAAGTTAATCTGGTGCAGAGTGGCTTAACACATAAGAATGCTTCTTTTGAGATATTTGGCAGGATTTTTAATGTGTGTGGACCCCGGAGCCAGACTGCTTAGCTTGAATCTCGCTTCTAGTAGTGTGTCAGGGAAGTTTCTTAAGTTCTCAGTACCTCAGTTTCTTGACCTCTAATATCAGGATAATAATAATAACACAATTTTATAGGGTTGCCAAGGGGATTAACTGGTGATCTATGTCTATTAATTAGGGTAGTCTAAGCTTCTGTAAGAAATACTGTAATCTGCCCCAAACAGTGGTTCAGACAAAATGGAAGCTTATTTCCTTTCTCACTTAGCAGCCCAGGGAGGGTGTTTTAGATGTTAGTGGCTTTTCTCCTTAGAGTCATTTAGGGACCAAAGTCTTTCCAGCTTCTTTTTCCACCAACCCCCATAGCATTGTCCTCTTCACAGTTGACAGAGCTGGTTGCTGAGAAGTCCTGGTTGCAGCAGTGGGAGGTGAAGAGTATGGAGGAGGCTCATCTCAAGGCCCCCAGCCCAGAACTTCTACCTGTCACTTCCTTTCATACTCCAATGGGGAGAACTTTAATCACATGGTTTCGTCTAACTGCAAGGAGTACTGGGAAATATGATCTAACCATATATCACTCTATGTAAAGTATTACGAATAGTGCTTGGCACACAGTAGATACCTATTTTTGTTGTTGATGATAGATAGTATATTCTTTTTTTTCTTTTTTCTTTTGTTTTTTTTTGGCCATGCAGTGTGGCTTTGCAGGATCTTAGTTCTCCGACCGGGGATTGAACCCAGGCCCTTGGCAGTGAAAATGCAGAGTCCTAACCACTGGGCTTCCAGGGAATTCCCAAAAGTATATATATATATATATATATATATAT
>NW_006786690.1:2763151-2780966 GCF_000442215.2 Lipotes vexillifer | reverse complement strand
GTCCCCTGCATCGGCAGGCGGACTCTCAACCACTGCGCCACCAGGGAAGCCCTATTCTTTTTTTAAAAAAAATATCTATTTATTTATTTATTTATTTGGCTGTGTCGGGTCTTAATTACAGCACAGGGAATCTTTCATTGCTGCATGTGGGCTCTTCCTTGCGGCATGTGGGCTTCTCTCTAGTTGTGGTGCATGGGCTCCAGAGCGCATGGGCTCTGCAGCTGCAGCATGCGGGCTTTCTAGTTGTGGCCCGAGGGCTCAGTAGTTGCTGTGTGCGGGCTTAGTTGCCCCGCGGCATGTGGGATCCTAGTTCCCTGACCAGAGATCAAACCCACATCCCCTGCATTGGAAGGCGGATTCTTAACCACTGGACCACTAGGGAAGTCACCCCTCCAATAGTATATTTATATTTATATCTATCTATCTATCTATTTTTTTAAATAGGCTTTTTTTAAAAAAATAATTAATTTATTATTTTTGGCTGTGTTGGGTCTTCGTTTCTGTGCCAGGGCTTTCTCTAGTTGCGGCAAGGGGGCCTCTCTTCATTGCGGTGCGTGGGCCTCTCACTATCGTGGCCTCTCTTGTTGAGGAGCACAGGCTCCAGACGCGCAGGCTCAGTAGTTGTGGCTCACGGGCCTAGTAGCTCCACGGCATGTGGGATCTTCCCAGACCAGGGCTCGAACCCATGTCCCCTGCATTGGCAGGCAGATTCTCAACCACTGCGCCACCAGGGAAGCCCCCTCCAATAGTATATTATTCTTAAATGTGGGCTTCATTAATAGAATTCAGGGGATTCTGTAAATCCTTGAAATTACATTTAAAATTCTATATTAGTCTTTTTTTGGGGGGATTAGGAACCATTATTTTGGGGGGAATTAGGAACCATTGTTCTAAATGGTGGCATTCTGAGTGTCGAACATAATTCATACAGACAAGGTATAGAAGAAAGGTTTGGGCTACATGATCGTTAAAGTCACTTCCATTTTCTTATCTGTGATTTAAAGCATTTGTTGTCATGAAGGAAGTGCCTAATACTGAGTTAGGTACTATGGGAGATATAAGAAATTATTAAACATTTTCTACCTTTAGGTTTATAAATTTTATTGGAAAGAAAACAATGCAGGATGGTACATACTTAACGAGCCAAGTGTGGTTCACAATAAGTTGGGCCAGGACATATGGGGAAAGATGGAAGTAAGCTTTAACTTGACCTTGAAAAAGTGGCTGGAATAAGTGAATTGGGAATATCCAAGAATGGGAATATTAGTTTTGACATCATTCGTAAACTCGTTATGCAGGAAACAGTAGATAGATGATACTTTCGAAGAAGAAGGACCCAGCAATAATTCAAACCCATAGTGCCAGGGAGAGAAGTTATTTAAAAGTTGAGAATGAGCCTTTTAAAACCTAACTTTTAGTCTTGTTTGTCCTCCCAACACTTCCTTACTTTTTGGATTGCTGTCTATTCAACAACTTCCCAGCAGCATTTGGGAAGGTGCAAATGGATTGTACAGATGGACACACTCTCAGCTGTTTTCTTTACAGTATAAAATGGGAGTTCTTTTTTTTAAAATTAATTTTATTTATTTATTTATTTTTGGCTGCGTTGGGTCTTCATTGCTGCACATGGGCTTTCTCTAGTTGCGGCGAGCGGGGGCTACTCTTTGTTGAGGTGTGTGGGCTTCTCATTGTGGTGGCTTCTCTTGTTGCGGAGCACAGGCTTTAGGGGCGTGGGCTTCAGTAGTTGTGGTGCATGGGCTCAGTAGTTGTGGCTTGCGGGCTCTAGAGCGAAGGCTCGGTAGCTGTGGTGCATGGGCATAGTTGCTCTGCAGCATGTGGCATCTTCCCGGACCAGGGCTCAAACCCGTGTGCCCTGCATTTGCAGGTGGATTCTTAACCACTGCGCCACCAGGGAAGCCCTGGAGTTCTTTATATTTTAGCACAGGCTTTTTTTTTTTTTTTTTTTTAAACACAGACAGATGAAATAAATTTTCTAAAGGCAATGATGCTGAGAACTTTGTTTTAATAATTGAACAAAAACGAACTCAACATCAAGACAGTGTTACATTGGATAAATTGGTTTGACATTCATTTGAGGTTTCCATAGGGGAAAATTCAGGAGATACAGGAGATAGAAATGAATGTAAAAATGTGAAGTTAATGAGAACTCTATTCTTATTATGTTTTGTCTGAGCTGTTCTTGAAGACCTAACAGTGCCTCTCTGAGCAAAGGCCAAGGTGATAATTTTGGTTAAACGTAAAATTCTGAGAGAAAGGGGCCCCAAATGGGTAAGAGATGGGAGGATTCTGAGACAAGGTGACTGAACACATGAAAAGTCTAACAGTAAGGGGCCCGTGGGTGGGAGGGATAAATTAGGAGGTTGGGATTAACATATACACACTACTATATATAAAGGAGATAACCAACGAGGACCTGCTGTGTAGCACAGGGAACTATACTCAATATTTCGTAATAACCTATAAAGGAAAAGAATCTGAAAAAGAATGTGTGTGTGTGTATAAAACTGAATTACTGTGCTGTACACCTGAAACTAACATGGCATTATAAATCAACTATACGTCAATTAAAAAAAAACGCCTAATGGTATGAATAATAGGAAAGAGGCAATGCGGAGGACCTGGCTGTCACTAAAAATCTGAGTTGGTTTGGAAGGATGCTTACAGAGATGCCTGGAAGCTGGTAAAAGGATGATAAGCAAGACTTTCCCGCTTCCTGTTTCATTGGCACTGTGGAGCCTCAGTGTTCTAATGTCTCCTGAATAGGGAATTCGTGAGACTATAAAAGGGAAATTTGTTAGCCAGGATGGGAAGTGTGATTAGGCATGAATTAAGATTTTGATCAAGTAGCGGAGTAAGTTAGGATAGGTTTGCCCATTGTATAGGTTCCTGTAGAAAATGGAAATGGAGTTTCTGAAGGAAAATAACATTAAGGTCGTGATTACAAACTGTCCAAGTATGATTTAGCAGAAATCTAAACTTAATTCAGGGCATCAGTTTGTGAATTCTCTTGGAAGTTTTAATCCTTTTGTGTTTTTGGAGACCTGACTTTTATCCATCAGTGTTCAGTACCAAGAAATGGTATAAGGAATATCAGTTAGCCTTGTTTGGTTTCTGTTATTTTCCTTTATTTAAAATATAAAACCAGGAGACTGTATTAGTCTAAATTTATGAAAATAACTTATGTAGATAAATGAGACTATATTTGAAAGTGTGCCAAAGATGGCCTAGGAGTCTTTTATATTTTAATATCAATATTTTGAAAAGGGCTTCCCTGGTGGCACAGTGTTTAAGAATCCACCTGCCAATGCAGGGGACACGGGTTTGAGCCCTGGTCCGGGAAGATCCCACATGCCACGGAGCAACTAAGCCCGTGCGCCACAACTACTGAGCCTGTGCTCTAGAGCCCGCGAGCCACAACTACTGAAGCCTGTGCGCCACAACTACTTAAGCCCGTGTGCCTACAGCTCGTGCTCTGCAACAAAAGAAGCAACTGCAATGAGAAGCCCATGTACCGCAACGAAGATCCAGTGCAGCCAAAAATAAATAAGTAAAACAAATAAATTTAAAAAATATATTTTGAAGAAGTAACAATATTAGAACCAGGGCCATGTATTGACCCTCAGAGCATAGATTTTTTTTTTTTTTTTGGTTTGCTTAGAGCTGAAATACAGTGTGACTCTAAGCAAGAGGTGTAACAGGTTTTTTACACTTTTTTGGTAATAAAATTATTACTTCCAACTTTACAGGTGAAATAATTCATTTTTGTGAAAAGGATTAAGTTTTCATTAGAATAGTAAAAATGTCAATCGTCTGTAATAATTTAAGTATTGAATTTTACCATCATGCAGCATAGCTATTTATTTGTATGTGTGAGAGAAGGGAAAAGGCGAACCTGAACAAACATTGGAGAATACAAAAACAAACAGTTAGATGAAAGCTGAAGTAATTAAGAACTTTTTTAAGAATATGTGAGTTCTATGCATGTTTTCCTCAGCTAACAACCAGTTGCTTTATTATGGAGGTGGACACCAGGTGGTAGATTGCTAGAGTGAAAGTTCATTAAAAGCTAAAGACAACCGAATCAGGCCGTTCTGCTACCTAGGGAAATGGAAGAGTGGTGAGACCAGACTACATAGACTAATCAAGAGAAAAAGAAGATGGTTAGACTTAAATGAAATTTTGGCTTCGAATATACATATGTGCAAGACTTAACTGAAAAATTTGCAGAGACATAAACTTAAGAGTGCGAAGTTTTGTATTATTTGATCTTCTAAGTTACAGAATATTTTAGTTAACACAGGAATCTAAAGTTTTGATTTAAAAATGTTGAGGGCTTTTTGATTCTTCATTAAATCAAGTAAAAACTGTTGCTAGCCATCAATAACATAGACTTGACTTACATTTTGTAAATTGTCAGCAGGACCCTTGATTGCAAATGTACCTAAAAAAAGTGACTCAGAATAAATAGTATCTAACCTTAGTCTGTTTTAGTTTAAATATTGGCCCTAAATTTGAAAAGTAATGTCATTTTCCTTCTGCTTCCTAGTATATTCATTTGTATGTATTGTGCTTTAAAAAAATGTGTTTTTTTCCAGTTATAAAAGCAACTCTTGTTTACTGTAGACAACTTAGAACACAGAAAAGCACCGTAAAATAAAAATTATTTATATCCCCTTTTTCTTGAAATGACTGCTGTTGCTATTTTGTTGTGTGTCCTAATCTTATTCATAAACTTGCGTGAATTATTGATGACATTTTATGTATAATGTTTTAATGTTCTTCATGACAGCAGAATTCTTGGAAGAATGCACAGTGAAGCCCAATGTAATATGTAACATGTATTGAGTTAAGTGAGTTGGTTTAAAGAAAATTTACTTTATTTAGGTTTTATTAGAGAAACTCAGATTGGATTTACCTTCCTGACGGCACTAAAAGAACATTTACCCTGTTTGATCTTTGCTTGAAGAAGGGAAGCTTTTATATTGTGAAATCTGCCAACACCTAGAATTGCTCATGGTATAGATATTGATTAAATGGTTTGAAGGTAGGCCCTCCTTTGTGCTCTTTAGGAGAAATCTGTTTTGAAAAGTCAAATTATTTTCTAGTATTAATTTTCCCCTTCAATAACTGTCTAGTAGGTGAGGTATGCCCATTTTATAGTTGGAGGATATAAGATGCAGTCTTTGTCTAGGAACAGTCGAGTACAGTATAGGGATCATTATAGAAGCAAATATTGAATACTTTCCATGCACTAAGTGCTGGAGAGGGAAAGAAATAAGAACAGGTTCCCTTGTCTTCAAGGAGCTTACAGAACAGCTCAATGGGCAGAGGATGAGTAAATGAGCCATGGTTGATGATGGCTTTTTCCCATGTAATACAGTGACTTTGTGTCTCATGTGCTTTTTAAAGTCCAGTTGAATTAAGACCTTCAGAAATGATTTATGTGGCAACCTACATGACATAATTGACTTAGAGATGAGTGAAATGTTTATGTTGTATTCTAACAGATGAAGGGTAGTTAGCATTACTGAATCTACCAAGTACTGTATATTATCAGTTTGGAGAAACTTTTATCCTTTCCCTCAATAAGTAGTTGTGTTATATTCTGTAATTTTGTCTAAAATAAAACTGTGATACTTCTTGCCATAAATTTTAAATGGATCCTACTTTCTCTAGTTGTTTATTGGATTAGATACAAACTCCATGATCTAGCATTCATAGTCTTTCAGATCATGATCCTGACTTGTGCTTTCAGTCTTTTCCCCCACTGCAGCTGCAAATATACCTCATGTTCTAGGCAGATTGGTCCTCAACATGCCCTGTACTACTCTGCCTTCATGGAAGATTTTTGCTCTTGTTTCTTTCGTTTGAAATATCCTCGGCTTTGCCAGCCTCTCCCCCCTACCTTCAATTTCTGCCTGCCACAATAGTATCTGTTCTTTTTTCATTCAATCGTTTAACAAATATTGAAGCCCTGTTCTAGGGACTTGGATACATCAAAGAACATTATGGCATTCATATTCAGTTGGGGGAGGCAGAAAATAAACGTATGTCTACTAGTGAAAAGTGCTATGAAGAAAAATGAAATAGGGTCAGGAGTATAGAGAATGATGGGGGGGTGTGCTCTTTTCTGTTGAGTTTGTAGCCTTGCAGGGAGTAGCACAGGGAGGCGAGGGCAGAATCAGGGAGACTAAATAGAGGCTGTTCAGCAATTCAGGCAAGAAGTGATGGTGGCTTGGACTGAGGTGAGAAGTAGTCCAGTTCTGCATATATTTCTAAGATGGAGGCCACAGGATTTCCTGATGGATTGGATGTGGGACGTGAAAGAAGGAGAAGTCAAAGATGATTCTGAGATTTTTGTTCTGAACAACTGGAATGATGGAATTGCCATTAACTGAGATGGGGAAGCCTTTGGGAAGGACTAGTTCTGGTGGAGAGATCAGGAGTTTAGTTTGTGATGTGTTAAATTTGAATATTTTAAGACCTCATGGAACCTGTTGTCTAGTGAGAGAGGCATATGTTAAAAAAATACACAAATATAGTATATAATTACATTAAGGAAAAGAACAGGGTGTCTTGAGAAAGAATGACAGGAAATTCAATTTAGATGGAAGCTTAATGAGGCCTTCTTTGAGAAAATGACTTGCAGGATGAATAGTAATTAGGGGAAGAATGAGAGGAAGAGCATTCCAGGCTGGAGGAATTGGCATATGTAAAGGCTGGAAGTATGCAACAAATTGAGAGTGTGGCTGGAATAGAGAGAACAAGACTGAGGTGTAGAGTGAGGAGTAGACAGGATACATCATGGAGGTTCTTGTGTGTCATGTGAGTTTTTCTTAATATAAATTTATTTTATTTATTTTTGGCTGCGTTGGGTCTTCATTGCTGCGCACGGGCTTTCTCTAGTTGCAGCGAGTGGAGGCTACTCTACGTTGCGGTATGCGGGCTTCTCATTGCAGTGGCTTCTCTTGTTGCAGAGCACAGGCTCTAGGCCCGCGGGCTTCAGTAGTTGTGATGCATGGGCTCAGTAGTTGTGGCTCACAGGCTCTAGAGCACAGGCTCAGTAGTTGTGGCGCACGGGCTTACTTGCTGCACGGCATGTGGGATCTTCCTGGACCAGGGATCGAACCCATGTGCCTTGCATTGGCGGGTGGATTCTTAACCACTGCGTCACCAGGGAAGTCCCGTCATGTGAGTTTTATCCTTAGTAAAAAGGCAGTTCTCAAACGGAGTGTCATGATTTGATTTGCATTTTAGGATGAGTAGTCCAGCCATTCTGTGGAAAATGAAGAGAGGCAAGAGTGGAAACAAGGAACACTACTTGCAGGCAGTTGTGATGGAGAAAGATGATGGTGGTGGTTTGGATTAGGATGGTGATGGAGAGAAGAGAATGGATTTGAGATAAATTTTGGAAGTGGAGTACATAGGAAGATACTGAAAAAGGAGTTCTGAGAAAGAAGTGTGAAAAATGACTTGGGTATTTTAGTAGAATCACTGGTTGATGGAGGTACCTTTTATTGAGATGGAGGAGGAGCAGACAGTGTTCAGTTTTTGACTTAATGAGTTTGAGATGACCGAGATGTCTAGTAGAAAGTTGGATGTACAGACCTGATGCTCAGAAAGAAGTCTAGGCAGAGTAGGGAGATTTGGAACTTGAGTGTGTGTGTGTATATGTGTGTGTGTGTGTGTGTGTGTACACATACTTTAGTTGTTTGTTTGTTTATGTGGTATTTAAAGTGTGTGAGATCATTCTGTGGAGGAGTGAAGAATAGGGAGAATGCCCAGGACCAAGTTCTGAGGAACTCACAACACTAAGGGGTTGTAGAATCGAGAATCTGGAAAAGGAGAACTGGGAGGACTTGCAATCAAGCAGTAGTGGGAAGAGGAAAACTATGAGAGCCAGGCACCAAGGAAACTAGGAGAAGTTTGTAAGGAGGAAGCGACCAGTTGTGTCAAGTCAGATGAGTGTGTATTTACTTTATCAGCCTGGAAGTCATCGGTAACCTTAGTAGTAACAGCTTTGGTGGAATGGTGGTGGGGAAGCCATGATAGAGTGGGTGGAAGAGTGAAGAGGCAGTAAGAGAGTGGGGTCAATGAGTAAGGCCAAATCCTAACGGGAAACTTGGCTGTGTAGAAGAGACAGCTTGGTAGGTAGAAGGGGATACATGTCAAGGGAAGGCTTTTAAGAAAAAAAAAGTATCAGCTGTAAGAGCTATAATGTAGGAAGGAACAGCTATACCGTCATCTTAAAGGGGAAAATATTTCCCATGAGAATCATCATAATTCACTGACTGGGAGAACTTTTTACTGCAAGGAAGATCTGGTTTGTGTATGTTTAGAATAGACACTTAATCTCACTGACTTTTTCTGTTGCATTTTCCAAATGCATGAGATAGAAATATAGAAGAGTATTTCATACTTACTTGAACTAATGTAAATATTTACGAGGTGCTTTCTATGTGCCAGGCACTGTTTACTGCATTACATGTATTAACTCATTTGATTGTTCTCCAAGAAAGTATTTGCTGAAGGAATATACAGAAGCTTTTTTTTTTTTTTTTCCTCTTCCCATGAACAGGGTTGATTCCAGAGGGGACTGGGGGGAAAAGAAGAAATAAAAGATCACATTATTGGGGAAAAGCAAATGCCTATTAAATTCACAGAAATCTTCATATAGAGAAGCCAGAGAAATAAGCTGGGAGTAGAATGCAAATCACTGGGCTCAGTTCATATTTGCAGTTTTGATTTAGAGCCTCAAAATCATTGTTACTTTAGGTTGAAATGAACAGTTACCTTTTTTTCCTTGCAAAATAAAAAAGGTTGAAGGGAGAGTCCACAGCTGTGTTCTGGCCCTAAGTTTGTGGTTTGACAGCCCACAAGCCCCAAGAGTTGCTGTCATTCTCCTGATGACTCAGCAGGGACCCGTGTGCTAGATTATGGTGTTGCCTCAGTGTTGCTTGTAAAGATTCTTTCTGTCTTGTGTAATATTTGAGATTCGAGATCCCAAAGTCAGACCCAGGGGATGATTGTGGACTTGAAGTATCATTTGTATTCCCTATGTAGGCACTGAAATAGTCTATTTCAGAATAGAAGATAATTAGAATTAATACTTCAAGTAGGTAATTGAGGTGTCATTTGGAAGACGGGATCTTTGTGTTACATTGTTGTTGTAGGGTAGTAGTTAAGAACATAGGTTCTGGAGCAATGTAGACTGTTTCAACCCTAGTTCTTCCTTTGTGCCTTAGTGTCTCCACTGGGGTAATAGTACTTACTTCTTGGGTTTTTGTGAAAATTAAAAGAGTTAATATAAGAAAAGCACTTAGTGTCTGACACAGTAAGCATTGTTTGCTTGTTATCCCATGGACCTTTGGGAATGCTGAGTTAAGACTGCCCATGGATAGTTTGTATGTTTAACATATATGCTTTCAACCTCCAGGATGTTACTGTGAGAAGCATCTGCCAGTCTGCCATTACAAATAGGTGGGGAACTTTCCATTGTTTATCAGAAGAGCAGGTTTAGTACAAGAAAAAGTCCAAGATTAGACCTGAACTTATTCCTGAATTAACTTCAGTGAACCATAATCCTGTTGACACTTGTTAGGTAACTAAAGGACAGTCAGATTGGACTTTGCCATCTTAGAACATCTGCCTCAGCAGCTCTTTCTGGACTTGTAGCTAAAGCTGAGAGTCCATTATTATCAAGAGTGTTTTTCTTGTTTTTTATTTCTTTGTTTTGTCTTCTTTTTCTTTTTTTCTTCTTATTCTTTTCTGTGAGAGCATAAAAGAAATAAAGAGGGATAATCTAAAACATATAGGATCTAGTGGTTCTGCAGAAGTACTTTTGACTTATGGATCTTGGCATACATATAGGTTTCACTTAGCTCCCTGTGCTACTACATTTCACTGTTCCTTGATTTTTTTGGTAAACTTTGGCATGGCTGTAATTGATAGATGATGTAAGGATCATAAAGTGACTTAAAAATCCTTCATTTTATAATGTTATAAGCGTTTTGAAACTACTTAATTTATTCCTATATAAGATAGAGTACACTGGTGTATAAAAATGAGCAGTAGGTTTTTGTTTTCCTATTAAAGTCAGAGTAATAGTCGTAAGATAATAGGTAGCATTGAGTGCTTACTGTGGTTCAGGCACAGTGTGCCAAGCCCTTTACATATGTTAGGTAATTTAATCCTCACATAAACTCAGAAATAGGAACTATCAGTACTGTTTTACACATGAGGTTTAGGTCATTTCTTGTATGTGCTCACAGGGCTGGTAAGTAGCAGTACTGGGATTTGTACCAAGGTCTTTGTGATTCAGAGAGACTGACTCTTAACCACTAAGAGCTTTTTTATTTGTTTATATTCTTTTTCTCTGTTTGAAACTTGAATTTTTACCTAACAGAGTTTTGTTTTCACTATTTGCTGTTTTCAGTCACCCTGAAAAATAAAAAAGAAAGAATTCAGAGAATGTTTAAGAATATTTCGAAAACACTAACAACCAGTGAGCCTAGATAGTTGTTAAATGAGTTTGGTGCTTCCAGTTCTCTTGGTTAAATTTGAAAGGAAACTGTAAACTTTCCATTACCTCATCTCTTTGCATTTTGGGGGCCTGGTTAATTAGTATTTTTAAAAGTACTTTAAGGGTTTATTTATAAACTTGCTGAGGGACTTGACTTGAATATCACATATTTGATTTTAGGATTGTTTTTTTCCAATTTAGAAGTGTCAAACAGTTCCAAGTTTAACAAAAATCATGTATTAAATTGTTAGTTTTAGTTTTCCGGTTTTTTTTTTTTTTTTTTCTTCTTAACCTCTCCCTTCAGAGGAGCCTACACTAATCTTTGCATTGTTGACAGAAAAAAAGCAAGGAAGTTTCTTTTTGTGGAGAGAGGAAATGGCTGTTAGTTCAGGACTTTATCCATATTAGGTATAAACTAAATATAGATGTGTATTCCAGGAGTGAAGTCACATCTATAAAGTTTCTTAAGCAGAGCTAATGAGATCAGCCAGTGCTTTTGGATCTGGGTTTTTTTCTTTAATTTTTTTTCTTTAATTTTTGGCTCACTAAAAGGTTACCAAACTGATTAGTCCTATGGTCAGCCTTCCATGTCCCTTAAGAATTTTTAAAATAAGGAATCTTCCTTTAAGCAAACATAACTTTAAACTATTCTGCTTTGTGTATAAGGAATAGTAACTTATGCCTCTTTTTTTTTTTTTTGGCTGCGCTGCGGGTCTTGCGGATCTCTGTTCCCTGACCAGGGATTGAATCCCGGACACGGTAGTGAAAGCCTGGAATCCTAACCATTAGGCCACCAGGGAACTCGCGCTTAAGCCTCTTTTTGAGGGGGTGTAATAAATATTTTAGTTTCTTGACCCTCTTGTTATTTTCCTATCTCTATTTTTTGTTTGTTTGTTTGTTTAGTTAGTTTTACCCTTAAGTCTTTTTCACACATATTTTTACTGTGAGGCTAGACTCTTATTGTCTTGTTGTCATCTGTTTTACTTAGTATCTTCTTGGTTTATTTGGTGTTTAACCGTTAAGTCAGATCTCAGTGTGGCCAGGTAGTAATAGGATTCTTCTGATTGGTTGGTTAGTACAGGTATTGTAGTAGAACAGAATGAAGAAATCTCCCGTTTCTGGCCAAAAGCACAGGTTGTTCTCAATAAGGACTTTTTTTTTTTTTCCGGTACGCGGGCCTCTCACTGTTGTGGCCTCTCCTGCTGCAGAGCACAGGCTCCGGACGTGTAGGCTCAGCAGCCATGGCTCATGGGCCCAGCTGCTCAGCGGCATGTGGGATCTTCCCGGACTGGGGCACGAACCCGTGTCCCCTGCATCGGCAGGCGGACTCTCAACCACTGCGCCAAGGGAAGCCCCTCAGTAAAGACTTTTAAAAGTCCCCCCAAAGCATTCTTACCCACAATAAATATTTTCAGCTCTTGTGCCCCTCCTCAGAGCCCTTTGCAAGCATGCCAAAACATTCAGGCACTTAGCAATGTACTATGCTGCTGAAGAGAAGAATGATCTACCTTTATAGCATATCTTTATTAGAAATATTTTAAAATACAACTAACTCTGTAAAAAGTTTATTTTAGCATATTTCAAGGGTTTTAGTTCATGAAACCAAATGCTCTCCGAGGTTTAGTTCAGGTATCTTCTGAATCCTTCTCTGATCTTTGTGCTTCCTCAGCAGAGCTAACCCTTCCTATACCATCTGTCTGGAGCACTGTGCAGTTGCATGTTCTGTCCCTCATCTGAATCATTTTCCTTCATATCATTGTTCCAGTTAGAATGTGAATTCCAGGAGATGAGGGGTCAAGGATTATATTCTTCATCTTTTATTTCTCACCTAACACAAATCTTGTCATATAGGAGATAACTCATCAATTCAGTAAGTATCTATTAACGTTTTGGGACAAATTGGTATCTGTGGTCTGGGAATAGAAGCGAGTAAGAGAGTATTAAGTCTGTTTCTGGTATTGTGTTCTATATTAACTCATAGTAAAATACCAGAAATAAAAAGTGTTCAGTTATTGAATTTGAGACTTGTAATTTAGGTTTTATGACTAAGCTGCTCACTAGATAGATAGCCATTGATCTAAACTTAATAACAGATTGGTTTAGAGGTCAAGAATCTTCAAATTATATAACTGAAAGATCAGGTTTAAGTTGTTGTTCTCATCTGTAAAGTGGGTGTGTTTCTTAGAAGTGATGAACACTCTAGTCTGGATTTATTTTATGTACCCAAAGTAGCCTGAGTCTTGGGTGTTTAGACCCACACAGAAAGTTGAGACTTGAGCTTTCAAAATCAGGTACAGATAATTAAATTTTCATAATTGGAAGCAGTTTATTAGAAAACAAATATAAATGGAGCCAATAAAATTTATCAGTGGGGCTTCCCTGGTGGCGCGGTGGTTGAGAGTCCACCTGCCGATGCAGGGGACATGGGTTCATGCCCTGGTCTGGGAAGATCCCACATGCCGCGGAGCGGCTGGGCCCGTGAGCCATGGCCAATGAGCCTGCATGTCCGGAGCCTGTGCTCTGCAATGGGAGAGGCCACAGCAGTGAGAGGCCCGCGTACTGCAAAAAAAATTTTTTTTTTTTTATCAGTGATAATGGGGGCAGTTTGCCAGAGAAATGAAAAATATTTCAAGAGTAAATTATTTGACCAGAAAGATATTGTATTTCCAAATGAACTACCTGAAAGATAAATATTTTGTTGTGTCTAAAATAAAACAGATAGAGCATTGTTTTAGGTTAAAATTTGCCTTTATCATGTTTAAGGCACCTGTGCATTGAAATGGTAAGTAACTTTTCACAGCTGCAATATGTTGTTGAGTATATAGTTTTAAAAGAAACTTATTTTGTAATATGTTTTAATGAAAAATTTAAACATAGATAATCCAAAATAAAATACCAGAGTCATTCATTCATATGTTTATTGTGTGTGAGTATTTTATATTAAAATAGTCTATAGCATTTTTATGACTTCAGTTTTGCATTTATTGTTGTTATTAATCCTTTGTTCTTAGTCATTTAGAGGTCCAAAATTTCACTAAAATAATACTATAGTGTAATGAGCACATGAAAAGATGCTCAACATCGCTAATTATTAGAGAAATGCAAATCAAAACTACAATGAGGTATCACTTCAAACTGGTTAGAATGGCTATCATCAAAAAATCTACAAATAGGGACTTCCCTGGCGGAGTTCAGTGGTTAAAACTCCGCGCTTCCACTGCAGGGGGCATGCGTTCGATCTCTTGTCGGGGAACTAAGATCCTGAATGCCGCGCGGTGTGGCCAAAAAAAATATAAAAAATAAAAAGTCTACAAATAATAAATGCTGGAGAGGGTGTGGGGAAAAGGGAACCCTCCTACACTATAGGGTAGGAATGTAAACTGGTACAATCACTATGGAGAACAGTATGAAGGTTCCTTAAAAAACTAAAAATTAAGTTACCATATGATCCAACAATCCCACTCCTGGGCATATATCTGGAGAAAACCATCGTTCGAGAAGATACATGCACCCCAGTGTTCATTGCAGCACTATTTACAATAGCCAAGACATGGAACCATCCTAAATGTCCATCAACAGAGGAATAGATAAAGAAGATGTGGTACATATATACAATGGAATATTACTCAGCCATATAAAGGAATGAAATAATGTCCTTTGCATTATGGATGGATGGGCCTAGAGATTATCATACTAAATGAAGTAAGTCAGAGAAAGACAAATATCATATGACATCACTTATATGTGGAATCTAAAAAAATGATACAAATGAGCTTATTTACAAAACAGAAACTGACTCACCGACTTTGAAAACAAATTTATGATTACCAAAAGGGAAAGGTAGGGGGGAGGGATGAAGTAGGAGTTTGGGATTAACAGATACACACTACTATATATAAAATAATCAATAAGGACCTACTATTTAGCACAGGGAACTCTATTCAGTATTCTATAATAATCTATGTGAGAAAAGAATCTGATAAAGAATGGATATATGTATATGTGTAACTACTGAATCACTTTGCTTACCTCTGAAACTAACACAACACTGTAAATCAACTATACTCCAATATAAAATGAAAATTTAAAAACACAATACTGTAGTGTAATGAGCACATGAAAAGATGCTCACCATTGCTAATTATTAGAGAAATGCAAGTCAGAACTACAATGAGGTATCACCTCAAACCAGTAAGAATGACTATCATCAAAAAGTCTACAAATAATAAATGCTGGAGAGAGTGTGGAGAAAATGGAACCCTCCCACACTGTTGGTGGGAATGTAAATTGGTGCAGCCACTATGGAAAACAGTATGAGGTTCCTTAAAAAACTAAGAATAGAGCTACCATATGATCCAGCAATCCCACTCTTGGGCATATAACTGAAAAAGGTGAAAACTCTAATTTGGAAAGATACGTGCATCCCAATGTTCATAGTAGCACTATTTACAGCAGCCAAGACATGGAAACAACCCAAGTGCCCATCAACAGACGATTGGTTTACAAAGATGTGGTGTGTACACACACACACACACACACACACACACACACACACACACACACAGTGGAATATTCCCCAGCCATAAAAAAGAATGAAATACTGCCATTTGCAGCAACATGGATGGACCTAGAGATTATCATACTAAGTGAAGTAAGTCAGACAGAGAAAGACAAATATTATATGCTATCACTTTGTGTGAAATCTGAAAATTAGTACAAATGAATCTATATATTACAAAACAGAAACAGACTTGTAGACATAGAAAACAAATCTATAGTTACCAAAGGGGAAAGGGAGGGGTGGAGTATGGGATTAACATATGTACACTACTATATATAAAATATAAAAGCAACAAGGATTTACTGTATAGCACAGGGAACTATATTCAATATCTTGTAATATTCTATAGTGGAAAATAATCTGAAATATTGATATATATATATATATATATATATATATATAAATAACTGAATCACTTTGCTGAACACCTGAAACTAACACAATATTGTAAATTAGCTGTACTTCAATTACAAAAAAAAAAAACTGCAAAAAAAAAAATTAATAAATAGCTTAAGAAAAAAACCCCCCAGTGCTGTAATGTGTATCTTTATAGCCATTTTTCTGTGCATAACCATGTCATGTAATTGTGTTTTTTTTGGCTGCATCAGGTCTTTGTTGAGGCATGCGGGATCTTCGTTGAGGCACGCAGGATCTTTGTTGGGGCATGCAGGATCTTTAGTTGTGGCGTGCGGGTTTTCTCTCTCTAGTTGTGGTGCGTGGGCTCCAGGGTGTGTGGGCTCTGTAGTTTGCAGCATGCAGGCTCTCTAGTTGAGGCATGCTTGCTTACTTGCCATGCGGCATGTGGGATCTTAGTTCCCCGACCAGGGATCGAACCCACATCCCCTGCATTGGAAGACAGACTCTCCACCACTGGACCACCAGAGAAGTCCCCATGTAATTGTTTTTAAAGTCCCTCACAAATCTCATTTATCCTCTGAATTCTTCATTTTCCTTTTATTTACCTAAAGTGTAATCTCTTTAAAAACTTTCTGGAGAATTTAGATTCTTTACAGAGGGAGAAATTTTTGACTCTACTGCTGACCTCTTGATGGAATTTCTAGTTAAAATTGCTTGGTCTGGGAACTTGTTGATAAAGAGAAATAGCTCTTACGTGCTAAAGTTAGGTAGTTGCTGTAAGCACAGATTGGGGAGGAGGAGTATTTTTTTGAACACTTAATTGTTTTCTTCCTCTCCCAGGACTCTTTCTGAATTTAGTTTATGCTACAGCATGTATATTTTTAACTTGCCCTTAGGGGAGGTGGGCTGCTGGATTTTGACTTGCATAAGAATTTCACTCACCGCTCTAACATATTTGTCTTCAGCTGATAAGCAAGGGAACACTGGCAGTTAGTGAATTTATCTTTGGTTAGAAGATGTTAAAAGAATGAGGCTTAGCCATTGAAAAAGTTTGAGATACATTTTTTTGTATGTGACCAAAGTGAGAATATGTAATTGTAAAGGGCACCTGTTTCTTTTTTTAAATAATATAATCATGCCTTAATATAATAAACATTAATTAGTTTTCTGTGTTCCTGAAATTAGCTCATTTAAATGTCACACATTCAAATTCTACATAGTTTTATCTGAAAATGTCTTTATTTCACTTCCATTCTTTAAAGATATTTTTGTGGGATGTAAGATTTTGGGGTGATTGTTGTTTTTATTTCAGTATTTTAAAAATGTAGTTTCATGTTTTCTGGCCTCCATTATTTTTGATGAGAATTCAGCTGACATTCGAATCATTATTCCTTTGTATGCAGTGTAGTTTTTTTTTCTAGTTACATTTAGGATTGTCTCTTTTTGCTTTTTAAGCATTTTAATTATGATATACCTAGGTGTGACTTTCTTTATATTATTCCTGCTTGATGTTAATGAAACTTCTTGAATCTGTAAATTTGTCTCAATTTGGGAAAAGTTCAGCTGTTATTTCTTGAATTTTTTTTGCCTCATTCTCTCCTCTCCTTCTGAGACTCTATTTAACCTTTTGAGGGCTTCCCTGGTGGCGCAGTGGTTGAGAGTCCGCCTGCCGATGCAGGGGACATGGGTTCATGCCCCGGTCCGGGAGGATTCCACATGCCGCGGAGCGGCTAGGCTCGTAAGCCATGGCCGCTGAGCCTGCGCGTCCAGAGCCTGTGCTCCGCAATGGGAGAGGCCACAACAGTGAGAGGCCCGCGTACTGCCAAAAAATATATATATAGACTTTTTCACAGGTGTTTGAGGCTCTGTTGATTTTTTTCACTTGTTTTTTTCCCTTCTTCAGATTGAGTAGTTTCTTGCATCTGTCTTCACATTCATAGACTCTATTCTACTGTTAAGCTCATCTTGTGGTTTTTAAAAATTTTCAGATATTGCATTTTTTAATTCTAGAATTTTACAGTTTATTTTTTTTTGTGGTCTCTACTGAGATTTCCTATCTTTCTTTATCATGAGCTTATTTTCCTTTGTGTCCTTGAACATAGTTATAATAACTGCTTTAAAAATCCTTGTCTGCAAAATGCAGCATCTAGGTCTATTTAGCGTGTATCTCCTTGATTATTTTTTCTCTTGAGAATGGGTCATGTTTTCCTGTTTCTATGGGGAATCATTTGGATTGTATTCTGATATTGTGAATGATAAGTTGTATCAGTAGAAACTTTGGATTTTGTTATGTTCTTCTGAAGAGTATTGATCTTTCTTTCTCTCTTTCTCCCTTTTCTTTTTCTTCCCTCCCT
>NW_006786690.1:2739228-2763141 GCF_000442215.2 Lipotes vexillifer | reverse complement strand
TTTCCCTTTCTTTCTTTCTTTCTTTCTTTCTTCCTTCCTTCCTTCCTTCCTTTCTTTTTTCTTTTCTTTTTTCTTTTCTCTTTTCTTTTCCTTTCTTTTCTTTTCTTTTCTCCCTTTCTCTCTTTCTCTCTCTCCCTCTCCCTCTCCCTCTCCTGAACTCAAACTGAAAAACTCTCTCTCCTCTGGTGGGTGGCAGCTCAAATTTCAGTTCAGTTCTTTTAATTGGCCTACTTGGAATCTGCCCTGTGCATATGTACACCAGGGATCAGCCAGCTATCTGGACAGAGTTTTGTGCAGATTTTAGGGCTCCCCCTCTCTGGTTCTCTTTTTTGTGGTGTTCGACATTTTCTGGTGGTGATGGTTTCGCTAAACTCTGTCCTTTGGTTCTTCAAGCCAGCAGGACTGTGAATCGTTCATTGGAATTTTAGCTGCCCTGCATGGCACAAGGTTAAAAGATAAAAATTGGGGAAACTTGTCCAGTGTATTTCCCTTGCAGGTATCAACTCCATCCAACATCTGCTTGCTTTTGTTCATTCTCCAGTGTAGTTCACCCCAAGTGGGTTTTTTTTGTCTAGATGTTATCATTTTTGTGGGGGCAAAGGGTTGATCTTATGGGAACTACTTGGCCATACTAAAAGCTTCAAATTGATTTTTAAAATTAACTTTATAATTTTGGAATAGTTTTAGATTTATAGAATATTTGCAAAAATAGTATAGAGTTCTCAAATTGATTTTAAATGAAAATATTTCTAAAATATACTAATATTTCCTTGACTTCTTAAAATGCTGAATTTAACTGTCAATGTCAGCATTCTGAATACAAATTCAGTAATGCAGTGATGGCCTAAGGAACTATTGAGGTATGTAAGACTATTTTTGCCTTTCTGCTAAATGGCCTCAGCTGTTGTGCTTTTTGAATCTCCTGTGTGTGTGCATGCATGGGTGCGTGTGTGTTTCTGTGTGTTTTCTATTTCTTCCTTTGTCAACTGGTCTCTATTGATGCAGCCCATTTCCTTTGATTTTCTATTGTAATCTTTTGTGGTTTGGGTAAGCCGGATAAACAGACTTGTTAAAGTTTGTTTGAAATAAGAGTAAATAATTTCTGAGAGTTTGAATGTTGAGTTGATGAGTCAGGAACATGACCTTTAGTACATGGTCTTGGTGACATACGTTAGTATTTGTTGTTCAGAGGCTTTTTCTCTAGCCATGTGCTGTCTAGTATGATATGTGGCTAGCCATATGTGGCTATTAAGTGCTTGTTTGAATTGAGATGTACTCTAAGTATAAAACATATACCAGATTTCAAAGATTTAGTACAAAGAAAAGAATGTAATAACTTTATGTTGATTATATGTTCAAATGATAATATTTTAGATATATTGAATAAAATATTTAAATTAATTTCACTTTTTTTTTCTTTTTAAAATATGGCTGCTAGAAAATTTAAATAACAGTTCTGGATCACATTGTAATGGTTGTGGTTCAGGTAACTTATCTTACTTGATAATAGTCGTGTCCATCTGTGTGAGTTGGTGGTTGTACCACACAAATCATGAGACTAACAGGTACAATTCCAGCATTTCCTTCTTATCTTGGTGTTAGAAACTGTAAAAGTGGTTAATAGCATGGACTTAGAGTTCAGACTTCAGTTTTACCACTCCTCAGTTGTGTGACCTGTGGCAGGTTACTCAGTTTCTCTAAATCTCAGTTTCCTTGTTTGAAATATGAGGAAAACAATACCTAACTTCATATGGGTATTGTGAGGATTAATATATCTATATAAAGCACTTTCAAATAGTGCATGTTGAGTGAGAAATCAACTGCTAAATTAAACAGTGGCTATTAACTTGTTTGCAGGCAATTTTGGCAGCATTTTCATTTATTGTAGTTGATTCTTATAGGGAGTAGATTCAAGGTCGATCCAGACAATAAAAAGGGTTATACCTTTGGCTATCTTTGTTTTCTTTCTTATCGTGCAGTATTTTTAGTTATATGGGTTATAATTTGTTCTGAAGAGATAATAGACTTTGTTCCTCCTATTTTAGGCTTTTGATGAGTGAATGTAAACATTCCAGCAGAGCTTGTTTTTTCCATTATGGTTCTGTTGTGCTTAGATGGAAAGTCTGGTCATTGTATATCTGGCACTTAGTTTTAACAAACGATTCTGGCTGAGACATTTCAGATTTGATTTCAGTATGGATTAGAGCCTTTGTTTTCATTTTCAGCATACAGTTCAAATATGTAACAGAGAACAAAAGTAGTACTTAGTAGAATCTTTTTCAACTGTCATTAATTCCCTATGTTATTTCCAGTAGTAGTTTTTGAGTAACAGCTTTGTATTCAGAATTTCTTTTGAATTCTTCATAGTGCTTGAAAAAAATGCTGTCATATTTAAACAGCTTAATATTTTGGCAGTGATTGGGGCAGGAATAAGATTATCATGTATAAACATTTTCTTTAAAAACTTTCTTAAATCTAAAAAAAAAAAAAGTACAGAGGTCTATAAAGTTAATACCCCTGTTTCTACCTTTCCCCAAGTCTGTCCTGAGATATAAGCAATGTTAATTTTGGTTTGTAGCCTCCCACACCTGAGAAATATTTTCAAGCCAAGATTATAGCTCTGTAGTTATCTCTTGAAGGGATTTCTCTTTCTCTCCTTCAGCAAAATATAGGCAGACAAACCCTCACCTCCATCTTGAGGCTTTTCTCTACCTAGTTGCTCAAACCAGAAATCTAGGAGGTACTTGATTTCTTTCTTTGCCTCACTTACCACATCCAAACCATCCACAACTCTTTAGGATTATACCGTTCCCAGTTCAATGTAATCTATGCATTTCTTTCCATCTTCATTGCCTCTACCTAATCCAAGCCACATTCCACTGGGACTATTACAGTAGGCATCCCAGCTTCCATTATTCATCAGTTCCATGCCCCCAACCTGTTTTCCATATGGTAGCAAGTGTTATTTATTGTCTTAAAATTGAAATCCGATTTTACCTTCATATACCTCCGCCCACCAAAACCCTTCAGGGGTATCCCATTATCTCATTCTGTGGCATATTCTCCCCTCCCAGCACGCGCGCGCGCACACACACACACACACACACACACACACACACGCATGTGCGTGCTCCCTGAAGTAAGGAATATATTCTCTACTTGGCACATACTTTGTTACCAAGCACTTACCACATGCTGAGCAATATTATAAGAGATTTTGATATATTAACTCATTTAATCTCATAACAATTCTGTGAAGTGGGTATTATTCCCATATTACTTATGATGAAACTGAGTTCCAGAGAGGTTAAGTGCACAATATCATACAGGTGGTTAAGATGAACCCATATATCAGCCCAGGCTCTCAGCCTTCAGAATCCTTGCTGTTAACCATTGTGTTGAATGATTTCTTTCTATGTAGTAGGTACTTGGTAAACATTTGTTAAACGAATGAAAAATTATTCCCTCTGTGAATGTAAGTTTGAACTCCTTAATTTGGTCTAGAAAGTCTTTCATGATCTGGCCCCTCCCAATACCACTTTCTCTAGTACTTACAGCAATCTAGTCATACTGGCTCTTTGCGGGGCTGGCTTCGTCTCATTCTTTAGGTCTAAGAGATCTTTTATGACCATCTTATCTAAAGTAGGTGCTCCTTGTCATCTCTCTTAGTACTTTGTTTCCCTTTAGGCACTTATTGCAGTTTAAAGTTTTTAACTTGATATATTTATTATCTGTTTCTTCCATAAAATGAAGGTTTCATGAAGTCAGGTCTTATCTGTCTCATTCACAGTTGTTTCTCCAGTGCCAGCTCCCAGTGCTTGGGAGGATAGTAGGTCCTCAGTAAATATGTAATAAATATATCTGAGTCCTAGGCAAGGAGGTGTATAAAAGGTGTTCTGTGAATGAGGAAATTCAGCCCATAGCTTGAACTTCAGTGGCAAGTACTACACAGACTACTGAAATCCTAGAGTGAAGTCTAAATGGCAGCCTATGAAAATCGAATTAATTGTAAACAAACCAGAGCCCTGGTTATTATATCTCCTTTCACTTATATTGAGAGTTTTCTTTTTTCATTCCTTACCACACTTACATATTTTCATTCTTCCTGCTAGTCTTAATTGGAGACAAACAGAGATATTGGTTTGGATACTTATGATTGTAAGTAACAGAAAACTTTGCCCCAGATTGTCTTGAACCACTAAGGCAGCGTATCTAAGAAAGAAGTCTAATAGGAAGACTGGCTCCCTTGTGATTCTTTTGGGTCTGTCCTCTTTTGGTATTGGTTGCAGCCTCAGGCAGTATCAAGTTGGCCACATCAGCCACAGTTTTCTCATCGAAGGGTTTCTTCTTCTGCTATCTTTATCTTAAGAGTGAGAAACTTTTCTCAGGGGACTGTTTTGTCGATTAGAACTGAGTCACATGATTACAGTAGGTCAGTCACTGGCAAGAGGACTGGAACTATCATGACTGGCTTAGAATCAGTCAGGATTTACCCCTAGAATTGGGGATTTGGTTATCATCTCCTGTATCACTTGGGGGAGGGAGGAATGGATTCCTGATTTAAAAAAAGTTGCACGTTCTATCAGCAAAAGAAAGGGGAGAATGGATCTTGGGCAGGCAACTATCAGATTTTGCTGTGTGGCTTCTGTGGTTTGTTACCTCTATCCCAAGGTGATTTGGAGACCTAATTAAATTTTTTGAGAAAACTTATTAAGTCAGAAAGATTTGACTTAATAAGTTTTTTCTATACTGATAACCTTTTTTTGTAATTCAAAGGCTTTCATTGTTAGTAATCAACAGAAAGCTAATAAATAGTAAGGCATCTGCAGGAGATGAAGTCCTATAGAAAGAAAAAAAAAGTACGGGGTGTCGATAAGTTTGTAGTCTAGTTCAGGAGATACAGTGCAGAGATATGAATATTAAAGTAATAATTCACAGTAGTGATTTAAGAGATCACAAGGCAAGTCATGATTTTTTTTTGTTTGTTTTTGCGGTACACGGGCCTCTCACCGTTGTGGGCTCTCCTGTGGCGGAGCACAGGCTCCGGACGCGCAGGCTCAGCGGCCATGGCTCACGGGCCCAGCCACTCCGCGGCATGTGGGATCTTCCCAGACCGGGGCACGAACCTATGTCCCCTGCATTGGCAGGCGGACTCTCAACCACTGTGCCACCAGGGAAGCCCTCATGATTAATTTTTAAAAAATAACATAGAGTTGCTGTTCCCTGAGCGTTTGTAAGAGATGCAGAATCTTGGGCCTCACCCTGGATCTACTGAATGAGAATCTGCATTTTAACAAGATCCTCTGCTGATTTATGTTGACATAAGGGTTTGAAAAGCTGGGCGGGTAATTGGACAGGTAATTGGTTTGGGCTAGAGTGTGATTTAGAAAGTTCTCTTGGGGAAGAGGCTTGAGCTTGACCAGAAGGGCAGGTGCAGCAGGGGCATTTCAGATGGAGGATAATGTGATTTTAGTCACAAAAGTGTCCAGATTTATGTTGACTATTGTACAGGATGAATGGGAGGGGATAATGGAATAGTAGTATGGACCCTCAAGGATATTGGTGGGGAAGGCAATAGGAAAGGAGGAGAGAGACCTCTTTCAAGACCTCATTTTTAAAGGCTATTGTACATGTTTACAAGTTTAAACAAAATTAAATTATTAGCTATATTAGTTGAATCATAATTTGATCACTTACTGAAGGAAACAGAAACAGGCAACCTTTGAAACTACTGGAATGGAATTGTCACTCCCATTTGACAGGTTTAACTGTGGATAGTTGTGGGAGAGCTTTTTCACTAAACCTTGACATTTAGCTAAAACAATTGGCTAAATTGTGTATCTTAGCTATTTCTTCTAAGAGCATTCAAGTAACTTTGAATCTTGATGACTTTAGTAATAACTATAGATTTTAGTGGGTTATTTCAGATAGGTAAGCATGATAAATTTTGGCTGTGCTTTAATTGTTCCCTCTTTGTTTAAAATTTAAGAATAAAGTGAAGAGACATATTTGTATAGTTTTAAATGATTTCTCAATTCACAGTGATTTAGACTAAAGCAAGAGAACATCAAGTCTCCTGTTATAAGTTGAATCACCAACTCAGAGGAGGAGACATGGCAAGCCCTTAAGACTAAAACTCACAAAATCATGATTTATTGGGGGATGTTTATGAGAAAATGCTAAACAAGTATTATTACACTTGTGATAAAGTTGGGGGGTATATTTTGAGTTTCACTGTACCCTATAGTGACATTTTTACTTTGTGTATTCTCAAATTTTTAAATTATTCAGATTAAACTTTGTAGACCACAGGTAATACAAAGGCAAGAACCATGTCTTTTCTTGTTTATCACTGGATTTTCAGCGTTTAGTGTAGGTCCTCACTTGGTTGATGGATGATTAAAAAATAAAGATTTTAATTAAAAAAGACTTACCTGCCCTTGGAGATAATACATAAATGACATAATAAAAGTGGGTTTTAATATAGTTAGAAACTATTTAGAATGGAAGTGGAAACTAGATTAATAATTGAAAAAGACTTTATTTGGAAATAATTTCAAACTTACAAGTTATAAGAATAGGAACAGTACAAAGACACCTTTTACCCAGGTTTACCTATTGTTAACATTTTACCCCATTTGCTTTGTTATTTACTCTTTCTCTTGTAAGTTGTGTACATTGTAGCCCTTTACCCCTAAATACTTCAGTGTGCATTTTAAGAGTAGGGATATATCTTGTATTACAGCATAACAGTTATTAACTCTGTAAATCAGTCTCTACCATACCCCCCAACCTCCCCTTTCCAGAATAGGAAACTAAGACCCAAAGATATTAAGTGATTTACCCATGGTTATATAGTTTCTCAGTGGAAAATGCAGCCTATTTTGCAAGTTAAGTATTGGTTCTCATCCCTAAATCACAGCAGTATCTTTTCTTTTTTTCTCTTGACAAGTCAAATCACTTAACAGTATAATATACTAATTAAAATTTATAATTGTTCTTCTAAAACCAGATATAACCATCCTGCAGCAAGCGTAAAAGACTTGATCTGTAAAGGACTCTGGGTCATCATAATTGTCCTTGACATTGTATTTGGTCTTAAGATAAGCTTTAAGAAACATTAATGTTATATTGTTTTGCACTAAAAGGTACTTGCCTCTGCTTCTTAGTTTTTGTGGAATGAGAGTGTTCTTGAATTTGAGTGTCTAGGTTTTAAGGGGCTCTAGGCTAGTTTGGTTTAAGTAACTTGGCTTTTGCCAAGTGTGAGGCAAGATAGCATAGTGTGGCATTACTTAAGAGTATGAGAGGAGGCTGTTATTTATCAAATCTGACCCCAACAAATGGTGACTAGGTTGCTGGCTTACAAAGAGCAGAGTCCAGAAGGCATCATGAGGAATTCAGAGTTTAATCAATGGAGTAAACATCTTTTCAGTCTTTTTTTTAATTTATTTTTTGGTATGTTTTTCCTCCATGTCAGTGTTTTACCAAAATATGGTCTGCCTACCAAATGCATCAGAATTAGAACTGTTTGGAGTGCTTGTTAAAAATTGCAGATTCCTGAACCCTACCACAGACATACTGAATCAGTGTCTGGAGGTGAGGCCTGGTAATCTGTGTTTTAAACCCATTTCCTTATGGATTTTTATGTATCCTAAGAGTTCTAGAATCCTGCTCCTATGTAGGTGTCTTTCATTTTCAGGGCTTTTCCACATTCATTCTATAACTTGTGTTTTACTTAATTTTCATATGTTTAGGGTGGGAAGGTTTTTGATTGCTTGCTTTTTTGTTGTTAAATGAAAGATTCATGTGCATGGTACAAATATCGAAAAGTATGAAAGTGTATACAATGAACAGTTCCCTCCCCGTTCCCCTGTTTTAGAGCATTGTGCTGTTCTAAGCCCTTTAATATAGTAATTCATTCAGTTCTTCCAAACAATCCAGTGAGTAGGTCATGTTACTGTTCCCATTTTATAGAAGACAAAAACAGGCCCAGAGAGGTTAAATCACTTTTTCAAAGTCACACAGCTAGGAAGTGCTGGAATTGTCTGGGACTCTGGCTCTTAACTCTTAACCACCATCCTCTGCTGAGTGAGAGGATATAAGGATTAACTAGATTAACACATGTGAAGGGCTTGTTTTGGGAGAGTATAGAGTTCATCTTCAACATGGTAAATGTTTCATATGAACTCTTAACAGCCTACCCTGGAGTTTCATCTAAGCCTGGTATCTAATCCTTATGTAATTTCGAACGAATCAGTTCTCTAAATTGCACAGGCTCTCTTCTGGAGAGTAGACTTCATGAATTGGTGATACTGAACAAGAAAATGGTAGCAACTGAGGTCCTTTCAGTGTCCTGTCATTGGCTGGCTGTATTTTATTTACATAAAATACATTCCAGGCAGAGCTTGGGATACGGTAATTCTTCCATTACATATCCTTTGACTTTATTTATAGAATTATTTCTATGATATGGTTATGGCCAGGAAACAGTGATACATTCTTTACATGGCCAGAGATTTTTGACATCTTCTCAAATAGAGGATATCTTTGCTTCCCTCCGTTTAGTGGACTATTTAAACTTTATATAGACCATATTTCTTTTTTTTTTTTTTTTTTTTTCAAAGGAGGATTTATAAAACATCATGCTAAGTCTAGACAGGCTGTTTCTCGGTATGCGGGCCTCTCACTGCTGTGGCCTCTCCCGTTGTGGAGCACAGGCTCCGGACGCGCAGGCTCAGCGGCCACGGCTCACGGGCCCAGCCGCTCCGCGGCATGTGGGATCTTCCCGGACCGGGGCACGAACCCGCGTCCCCTGCATCGGCAGGCGGACTCTCAACCACTGCGCCACCGGGGAAGCCCTAGACCATATTTCTTAAAGCATTAGGGCATAATATATGTCATTTGGAAGAACTTAACATAGAAAATACTTAGATTCATTCCCCTCTCTTATTTTCTAAATGATGTAACGTAGGGATTCTAATGACAGCGCTAGAACTGAAGAACCTGTTGTTAGACCTTGAGTTCTGTGCATGAAGTATCTTTAATGTCAGGTAACATTTACTGAACTCTTAACCATGTGCCAGGAACTGTGTGTACCTTAACTGATTTGATCCTCATAATATCATGTAAGTGTCACAATGTTAAGTATTTTACGGAAGGTCACACAGCTAATAGTTAGTGAAGTCAGGATTCAAATCCAGATGTATTAATCTAAACATTGTTATTTCCTCCATACTCTGCAGACCCTGTAGAAGGATAACAGCTTATTAAATGTGTAGACTCTAAACCTTGGTTCCAGCATGTTTAGCAAAAACTCTGAAGAAATAGATAATAGAAGCCAGGTGACTTCGCCCATTTATTGTGTTGTTTTGTGACTTTTAAGTTAATCTAAATCAAAGAAAGTCATTTTGTGAATTTAGACAGCTAATTTAGATAGAAACCACGTTAAAGATAAGTGAGCTGTTAAAGTTTTAAAGTTCATTCTTTCAGCTACACACTGTTCTCATACATTCCCTTGAAAATATGTCAAGGAAAATATTGATAAGTTAATGGTCAGGAGCCCATTCTTACCTTCAGGTCCCAGCTTCTCTTTCTCTTCCCCTAGTCATAGTCATCCCTCACCCCCAGTTCCTTAAACACAAAGAAATAAAGAGGACCAAGTTAAAGCTCTCTTTCTAGGGTGTTTTTTTAAAAATTTAGTTATTTATTTTTGGCTGCGTTGGGTCTTCGTTGCTGCACTTGGGCTTTCTCTGGTTGCGGTGCATGGGCTTCTCATTGCGGTGGCTTCTCTTGTTGCGGAGTATGGGCTCTAGGCGCATGGGCTTCAGTAGTTGTGGCTCGCGGGCTCTAGAGTGCAGGCTCAGTAGTTATGGTGCACAGGCTTAGTTGCTCCATGGCATGTGGGATCTTCTGGGACCAGGGCTCGAACCCATGTTCCCTGCATTGGCAGGTGGATTCTTAACCACTGCGCCACCAGGAAAGCCCCTATAGGGTGTTTTAAAATCTGACTATTCTGAAAACTGATTAAACTGGGTTTTCTAAGTGAGCAGTTCCTTAACCTTGAATTGGTAAAACATTAAAGTATTTATGGCACCTACCACTGACCCCTGTTCTGCAATGTAGGAGTTAATCCAGTAGTTTCTGAATAAATCCTGGTATTAGACAATTCAAGAATTACAGCAGAGGTGGGGCAGGGGAAGGGTACAGAACAGTGAGTGTATGAGAAGAACCCTAGATAGCAAATTAAACAAAACTACCCCTTTTGTAAGAACAAAACCTAAATGAATGCTAAGATTCATTATTTGTCTGGAATTGGTGGTTATTTCTGTCAGTGGTATTGTTCATGTTTTTGCTTTGATTATTTGGATTTTCTAATTTTTAAGAAATATAGACATGTATGTTTTCTGTAATATGAAGTTATAGTTTAAAAACTATGTATTGCAAATTAAAATTTTGTCCAGTATGTGATATTTATACTTGTAATCTGTGTCTATGTATTTTATTTTATTTATTTTTTTATAAGATTAAAAAATTTATATATATATATTTATTTATTTTTGGCTGAGTTGGGTCTTCGTTGCTGCGTGGGCTTTCTCTAGTTGCGGCGAGTGGGGGCTGCTCTTCATTGCAGTGCACGGGCTTCTCGTTGTGGTGGCTTCTCTTGTTGCGGAGCACAGGCTGATGCACGGACTTCAGTAGTTGTGGCATGCGGTCTCAGTAGTTGTGGCACGTGGGCTCAGTAGTTGTGGCACATGATCTCTAGAGCACAGGCTCAGTAGTCGTGGTGCATGGGCTTAGTGGCTGCGCGGCATGTGGGATCTTTCCGGACCAGGGCTTGAACCCGTGTCCCCTGCGTTGGTGGGCAGATTCTGTGCCACCAGGGAAGTCCTGAGTCTATGTATTTTAAAAACAGCTTTACTGAGCTATAATTCAGATATTATTCAGTTCAGCCAGTTAAAGTGTACAATTCAATGTTTTTTGGTATATTCACAAAGTTATGCAACCATCACCACAGTCTAATTTTAGAACATTTTTATCACTCCAAAAAGAAGCCTTTTACCCATTAGCAATCATTCCCAACTCCCCTTTCTTTCCTCCCCTCTACCAGCCCTAGGCAACTGCTAATCAACTTTATGTCTCTGGGTTTGCCTATTTTGGACATTTCATATAAATGGAATCATATAATATGTGGCCTTTTGTGACTGGTTCCTTTTATTTAGCATAATTTTTCAAAGTTCATACAAGTTATAACGTGTCAGTAATATATTGCTTTTTATTATCAAATAATATTCCATTTTATGTATATATATCCCCTTTCATTTTTTTTTTTTTTTTTGCTGTAAGCGGGCCTCTCACTGTTGTGGCCTATCCCATTGCGGAGCACAGGCTCCGGATGCGCAGGCTCAGCGGCCATGGCTCACGGGCTCAGCTGCTCCGCGGCATGTGGGATCTTCCCAGACTGGGGCACAAACCCGTGTCCCCTGCATCAGCAGGCGGACTCTCAACCACTGCGCCACCAGGGAAGCCCTCATATATTTTTTATTTTGTTTTTTAATATTTGTAAATTTTATAGAAATATAGTTGATTTGCAATGTTATGTTAATTTCTGCTGTACAGCAAAATTATTGTTATGCATGTATATATTCTTTTTCATGTTCTTTTCCATTATGGTTTATCACAGGATATTGAATATAGTTCCCTGTGCTGTATAGTAGGACCTTGTTGTTTATCCATCCTATATATAACAGTTTGCATCTGCTAATTCCAAACTCCCACTCCTTCCCTCCCCCCCACCCTGCCTTGGCAACCGGAAGTCTGTTCTCTATGTGAGCCTGTTTCTGTTTCATAGATATGTTCATTTGTGTTGTGTTTCAGATTTTACATATAAACGATATCATATGGTATTTGTCTTTCTCTTTCTGACTTATTTTGCTTATCATGATAATCTCTAGGTCTATCCATGTTGCTGCAAATGGCATTATTTCATTCTTTTTTATGGCTTAGTAATAATCCATTGTATTAATTTTGCTTTTTAAATTGAATATATCTGAGAAACCTCCACTTCTGGGAAGATGGATTGGATGGTGGTGGTGAGTTTCCTGGGTTTTTGCTTCATACATCCCAGACTTGGCACTATAGAACCCAGCAACCCAGAAACTCCCAACAATTGTAGACAGAAACAACAAAAACAAAAACTCTGACAAAAGGCTGCTCTCTCTAGCCAAAAAACCAGGAAAAGGGGCAGCCTAAGCAGGACAGAAAACTTTCAGACAATAGCTGCTCTATTCCAAACACCACGGGAAAAATCTATGGTCCTGTTTTCCACCCATGCCAGTGAAGGCCGAATGGGTTAGTCCTGACTTCCACCCTCTGGTGGTGTGATGTCATTTAACAAATCCTTTACTGATGGGCATTGGGAGATCCCCAGTGTTTTGCTATTATAAACAACACTTTATTTTTCCTTCCTCTTGTATCCTTGGACATCTGTATAAGTGTTTCTATAGAATAAATTTCCAGACATGAAATTGTTGGGTCAATAGCATACAGTGAAGCCTTCAAAAATGACCATTAGATGACATTAAAATTTGGAAATATATAAGAAGTATTAAATTTTCTATCTTCTTTCTGTTGTTCAGATTGGGTAATTTTTATTATTCTGTTTTTCAGTTCACCAATTCTTTCCTCTGTCCTCCATTGGCTGTTGAGCCCATCCTCTGAGCTTTTTATTTCAGTTATTGTATTTTTCAGTTCTTAAATTTCTGGTTCTTCTTTGCATCTTGAATTTCCTTGCTGAGGCTATTTTTATGTTTATTTTAAGCTGTTCATAATTGCTCATTGAAGCCATTTTATCATGGCTGCTTTAAAATCTTTGTCAGCTAATTCTAACATTTATGTCATCTTGATGTTGACAACTTTTGATTGCAATTTTTCATTCGGTTTGATATGGTTCTTGGTATGACAAGAGATTTTCAGTTGAAACCTGAACATTTTCTTATTATGTTGTGAAACTCTGGATCTTGTTTAAACCTTCTGTTTAAACTTCTCTGACACTCAAATAAGACTTCTCTGACATTGCTCTGGAGGGGAGTGGGAGAGAAGAACGGCAGTGGGAAGCAGAAGCCAGATGGACATAGACATCCAAGTGGAGATAGAAGTCCAGGTGCCCCACTCGGCCTCCATTGATACCCAAGGTGGGGAGGCTCCTCATTATTGTTGGGCAGGGGTGAGGGTTCCAGCTCCCCATGTGGTCTCCACTGACACCCCAGTCAAGGTGGCCTCATTACAGCTGGTTGATGTTGAAAGTCCTGACTACTCTACTAGGCCTCCTCCCCTGACACCCCTCTGCTTCCCTCTCTTCCAACCAAGAAAAAGAGGGGTTTCTCATTACTGGCTGGCAGGGTTTAAAGCCTGGCTCCTTCTTTGGCCTTGTCTGATACCATCCTGGTGGGGGCATTACAGCCTCCAGAGGGTTGATTATATTAGTTTGGGAATAAAATATTTTAAAAAGCTGTATAGTGTGATCACACGTTTAAAAGAAAAGAGTAGTGTGTACATAGAAAATAAAAATCTAGAAGAATAGTGAATGGTTCAAGGGTAGGGGAACTCTGACTTTCTATAGTGTTTCAGTTTTTATTTTAAAAATAATAGAGGTAAAAGACCTATACTCAGAAAACTATAAAACACTGATGAAAGACATTGAAGACAACAGAAACAGATGGAAAGATATACCATGTTCTTGGACTGGAAGAATTAATATTGTTAAAATGACCATAACACCCAAGGCAATCTACAGATCAGTGCAATCCCTATCAAAATACCAATGACATTTTCCACAGAACTAGAACAAATAATTAAAAATATTGTATGAAAACACAAAAGACCCCAAGTAGCCAAAACAACCTTGGAGAGAAGAACAGAGAGGGGAGAAATCATGCTCCCTGACGTCAGACAATACTACAAAGCTATAATAATGAAAACCGTATGGTATTGGCACAAAGACAAACTTATAGTTCAATGGAACAGGATAGAAATCCCAGAAATAAACCCACGCACCTATGGTCAGTTAATCTACGGCAAAGGAGACAAAAATATACGGTGGAGAAAAGACAGTCTCTTCAATAAATAGTGTTGGGAAAACTGGAGCCACATGTAAAAGAATGAAATTAGAATATTCTCTAATACCATACACAGAAATAAATTCAAATTGATTAAAAACCTAAATGTAAGACCAGATACTATAAAACTCCTAGAGGAAAACATAGATAAGTGAGGTTTTAAAGTTTTACCTTTAGCATGAATTCTATCTAAATTAGCTGTCTAAATTTATAAAATGGCTTCCTTTGATATAGATTAACTTAAAAGTCACATAGAACACTCTTTGACATAAATTGCAGCAATATTTGTTTGGATCCGTCTACTAAAGCAAAGGAAACAAAAGCAAAATAAACAAACGGGACCTAATGAAACTTAAAAGCTTTTGCACAGTGAAGGAAACCAATGACAAAATGAAAACACAACCTATTGAATGGAAGAAGACATTTGCAAATGATATGACTGATAAGGGATTAATATCCATTAATATACAAAATATATAACCAGCTCATACAACTCAACATTTAAAAAACAATCAGATTAAAAAATGGGCTGAAGAACTGAATAGACATTTTTCCAAAGAGGAAATGCAGATGGCCAACAGGCACATGAAAAGATGCTCAACATCACTAATAATCAGGGAAATGCAAATGAAAACCACAACAAGATATCACCTCACACCGGTCAGAATGGCGATCATCAAAAAGACTGCAAATTGCAGATGTTGGCAAGGATGTGGAGAAAAGGGAACCCTTGGACACTATTGGTGGGAATGTAAATCGGTGCAGTCACTGTGGAAAGCAGTATGGAGGTTTCCCCCAAAACTAAAAATTGCACTGCTATATGACCCAGGAGTCCCACTCTTGGATGTATATCTGAAAAAAACGAAAACACTAATTCAAAAAGATACATGCACCTCAATGTTCATAGCAGCATTATTTACAATTGTGATGGTATGGAAATAACCTAAGTGCCCATCAACAGATGAATGGATAAAGAAGATGTGGTGTATGTATACAATGGAATACTACTGAGCCATAAAAAAATGAAATTTTGCCATTTGCAGCAACATGGATGGACTTGGAGGGCATTATGCTAAGTGAAATAAGTCAGACAGAGAAAGACAAATACTGTATGATATCACTTATATGTGGAATCTAAAAAATGCAACAAACTAGTGAATAAAACAGAAGAAGCAGACTCACAGATATAGAGCACGAACTAGTGGTTACTAGTGGGGGGGAGGGTCAATAGAGGGGTAGGAGTAAAAAAGGGTTATTTTGGGATTATATGAAATCATGTGTGTGAAATTTTCGAAAATTTTAAAGCAGTATAGAATTTAAAGAATTTCATTTAATAAAAAAAATTTAAAATGAGTGTATATGTTACTGTTAGAAGCAGTAAAAAAAAAAAAAAGCATACTTTTTTTAGATGCTATGTGTTCTTTTTTTTTTTTGCGTTATGTGGGCCTCTCACTGCTGTGGCCTCTCCCATTGCAGAGCACAGGCTCTGGATGCGCAGGCTCAGTGGCCATGGCTCATGGGCCCAGCCGCTCCGCAGCATGTGGGATCTTCCTGGACCAGGGCACAAACCCGTGTCCCCTGCATCGGCAGGCGGACTCTCACCACTGCGCCACCAGGGAAGGCCCTATGTGTTCATTTTTAACATTAATAAAAACTGGATGCAGAATAAGATACCCTGATTCCCAGTGTAGTATGCTTTCCATTATACCATAATATCCTCCTCACCTCCTCAGTCAGTTGTACCAATAGGTTGTATTTATTTTAATTCATACTGAAGAGAGTAATTTTGATTCTTTAACTTTGTTGAAATGGAATTTTATTAGTACACCTTGGATTAAAGGAGGGAGTTTTTGATTTATGACTACTGGACATCCGAGTTTTTCCACTGTTTCACTCTACTTTATGAAAACATCATCTGGCTAGTAGCTGCCAATTTTCTAGTGCTGTTATGACTTTGGAAAAACTTACTCATGGCAGTACTTCTTATTTGAATTGTCATGAGTTTTAGGAGAGCAGTTAATACAAAGGCGTTTTCCAGATTTATCCTGAAGAGTGCACATGCTAAGTTATTTATTTATTTATTTATTTTTGGCTGCTTTGGGTCTTTGTTGCTGCACATGGGTTTTCTCTAGTTGTGGCGAGCAGGAGTTACTCTTCGGTGCAGTGTGCAGCCTTCTCATTTTGGTGGCTTCTCTTGT
This sequence comes from Lipotes vexillifer, assembly GCF_000442215.2. Classification (NCBI taxonomy): domain Eukaryota; kingdom Metazoa; phylum Chordata; class Mammalia; order Artiodactyla; family Lipotidae; genus Lipotes; species Lipotes vexillifer. The sequence continues at coordinate 2,746,829 of NW_006786690.1, read as the reverse complement.
TGTGGAGCAGGGGCTCTAGGGCACGTGGGCTTCAGTAGTTATGGCACGCGGGCTCAGTAGTTGTGGTGCACGTGCTTAGTTGCTCCACGGCATATGGGATCTTCCCGGACCAGGGCTCGAACTTGTGTCCCCTGCATTGGCAGGCGGATTCCCAACCCCTGTGCCACCAGGGGAGTCCCCTGTATTATATTTAATCAGGTAACTGCTTTTATTTTTTTAACTCCCCTCCATTTCCCCACTAGTTTAGGAATTAATGACTTTACTAATGTATCATTTTACTGAAATGCCTTCTGAAGTTTTTGAGACTTACTTTAGGATAATAAACAGTACTTCTACCAGCATCTTTGAGTGACTTGTTGAAAGTTAGTTTCTGGCTCTATTCATAGACTTTATGGTGAAGAGGGCTGTGTTGGCTGCTAGTGAGTGTCAGAATGTTCTCTTCCAGCCTGCTTGCTCGCTCTTCCATTTCCTGCTCCCCCCTCCCTCCTTTTTAAACTTGGGGGGCATACTTGATGGAATTCAAGATTTGTCCCACTCTAATTTTTAGGAAAATTGTGTTATCGTAGAGCTCAGGGAAGTCAGCTGGTTCATTTATTAAGTAGGATTACAAATAACTTATTATAAAGATGTCTTTTGTTATTTTCTTGTTCCCTGAAGGAATGTGTAAACAAGGTATGGGATTTTTATAATGAATAATTTTGAAAAAATTATTTATTTATTTGTTTGGCTGCACTGTGTCTTAGTTGTGACATGCGGGATCTTTTAGTTGCGGCATGCGGGCTCTTAGTGCAGCGTACGGGATCTAGTTCCCTGACCAGGGATAGAAGCCAGGCCCCCTGCCTTGGGAGTGTGGAGTCTTAACCACTGGACCACCAGGGAAGTCCCATGAATAATTTTGTTTAATGTGGCGGAGGTTGGCAGTTATTTTACCCTTTGGAGAGAGGCACTCGTTTCCCTGTTTATGTTGCCCTGTAAAGAATACTGTTTCACAGAACAAGAAATGACTTACGTTTCATAAAACCTATGATAGTCTTTGCCCTGACACAAGGATATATGTACCCCCTAGGGATTGATTGGACCTGTGCTGTCCAATAAGGTAGCCATTAGCCACGTGTGGCTGTTTAAATATAAATTAATTAAAAGTAAATAAAATTCAGTTCATTTGAACAAGCCACATTTTAAGTGCTCATTAGCCATATATCACAAATAACTACTGTATTGAGCAGTGATAATTCAGATAATTTCTATCATTGCAGACAGCTCTTTTGGACAGCGCTATATTAGACTGGCCATTTTTAAGAAAAAGAGGCGGGAATTCCCTGGTGGTCCAGGGGTTAGGGCTCTGCGCTTTCACTCCCGAGGGCCTGGGTTCAATCCCTGGTCAGGGAACTAAGATCCTGCAAGCTGCGCAGTGTGGCCAAAACAAAAAAAAGAGAAAGAGGCAAATGAAAGACCTGAATTTCTTCCTTCCACAATGCAACTTTTCCTGTCTCCTAGTACCCTTGACTAAAATTCAGGAAAAGGTCTATTGTTTTGTGTATCATCACTTTGGCCTTGTTTTTTTAATGTTTATTTCTGTTTTCAGGCCGGCAGTGATGGTGAAAGCATAGGAAACTGCCCGTTTTCCCAGAGGCTCTTCATGATTCTTTGGCTCAAAGGAGTTGTGTTTAGTGTCACAACTGTTGACCTGAAAAGGTAAGATTTGGTTGTAGTTGGGGATCAACTTGATGTTTTCAGTTTGATCCTCTCCTCATCCCTCACTTTGCTTGCATATGTTCTATAAAGAAATGTATTAAAGTTCAGCTGATTTATGGGCACATTTAACTTGTATGAGTATTATGGATAATTCACAATGTAAGTATATTGCTTGTGGCCTTTCAGTCTTTTTAGGAACTTATTGTATGTTTACCTTATAATATCAAGAGCAGCACCAGGAGCTGTTTTAGGGTAGAAGCAGTGAAATCTTTGACTTTACAGATAAACATGTAACTATGCAGAACTTTCTAAGCAGACAACTTCTCAAATGTGCTCGTAGACACATGGCCTATACAATCTGGATCTTTAAAACCAAGAGTGGGATTTTTGGAGGCTGATTACTGCTGTGGTCTTTTTCATTTCATCTACTTTTCAAAGCATAATAGGAGTGTTCTATAATATGATTTTAACCATATTTGGTTAAATACAATTATAGAATAAGAGCAGTTATGTATGGCCCTGTGATTGTTCTTGCTAGGTGAAGGGTTGTTTGTGACTTTCTCTGTCCAGACCAAAGTGGAGAGGGCTGAGAAGAGCCCTGAGAGCAGTAAGCTTTTTTTACTCAGTAACTTCTTATTCTTCCTTAGCAAACAGGTCTGAGGCGAAGAACATTCATACTTAAAAAAAAAAAAGATTTAAACCAAGGGTTGAGAACATTTTTACCAATAGAAAATCTGGGATTTGGCAGTGGAAATGTATTCCTCTTGACACAAATGCCACAAAGCAAAAAATGCTTTGCTACTTATTTTTTAAGCATATTAGACATGTGCAGTGTCCAAGAAAAAATAATGACAGGCTATCACTGGATGGGGAGCAGAATTCATGAACATTCTCCTTCTGGGCATCACAATGTGAGAATTACCTGACAGCTGTAATCCCATTCCCTGTTCTAGGTTAGCATTCTCTGGGACCCCTGTCAGTTCCTTAAAATTTATTTTTTACTTCACTTAATTGAGATTTTGCAGACCTAAAATCTATTTATTGAAAATAAGCCATAAAGTCTTCCAGGAACCCCTTTGGTTATATACATGAATGTAGAAATAAGCCTTTGGGAATTGTAAGAACTACGGGCTCATTTGAAGACATACCTAACTCATATTGGACAGAGCTATTTTAAGAATGAAATAATTTATATAGTTACCCTTCTATTACTGTTTTTTTCCTACATGCATTCACAAAGGGAGTTTCCCAATATAACTCCTAAAAATAGACTGTGCCACCAAGCACATACCCTTAGTGTGTCTTAAAATACATGGATTTCTCCTCTTCCATTTTTGGCTTGGAGCAAGTGAGTTGACTAACATGCTTTGAAAAAGCCTTTTTTGAACAGGTCAATACAGTGCTTGATTGTGGTGCACACCAGTAATAGAACCATAAACGATGGGAATCTGGTTCAGAAAAGGAAGTGAACTCATAACGGCTGTTTCTAAGTCATCTGTTTCACTTTTCGTTTACAAAGTTTTGATGGCATTATTCTTGGAAGTTGATTGATATTTGGGGTTTTGTATATGTTTAGGAGTAATGTGCCCTACATGTAAAAAGTGACACATGGGAAGTAGGATGAAAGATTCAGGGCCTCCCAATTAGAAAATTTGCTACTCAAAGAAGACGTGTGTTTATTTCCTAGAGCTTTGTGTAAAATCTACAGAGAACGCTTAATACTGGAGCCTATATTCTTTAGCTTTCTTTAAAAGTCTTAGGTCTACAGTACATATAAAAAAATCCTTCTTAAGGTCAATTAAAAGTGTACAAGTAGTACATGATAATGAGTCCCCTTCATCCCTAACCTTGGTCATCAGGTTCCCCTTCACAGAGAATTGCATTTAGGTTTGGTCTTTACCATCCTTCCAGACCTTTTCTATGAGTTTACATGCTTATATATATAGTCTTAAGTAAGATTTCAAAGAGAAGGTACCCCAAGAGAGTGAACGTTGGCTCAAAAAAAAAAAACAGTATAAATAAAATAAAGTTGTCACTGAGGACTAAAACATGCTGTAGTAAAAAGTACCTTTCATAATATATTCTTAACTTTAAAACTTTAAATATGATTGTTTTTAGAAAGCTGTGGGGGAGAAAGATTTGGTGCCTATACTGCTTATTTTCCTGCTTTTCCTGATAATTGCCTAATTTCTTGGTGAAATGTACTGATCCCAGAACAAACTGGCGGAGAGCAATAGAACTCTACTGAGAGCTTTTTAGAAGCCCACTCTCTGCTCTGAAAAAATTATTGTTAAATGACATTTCATCCATAAGAACAAGCCAGTTTCTAGTTCTGGCACTGTGTAACACGTTCTCTTTGAAGCTCAGTCGGTGTTAGTGACTATGCTGGTGGTATTCATATGCCCCTGTGAGGCTTGGAACAACCTCCCGTTGCTTCCTGCGAGTGCTGCCTTCATACTTTTGTGGGAGTGATTGCTAAACCTAGTTTTTTGTTTATGCTGCGGTCGTATTACAGAACTTTCAGATTAAAAAAAAAAGTTCCCAGGCTTTAGGAATTCAGGTTTATATCAACTGCCATTTGAACAAAAGCTTCAGGTAAATATAAGTGAAAATATTAAAATATGGGACACATTTCAGGATGTTATCATGTGTCATCAAAAGGGGAGCAACCATGGCATAGCAGAAAGTGTTAGGGGTAGAGACTTGGTTCTGTGTGGAGAGAGCCCTGTCTCTGATTTCCCTGGGCAAGCTGTCTCATCTTCTTGGAGGTCAGTTACCTCATTTTTAATCTCAGTAAGAAAGAAGGGAAAAATAAACTAACATTTCTTTATTGTCTATAACGTGCTAAACACTGTTCAGGGTACTTTTTACTATTGTTATCAGACCATTTTCAGACCTATTATTGAATAGAATTTATTATTTTTATCACACTGGTGTTACAGGGCCTTTGTGGCTGACAGGTTCATGGCAGTGATCAAGATCTTTATTTGAAGACTTCCATTATCTTCATTATGCTCAGAAGTTCTTAAATCAGAGATCAGCATCATTAGAGCACAGATAAGCCTGAGAGGTAGGCTGGGGGAAGAGAAAGAAGGAAGCGTGAGAACAGTAATAAGAGAGAGAGACAGACACACATACATATACACACTGAGACATTGACTTGGATATAGCTGAGTGTGGCCATATAGTTGTTACGGTAAACTCTTCTGGTTTGGGGAAATGAGAGTGGAAATGATAACTTTAAGGAATTAGCTTTTTATTGTAAAAGCAGTGATATCTGCTATATTACCAGTGAATAAAATTCCTCCTCCATGATATTCTCTGAGAAAATAGATAAATTGGAGAAGACCACTTTAAAAGTCTGGGAAATATTTGTTTTCATTTTTCCCATTCCCACCTTAAACATTGAAACTGTCTCATCCTTTGTGGTGTCACCAGTTTCTTCTGCTTCAGAAGTCAGCATACCATTTGTAACATTGTATGAGTCAGACCCAAAAGTAAATTGCCATGATTATGGCATAAGGTTTTGCATTATTATTATAATAGTTTAAACTTTAACAATTTTGTTATAGTTTTTAAAATGTTACAGCAGAACTATAAAACTGATAGTTCTGTATATCTTAAAGAGTTATAAACTCAGAACAAAATCTGATTTCCAAATAGATTCTTCAGGTAATTTGCTTTCATTATCATGTCTCTGTGGTTCTACCCTTCTGAAAATAGTCTTCAGCAAGTTGAGAGATCAATTTGAGTTCCAGGTACATCTTCAGTACACAGCAGCATGAATAACACATACAGAGAGACTAGTAGTGGAGTGGAACAGGCCAGCCTTTTAGAGAAATCATTTCCTGCTGCTGGTCAGTCAGGAAAGTACAGACTCTGTTCTTCCCCTTTGTAAAGTTGACTTGGGCTACGTGAAGCCCTTGTTAGAATGGTCCTACAATTCAAGATATGGGTCTCATGAATGCATTTTGAATCACATGTATACATACCCTGTGTGTGTGTGTATGAGACAGAGAGAGATAGAGACAGAGGCAGACAGAATTTCACTGCCACTGCCACATGTCTTTATGTTCTTTTTCAAGATAATTTCAAAGATGAAAAATCCTGTTGAGGCCACTAAGAGCTGAAATAGAAAAATGGATTGTTAGTGAAAGGTTTTCTAAACCTGTTGTCAGTATAAACTCTTCTTATAAACTATAAATAAAATCTGTTGAGCATTATAAAAGCTGAATTTGATAACTTTTCATGGGTGCTATTTTGTTCTAATATGATTGCTCCACAAGTTGACATTAAAGTAGACAGAGATCAGCAGTATACCACATTTAATCACAATAAATAAAATCCTTTAACTGGTTGAACGGGACACACAGACAAAATACTTAGTAACTGGGATCTTGGTGTGTGTGGTTTGATGTTCACAATTCAGTAATTCAGTTAGTAACTTTAGTATTAGTCAGAATATAGCAAATCTAGTGAAGGATAATTAATAGGAGTAAAGTGATCTGAAACAAAAGATTTGTGTTGTTACCTTTTTTTGCTTATTTGCCATCTGGTGTCCAGCATTCTCTTGATTTGTATGAAATAATTCTATGCCTTGAAAATCAACACCTTTAAAGTTTTAAAAGGGAACTCAATTAACGTGTAAGTCTACATATTTCGTATTTTTTTCTCTCCATTTAGTGAGCCAACTAGTTACAGTAGGTCATTTTTAAGGATCAGCTCCAGTGTCCTGTGGCTGTGCTGTACTCATTTTATACCAAGCAGCTGGAACCGAGCCACCAGCCCGAGGGCCTCCAATTGTTTGTGCTGAATTAAATTTTAATTGCAATTAAGCCACTTAAGTTGCTTAAAGTATTAGCTCCTATAAGGTGTCTCCTTTTCATTCCTGTCTTTCCCTTTCTTTCTGTTTCTTATTTTAGTTTTTTCTTTTTTTTAATGAGTATTCACCATCCAGTTTTTTAATTTTTTTAAAATTAAAAAAAAGTTTAAACATCTTCATTGGAGTATAGTTGCTTTACAATGTTGTGTTAGTTTCTGCTGTATAACAAAGTGAATCAGCTATATGTATACATATATCCCCATATCCCCTCCCTCTTGCGTCTCCCCCCCACCCTCCCTATCCCACTCCTCTAGGTGGTCACAAAGCACTGAGCTGATCTCCCTGTACTATGCAGCTGCTTCCCACTAGCTATCTGTTTTACATTTGGTAGTGTATATATGTCAACGCTACTCTCTCACTTCATCCCAGCTTACCCTTTGCCCCTCCCCATGTCCTCAAGTCCATTCTCTACATCTGTGTCTTTATTGCTGTCCTGCCCTGCCCCTAGGTTCATCAGAACCTTTTTTTTTTTTTTAGATTCCCTATATATGTGTTAGCATACGGTATTTGTTTTTCTCTTTCTGACTTACTTCACTCTGTATGACAGACTCTAGGCCCATCCACCTCACTACAAATAACTCAATTTTGTTTCTTTTTATGGCTGAGTAATATTCCATTGTATATGTGTGCCACATCTTCTCTATCCATTCATCTCTTGATAGACATTTAGGTTGCTTCCATGTCTTGGCTATTGTAAATAGTGCTGTAGTGAACATTGTGGTACATGACTCTTTTTGAATTATGGTTTTCTCAGGGTATATGTCCAGTAGTGGGATTGCTGGGTCATATGGTAGCTCTATTTTTAGTTTTTTAAGGAACCTCCATACTGTTCTCCATAGGGGCTGTGTCAATTTACATTTCCACCAACAGTGCAAGAGGGTTCTCTTTCCTCCACACCCTCTCCAGCATTTATTGTTTGTAGATTTTTTTTTTTTTTTTTTTTTTTTTTTTTGCGGTCCGTGGGCCTCTCACTGTCGTGGCCTCTCCCGTTGTGGAGCACAGGCTCCGGACGCGCAGGCTCAGC
>NW_006786690.1:2676048-2739012 GCF_000442215.2 Lipotes vexillifer | reverse complement strand
TTTTTGTGGTACGCGGGCCTCTCACTGTTATGGCCTCTCCCGTTGCAGAGCACAGGCTCCGGACACGCAGGCTCGGTGGCCATGGCTCACGGGCCCAGCTGCTCTGCGGCATGTGGGATCTTCCCAGCCCGGGGCACGAACCCGTGTCCTCTGCATTGGCAGGCGGACTCTCAACCACTGCGCCACCACGGAAGCCCCATCATTGTAGTTTTGATTTGCATTTCTCTAATGATAAGTGATGTTGAACATCCTTTCATGTGTTTGTTGGCAATCTGTATATCTTCGACAGAGAAATGTCTGTTTAGGTCTTCTGCCCATTTTTGGGTTGGGTTGTTTGTTTTTTTGAAATTGAGCTGCATGAGCTGCTTATATATTTTGGAGATTAATCCTTTGTCAGTTACTTCGTTTGCAAATATTTTCTCCTATTTTCTTCTTGTTTCTGGTTTCCTTTGCTCTGCAAAAGCTTTTAAGTTTCATTAGGTCCCATTTGTTTAGTTTTGTTTTTATTTCCATTTCTCTAGGAGGTGGGTCAAAAAGGATTTTGCTGTGATTTATGTCATAGAGTGTTCTGCCTATGTTTTCCTCTAAGAGTTTGATAGTGTCTGGCCTTACATTTAGGTCTTTAATCCATTTTGAGTTTATTTTTGTGTATGGTGTTAGGGAGTGTTCTAATTTCATTCTTTCACATGTAGCTGTCCAGTTTTCTCAACACCACTTATTGAAGAGGCTGTCTTTTCTCCATTGTATATTCTTGCCTCCTTTATCAAAAGTAAGGTGACCATATGTGTGTGGGTTTATGTCTGGGCTTTCTATCCCATTCCATTGATTTGTATTTCTGTTTTTGTGTCAGCACCGTATTGTCTTGATTACTGTAGCTTTGTAGTATAGTCTGAAGTCAGGGAGCCTGATGCCTCCAGCTCCGTTTTTCTTTCTCAAGATTGCTTTGGCTATTCGGGGTCTTTTGTGTTTCCATACAAATTGTGAAATTTTTTGTTCTAGTTCTGTGAAAAATGCCATTGCTAGTTTGATAGGGATTGCATTGAATCTGTAGATTGCTTTTCGTAGTATAGTCATTTTCACAATGTTGATTATTCCAATCCAAGAACATGGTATATCTCTCCATCTGTTATATCATCTTTAATTTCTTTCATCATTGTCTTATAGTTTTCTGCATACAGGTCTTTTGTCTCCTTAGGTAGGTTTATCCCTAGGTATTTTATTCTTTTTGTTGCAATGGTAAATGGGAGTGTTTCCTTAATTTCTCTTTCAGATTTTTCGTCATTAGTGTATAGGAATGCAAGAGATTTCTGTGCAATAATTTTGTATCTTGCTACTTTACCAGATTCATTTATTAGCTCTAGTAGTTTTCTGGTAGCATCTTTAGGTTTCTTTGTGTATAGTATCATGTCATCTGCAAACAGTGACAGTTTTAATTCTTCTTTTCTGATTTGGTTTCCTTTTATTTCTTTTTCTTCTCTGACTGCTGTGGCTAAAACTTTCAAAACTATGTTGTATAATAGCGGTGAGAGTAAGCAACCTTGTCTTGTTCCTAATCTTAGTGGAAATGGTTTCAGTTTTTCACCATTGAGAACGATGTTGGCTGTGGGTTTGTCATATATGGCCTATATTATGTTGAGGTAGCTTTCCTCTATGCCCACTTTCTGGAGAGTTTTTATCATAAATGGGTGTTGAATTTTGCTGAAAGCTTTTTCTGCATCTATTGAGATTATCATATGGTTTTTATCCTTCAATTTGTTAATATGGTGTATCACATTGATTGATTTGTGTATATTAATGCGTCCTTGCATTCCTAGGATAAACCCCACTTGATCGTGGTGTATGATCCTTTTAATGTGCTGTTGGATTCTGTTTGCTAGTATTTTGTTGAGGATTTTTGCATCTATGTTCATCAGTGATATTGGCCTCTAGTTTTCTTTTTTTATGATCTCTTTGTCTGGTTTTGGTATCATGGTGATGGTGGCCTCGTAGGATGAGTTTGGGAGTGTTCCTCCCTCTGCTATATATTTTGGAAGAGTTTGAGAAGGATAGATGTTAGCTCTTCTCTATATGTTTGATAGAATTCTCCTGTGAAGCCATCTGGTCCTGGGCTTTTGTTTGTTGGAAGATTTTTAATCACAGTTTCAATTTCACTGCTTGTGATTGGTCTGTTTATATTTTCTGTTTCTTCCTGGTTCAGTCTTAGAAGCTTGTGCTTTTCTACGAATTTGTCCATTTCTTCCAGGTTGTCCATTTTATTGGCATATAGCTGCTTGTAGTAATCTCTCATGATCCTTTGTATTTCTGTAGTGTCAGCTGTTACTTCTTTTTCATTTCTAATTCTGATCATTTGAGTCTTCTCCCTTTTTTTCTGGATGAGTCTGGCTAATGGTTTATCAATTTTGTTTATCTTCTCAAAGAACCAGTTTTTAGTTTTATTGATCTTTGATATTGTTTCCTCCATTTCTTTTTCATTTATTTCTGATTTGATCTTTATGATTTCTTTCCCTCTGCTAACTTTGGGGTTTTTTTGTCCTTCTTTCTCTAATTGCTTTCAGTGTAAGTTTAGGTTGTTTATTTGAGATGTTTCTTGTTTTTTGAGGTAGGATTGTATTGCTATAAACGTCCTTCTTAGAACTGCTTTTGCTGCATCCTATAGGTTTTGGGTCGTCATGTTTTCATTGTCATTTGTTTCTAGGTATTTTTTGATTTCCTCTTTGATTTCTTCAGTGATCTCTTAGTTATTTAGTAGTGTATTGTTTAGCCTCCATGTGTTTGAATTTTTTACAGTTTTTTTCCTATAACTGATATCTAGTCTCATAGCGTTGTGGTCAGAAAAGATACTTGATATGATTTCAGTTTTATTAGATTTACCAAGGCTTGATTTGTGACCCAAGATATGATCTATTCTGGAGAATGTTCCATGAGCACTTGAGAAGAAAGTATATTCTGTTGTTTTTGGATGGAGTGTCCTATAAATATCAGTTAAGTCCATCTTGTCTAATGTGTCATTTAAAGCTTGTGTTTCCTTATTTTCATTTTGGATGATCTGTCCATTGGTGAAAGTGGGGTGTTAAAGTCCCCTATTATTGTGTTGCTGTTGATTTCCCCTTTTATGGCTGTTAGCATTTGCCTTATGTATTGAGGTGCTCCTTTATGTTGGGTGCATAAATATTTGCAATCTTCTTGGATGGATCCCTTATAGTAGTCTTTATTTTAAAGTCTACTTTGTCTGATACGAGAATTGCTACTCCAGCTTTCTTTTGATTTCCATTTGCATGGAATATCTTTTTCCATCCCCTCACTTTCAGTCTGTATGTGTCCCTAGGTCTGAAGTGGGTCTCTTGTAGACAGCATAAATACAGGTCTTATTTTTGTATCCATTCAGCCAGTCTATGTCTTTTGGTTGGAGCATTTAATCCATTTACATTTAAGGTAATTATCGATATGTATGTTCCTATTACCATTTTCTTAATTGTTTTGGGTTTGTTTTTGGAGGTCTTTTTCTCCTCTTGTGTTTCCTGCCTAGAGAAGTTCCTTCAGCATTTGTTGTAAAGCTAGTTTGGTGATGTTGAATTCTCTTAAGTTTTGCTTGTCTGTAAAGGTTTTAATTTCTCTGTCAAATCTGAATGAGATCCTTGCTGGGTAGAGTAATCTTGGTTGTAGGTTTTTCCCTTTCATCATTTTAAATATGTCCTGCCACTCCCTTCTGGCTTATAGAGTTTCTGCTGAAAGATCATGTGTTAACCTTATGGGGATTCCCTTGTATGTTATTTGTTGCTTTTCCCTTGCTGCTTTTAATATTTTTTCTTTTTAAAAATTTATTTATTTATTTTTGGCTGTGTTGGGTCTTCGTTTCTGTGCGAGGGCTTTCTCCAGTTGCGGCGAGCAGGGGCCACTCTTCATCGCGGTGCGCGGGCCTCTCACTATCACCGCCTCTCGTTGCGGAGCACAGGCTCCAGATGCGCAGGCTCAGTAGTTGTGGCTCACAGGCCCAGTTGCTCCGTGGCACGAACGGATCCTCCCAGACCAGGGCACGAACCCATGTCCCCTGCATCGACAGGCAGACTCTCAACCACTGCGCCACCAGGGAAGCCCAATATTTTTTCTTTGTATTTGATTTTTGATAGTTTGATTAATATGTGTCTTCACATGTTTCTCCTTGGATTTATCCTGTATGGGACTCTCTGTGCTTCCTGGACTTGATTGACTATTTCCTTTCCCATGTTAGGGAAGTTTTCAACTATAATCTCTTCACATATTTTCTCAGTCCCTTTCTTTTTCTCTTCTTCTTCTGGGACCCCTATAATTCGAATGTTGGTGCGTTTAATGTTATCCCGGAGGTCTCTGAGACTGTCCTCAATTCTTTTCATTCTTTTTTCTTTATTCTGCTCTGCAGTAGTTATTTCCACTATTTTATCTTCCACGTCACTTATTGTTCTTTCGCCTCAGTTATTCTGCTATTGATTCTTTCTAGAGATATTTTAATTTCATTTATTGTGTTGTTCATCATTGTTTGTTTGCTCTTTAGTTCTTCTAGGTCCTTGTTAAACGTTTCTTGTATTTTCTCCATTCTACTTCCAAGATTTTGGATCATCTTTACTATCATTACTCTGAATTCTTTTTCAGGTGGACTGCCTATTTCCTCTTCATTTGTTTGGTCTGGTGGGTGTTTACCTTGCTCCTTCATCTGCTGCATATTTCTCTGTCTTCTCATTTTGTTTAACTTACTCTGTTTGGGGTCTCCTTGTCGCAGGCTGCAGGTTCGTAGTTCCCGTTGTTTTTGGTGTCTGCCCCCAGTGGGTGAGGTTGTTTCAGTGGCTTGTGTAGGCTTCCTGGTGGAGGGGACTGGTGCCTGTGTTCTGGTGGGTGGGGCTAGATCTTGTCTCTCTGGTGGGCAGGGCTGCGTCTGGTGTTGAGGTGTCTGTTAACTTAGTATGATTTTAGGCAGCCTCTCTGCTAAGGGGGTAGGGTTGTGTTCCTGTCTTACTAGTTGTTTGGCATGGGGCATCCAGCACTGGAGCTTGCTGGCCGTTGGGTGGAGCTGGGTCTTAGCATTGAGATGGAGATTTCTGGGAGAGCTCTCGCAGATTGATATTACGTGGGACCAGGAGGTTTCTGTTGGTCCAGTTTCCTGAAGTCGGCTCTCATACCTCAGAGGCTCAGGCCTGATACAAGGCCGGAGCACCAAGACCCTGTCAGCCACACAGCCCAGAAGAAAAGGGAGAAAAAAAGAAAGAAAAATAAATTATTAACATAAAAAAATAATTTAAAAAAAGAGCGAGCAAACCAGTAAACAAATACACCAATGATAACAAGTGCTAAAAACTAAACTAAGATAAACATAAATATCAGAAACAAATCAGTCACAGACAGCAAACCCCAAGTCTGCAGTTGCTCCCAAAGTCCACCGCCTCAATTTTGGGACGATTCGTTGTCCATTCAGGTATTCCACAGATGCAGGGTACCTCAGGTTGACTGTGGGGATTTAATCTGCGGCTCCTGAGGCTGCACGGAGAAATTTCCCTTTCTCCTCTTTGTTTGCCCAGCTCCTGGGGTTCAGCTTTGGTTTTGGCCCCGCCTCTGCATGTAGGTTGCCCTCAGGCATCTGTTCCCTGCCCAGACAGGAGAGGGTTAAAGCAGCGGCTTATTAGGCGGCTCTGGCTCACTCATGCCAGGGGTACGGTAGTCATAATTGGAATGCAGGGCGAGCCTGTGGCGTCAGAGGCCGGCGTGATGTTGCAACAGCCTGAGGCACCGTATGTTCTCCCAGGGAAGTTGTGCCTGGATCATGGGACCCTGGCAGTGGCGTGCTGCACAGGCTCCGGGGGCTGTGGTGTGGATAGTGACCTGTGCTTGCACACAGGATTCTTGGTGGCAGTGGCGGCAGCCTTAGTGTTTCATGCCCGTCTCAGGGGTCTGAGCTGATAGCCATGGCTCGCACCCATCTCTGGAGCTCACTTAGGTGGTGCTCTGCCTACTGTGGGCACACGGGAAAGGAATCCCTTCTCCTTGCGCATCCCGAAACAATGGTCTCTTGCCTCTTCGGCAGGTCCAGACTTTTTCCCGGACTGCCTCCCAGCTAGCTGTGGCACAGTAGCCCCCTTCAGGCTGTGTTCACGCAGCCAACCCCAGTCCTCTTCCTGGGATCCGACCTCCGAAGCCCGAGCCTCAGCTCCCAGCCCCCACCCGCCCCGGCGGGTGAGCAGACAAGCCTCGCAGGCTGGTGAGAGCTGGTCGGCACCGATCCGCTGTGCGGGAATCTCTCCGCTTTGCCCTCTGCACCCCTGTTGCTGTGCTGTCCTCCGTGGCTTCAAAGCTTCCCCGCCCCCCGCCTACCCCTTGTTTCCACCAGTGAAGGGGCTTCCTAATGTGTGGAGAGTTTTCCTCCTTCACAGTTCTGTCCCAGAGGTGCAGGTCCCATCCCTAGTCTTTTGTCTCTGTTTTTTCTTTTTTTTTTGCCCTACCCAGGTACGTGGGTATTTTCTTGCCTTTTGGGAAGTCTGAGGTCTTCTGCTAGCGTTCAGTAGGTGTCCTTTAGGAGTTGTTCCACTTGTAGAAGTATTTTTGATATATTTGTCAGGAGGAAGGTGATCTCCACGTCTCACTCCTATGCCATCTTTTGAAGGTCCCCCCTAGTTTTTTCTCTATATATTTCCTTTTCTTCATCTAGGAACAAACTTACTCTGGTAAGTAATGGTGAAACTAAAAAAACCCCAAGATATTGGAGAATATTCATCTCAAGGCATGAATTCTATGCATTTTGTTTTTCCTAGATATCACTTAAGGGAAACATTTGAATGAATTTGAATGAATTCTTGAATATTTATTGAAGACCTTTTATGAAAAAAACCAAAGATGCCCTGAAAATTTTAGCCATTGCTTATTCAGTTTCATTTTTCTCACACTGCAGTTCTTGAAATGTTAAGTTTCTGCAAAGCATCTGTAAAAATGAGCCTTTGTGGGTCAGATGAAACACCTGAGACCTTAGAGTGCCAGTGAGGACTTGAAGTTGAAGAATCTTAGATTCTATCTGGTGCTGACTTGATAACAACTTCTAAGTGAGTCACTTCAATACGTACAACTTGTCCATTTATTTGACGTCTACTGATCTGTTAGGGGCATTAAAGTTTCTTCTCAAATTTACTTTCACTTGGAGTAAGGACCTAACATGATTGTGCTTTATCTCAACAGTTAATCCTGAAAATAGTTTTATCATCTATAAAAAAAAATCTTTATAGCCTTTTAGCAGAAACAAGAAAGACTATTCGCTAGTCATTAATATTAAGGAAAATTGGTAAACATATGCCTGGTTTCACTTTACTTACATACCTCTATATTAATCAGGTTTCTTATTACCAGTTAATACTAGATAACCAGTTTTGAACCATCAGACTCAAATAGAGTTTAAAACTGCAATTTCATCACTTTGTATAAAGTTTAGTTCACTGTCACACCCATTATTTGATTTGATCTTTACAGGCAGAGCCAGTCTTATATCCATAGTACAAATGAGGAAATCTAGACCCAAAGAGGTTGTGATTTACGTAGTCACATAGCTGGTGAATGGCAGAACCGTTCAATTTGGGACTTTAACCAGGTCCTTTTATATTCGGTCTTTGGTTCTTTCTTCTCTACCATGCTAACTTTATCCCTCCTCTAATAAATATTTTTGTTTTGAGATCTTGAAAGCTGTCATAATTTATTATAGAAGTAATATCTGCTATTTATTTTGCTGCCCTCCCTTATGGGTTATTTTAAAGCATTGATTTCTTTCTTCTCCCTTACCTAAATCCACCCTGTTCATGAAAAAGTTATTACCTTATATTTAGGCATTAATGGACTGTTTGTTAGTCATAAAAATGTTGGTGAATATATTTTATAACTTTGGAATGAGAAAAGTGTCTTCCAGGTGATCACAGTTTGTGTATGATGAGATTAAAGAACATTCTTATTCATCACTGGCATTGATAGGAAATGTGTGTATTCTCTTTCTCTTGTGTACTTTATAGAGTTTTATTAGCCCTACTTGCTGTGGTGAGATACTGTTGTTCTTGCTTACCTTTGTGCTACCTTTTTATTTTTATTTTTATTTATTATTTTTTATTTTTCGGTACGTGGGCCTCTCGCTGTTGTGGCCTCTCCCGTTGCAGAGCACAGGCTCCGGACGCGCAGGCTCAGCGGCCATGGCTCACAGGCCCAGCCGCTCTGCGTCATGTGGGATCTTTCCAGACTGGGGCATGAACCCGTGTCCCCTGCATCGGCAGGCGGACTCTCAGCCACTGCGCCACCAGGGAAGCCCTGTGCTACCTTTTTAAACTTTAAAGTGTTAGGATTTGAATATAAACCCTAAACTGTTAGGATTTCTAGACTCTTGATTATGTACAAGGTCTTCCTGAGTTGAGTAGGAAGTAAATTATAAGTGGGAACAAATGTGAGTCTGAGTGAGAACATGAGTGGGTGACTTGAAGATTAGAGATGACTGTGGTCTTGGGCATGCTGGACCCTTTAGTGATCAAAAAACAGGTGGTTAAGATGATGAGTAAGAAGGAATAACAAAAAGAAACCAATGAAATGTGGAATTCCCTGGCAGTCCAGTGGTTAGAACTGCGCACTTTCCTTGCTGAGGGCCCAGGTTCAGTCCCCTGTCAGGGAACTAAGATCCTGCAAGCCGCATGGTATGGCCAGAGGTGGGGAGAGAAAAACAGTGAAATGAAAAACAGAACAGGATTAGTTCTGACTTGGAGCTGAATACTTATAAAAGTTACTGAATCCTTATAGGCATACCTCATTATTTAAATAAATGTGCATCTGGAAGACTTACTCAAGTTTCATGTATTCCAATTATTTTGTGCTCAACTTTACCTTGTCCAACCAAGGAATGCTCAGTAAAATAATCAAGAGTTGAAAATCAAATGAGATTTTGACTTTAAAAAGTTCTCTTTCGGAGGTTAGGTTTTTGTAGCAGTTGATAGTCTTATTTTTCTTTGGCTTGGGAAAGAGATAGGCTCTAGAACTTGAGTAGAGGGAGGATCTGAGTTAGAACATTTGGACTAATTGGATAATTAATAAGTCTTTATGTATTTGATTGGAATGTAGTAATAGATGAGGCACTTTCCAAACCTAAATTGAGAGAGAGACAAGGGGGTGTGTGCAGGGCAATGGGAGGGAAAGAAAGGTAGAAAGAGAGAGAATTGATACAAATAAGACCATAATTGAAAATCTGGGCTGAGTATAGATTTTAGGGTACACTCTATTTTAAAAATTCTTTTTAATGACAAAGTATTTCACCTTCATGATACACTTAAAGATATCCTTTATTTATTCAAATTCCATGCATTTGTGGTAAGGATGGAAGGAAGGAAGGTCTATAGTAGGGGGAAAAGTTCTTTGAAGCAATATATTATATTATAATATTTTTTTAAGTTTAAGTTTTTTAAGTTCATCTTTTTAATTATGAAAGTATTCAAACATATACACAGAAAGAATAAACTTCCCCATAACTTCAGTTCTGTTAAGATTTTGCTCCCAGTTGCTTTGTCCCCTTTTTGCTGCTTGTTCTTTCTTTTCTTTTCTTTTTTTCCCCTGAAATATTTTAAAGCATAGCCCAGGAATCCTGTCATTTCACCTCTACTGATTTCAGTGTACATCTCCAAACAATAATGACAGGTCCTTAACTATCCACAATGCCATTATAACATCTAGTTCCCAGTATACAATCCAGTTTCCCCAGTTGTCTCCAAAATATCTTATCTTTGGCTGGTTTGTTCAAATTCGGATTCAAACAAATTCTACTCATATTTGGTTGTTATGTCTCTTAAATTTTTCTTAATCCACAACAATCCCTTCAAACTTGCATTTGTGGCTTTTTGTCCCCATGCCATTGACTGGTAGAAATCTAATTAGTTGAACTGTAGACTGCCCCAAATTCTGGAGTTGGCTGATTGCTTCCTTGTGGTATCATTTAACTTTGTTCTGTAACTCCTTGTGTTTCCTGTAAATGAACTTTTTGGCCCCAGGACCCGTTTATACACTTAAATTATTGAGGACCTCAAAGAGCTTTCAGTTATTATTGATTTTACTATATTAGAAATTAAAACTGAGAAATTTAAAAGATTTACTAATTCATTTAAGTAAAACAATCATGAACTCATTGTTATCACAAAGTTTTTTAAGAATTATAAATATCTGGGGCTTCCCTGGTGGCGCAGTGGTTAAGAATCCGCCTGCCAATGCAGGGGACACGGGTTCGAGCCTTGGTCCGGGAGGATCCCACATGCCGCGGAGCAACTAAGCCCGGGCGCCACAACTACCGAGCCCGCGTGCCTAGAGCCCGTGCTCCGCAATAAGAGAGGCCACCGCGGTGAGAAGCCTGTGCACCGCAACGAAGACCCAACACAGCCAAAAGATAAATAAATAAATATTAAAAATAAAAAATTCAAAGCTTGATTTGATGCAGAAAAAAAAAAAAAATCTGTATTTTCCAAAACAAAATTAGTGAGAAGAGTGGCATTGTTTTATAGTTTTGTACCTATCTAATGTCTGCCTTAACAGAAGACAGATTCTCATATCTGCTTCTGTATATATTACCTTGTGATGACACACATCAAGTAGCCTATGGGAAACTCCACTATACAGGCATGAGAGAATGAGAGTGAAAAAGGTAAATGATGTCAGTATTATGCGAATGGTTTTGACCTCATGGACCTTCTGATGAAAGGGTCCCCTAGATCACAATTTTAGAGACAGCTGCCCAAGGAGACTTAATTTTAGCGTCGGGTTTGACTTATTTGGTAAGAATATTTCATAGGTGGTGATGTATGCCTCATATTTTATCATTAGGATGCACACCATATCTGTCATGTTATTGACTCTAGGATTCATTGGTAGGCTTAGGTGAGCCATTTTGCTTTTTAATAGGGTAGCATACAGTTTCACCATTTTTATCAGTGTTCTGTGTATTTTCAGTTTCTCCTAATTCGTAGGAGGAAAATTTCTTCATTATTTAATTTTGAATTTCTTTGATGATTGGGTTCTTGGGCATTTTTCCATGTGTTCACTTACCTATTGCTTATCAATTTATTTTCACCCATACCTACTTGAATTTTTGATGAATTTGGACAAAATCCTTCTTATTTACTATCATATTTTTTTCCATTCTATGTTGCCTTTTACCTTTGCTTATGCTATTTTTTATATATTGAAGTAATTTTGATATTAGATAGTTGTCTTTTTCATTGTTAAGCCTGGACTTGTAGGAAAATGGAGAAGGAGCATCTGAATTTGAAATCTTACGGAAAAGGACTGTAGGAATCAGCTGCTCTTCTTCCTTATTAGAAAAAAGAAAAGAAAAGGAAGGCCTAGAGAAGTAGAGAAGTTACAGTTTGCCCGTCTTTACACAGTGCGTTGGTGCCAGAGTTGAGACTAGAGACTGACCTTCCCAAGTCTTCTTCCCCTCATTCCACCTGCATTTCTAATAAGTACCTCAGTTACATTTGGAATGAGAATGAAGAACTTTGTCTTGGGTTAAAATCAAAGACTTGAAATTTTTTTATCCTAAATTATGTGCTTTGTGGATGTTTGCTTCTTACTAGAGTACTATTGTGGCTGTTATACTTAGTGGAAAAAATACTATTTCTTATTCTTTTTATATATTTTAAAATTTAGAATCACTCTGAGAATGTAAAGTATTGTTGCTTCTCAGTTAGAGTAAAAAATGACCTGATTTTGACCACTGTTTTGTCTAACAGGAAGCCTGCAGACCTGCAGAACTTGGCTCCGGGGACCCACCCACCATTTATAACTTTCAACAATGAGGTCAAAACGGATGTAAATAAGATTGAAGAATTTCTTGAAGAAGTCCTATGCCCCCCCAAGTGAGTATTGAAGAAAATATGCATGGAAATATTGCCATCTCTTTAAAGTTTGTCTTATCTGGCTGTTAGAGACATTTCTCCTGATTGTACTTGAGTTAAATTGTCACAGCATTAAGTTGGAATGACTAGCACTTCTCTTCATACATTACAATGCTACACAGATGACAGAATTGGCTGCCAGGTAGGCCAGTAAGCCACACTAAGAAAGGTAGGAATCTGATTAAGCTATAGAATACCTGGTGAAAGTAGGTTTGGGACACATGAGATAGGTCAGGAAAGACTGGTTATTTGAGGTCCCAAAATGAGAGAGAAGTTTAGGGAGAAGAAAAGATGGGGAAATACAGGTTCAAACTGAACCCAGCCAGAATATCTAAGCAGGAGTGTGGTACAGGTTGCTGGGAGATTTCCTATCAGGCCATTTTAAAGGTAACTTTCTGAAGTTACCAAGGGAATTCACTTTTTTTTTTTTTTTTTTTTTTGCAGTATGCGGGCCTCTCACTGCTGTGGCCTCTCCCGCTGTGGAGCACAGGCTCCGGACGCGCAGGCTCAGCGGCCATGGCTCACGGGCCCAGCCGCTCCGCGGCATGTGGGATCCTCCCAGACCAGGGCACGAACCCGTGTCCCCTGCATCGGCAGGCGGACACTCAACCACTGCGCCACCAGGGAAGCCCTGGGAATTAACTTTTTAGATTGTGTCCCTGGGATTCCATTTTTATTTATGTATTTCTTTGAGGTATTCTGGATCCCCCAGTCTTGCCTATTAGCCCACATGGTTAATGAGTTTAAAGTACTCAACTATTTACTGTATTGTGAGGTGTAGTTGAGGAATAGATGTACTGTAATGACAGTTACCTAAATGGCAACTATTCGTCATAATGTAATCTTGGCATAGGTTCAAAGCATCATTGGTTTCTTTTAGGCTTTTCCAGTTACATTATATCCTGAAAACTGGAATGTTTCTTCTGGCCCAAAACCTTTTCTTGTTAGTTGTTTTTCACGTTCCATATATACAGATAAATTTCCCTGAATTGGGATTAATGGGTCAGAGAGTTCTAAAATAATAGTTAATCATTATTCATTCCTTCATTCATTAGTTTATCCTGCAAATGGTTACTGGGCAACAAAGCCCTATGGATATAATAGTTAATAAGATAGTTCCTGCTCTCAAGAAGTGCAGTCAAATATGTATGAAGAGATAGTGGTGCTGTGGGAGAGTGAGTAGAATCAGAAAAGGCTTTATAGAAAGAGATAACACTTGAACTGAGCTTTAATTGAAAAAAAAAATGTGGCCTTTAGCAGGTGAGTGAAGGGATGACAGACGTTCCAAGCAGAAAAATAGTTTTGAATAAATAGGGTTTTTTGGGGGGACCTAAAGCTGTGGCTGGAGCATAGCATGCAGGGTTGGGGATGGTAGGCAGGAAGGCTGCCAGGAGACATATGAATAATGACACCTCTGTCTACAACTAGCCCATCTTTAATTGTGAACAGAATTGCCCTCTGTTTAGCAATCTTATACTAAGCTTAAAATTCATTTTCTTTTATTTTTTTAAAGCATTGACTAATTTAATCCTCACATCCACGGTGGCATTGGTACTTTTGTTTTTAATTAATTAATTTATTTTTGCTGTGTTGGGTCTTCGTTTCTGTGCGAGGGCTTTCTCTAGTTGTGGCAAGCGGGGGCCACTCTTCATCGCGGTGCGCGGGCCTCTCACTATCGCGGCCTCTTTTTTTGCGGAGCACGGGCTCCAGACGCGCAGGCTCAGTAGTTGTGGCTCACGGGCCTAGTTGCTCCACGGCATGTGGGATCTTCCCAGACCAGGGCTCGAACCCGTGTCCCCTGCATTAGCAGGCAGATTCTCAACCACTGCGCCACCAGGGAAGCCCCAAAATTCATTTTCTTAATTGTGTATTCTAAAGCTTATTCTCTGCCTTCCTTCCTGTCTTTCTAAGACCCTCAAACTTCTTTTTTTTTAATTTTTATTTTTTGGGGTGTAGTTGCTTCACAATGTTGTGCTAGTTTCTACTGTACAGTGAAGTGACTCAGCCATATGTAAGCCTCAAAACTTTTTTATCTCTACTGTCCAGGAGTCCTAACCTTCCTTCCATCCCTTGTAAAGTTTCTCTAGACCAACATTAATAAAACCATATTTGTCTTTTCCTCCAGGCCATGTATATAGTTAGAATAATGATAAATTGAAACTGGGATCCTTGTAAAAATATAAATTGAAGCTGTATACACATAAGTGAGGAACTATTATGAACATGCATTCAGCTTAGTAGAAATAACTTTTCAGATATTGTTTTGCATCATAGAACTTACTGGATCTCTTTTACTCTTTTTATGTATATTTTACCCTTTTTATTCTTAAAGTCTGTCAGCTCTAAGGAAAGCTCCATATTTGCCATCTTATCCTCAGACACTAATGGAAGTGATCTTCCTCTCATAACTGTAGATCATTGTATCAACATTAAATTATAAATAGAGAAACAGGGCTTCCCTGGTGGAGCAGTGGTTGAGAGTCTGCCTGCCGATGCAGGGGACACGGGTTCATGCCCTGGTCCGAGACGATCCCACATGTCGCGGAGTGGCTGGGCCCGTGAGCCATGGCTGCTAAGCCTGCACGTCTGGAGCCTGTGCTCCGCAACGGGAGAGGCCACAACATTGAGAGGCCCGCGTACCGCAAAAAAAAATAATAATAATAAAAAAATATATAGAGAAACAGTTTGAATGACATTCATTCTCTGTGAAGGAAGCTGTATGTTGTTTTAAAGCATTGTCTAAAATGTTTGTTGTGTAAATCCTTCCAAGGATATTTACGTTTTTGAAATCAGTATGCTGATAACATTATATACCATTTCAGTAAAATGGGCATTTTCTCATATTCTCTTCTAGCCTTTTTCTTCAACAATAGCAGCAATAACAGCAACAAAAATAATTTTCATTATTCTTTCTTATTTTTCTCAGAGGGAATAAATATTAACAGAAGTAGTAGAACTAATATCCAAATATTCATTTTTTTGGCATCCAGTACTCTGTAAGACACCATAGCTTTTTGAATTGGACCTTGAAAATAAACATTTTCACATTGCTTTTTTTTGTTTTCTTTATTTTTTTGGCTGTGCCATGTGGCTTGTGGGATCTTAGTTTCCCAGCCAGGGACTGAACCCAGGCCTTTGGCATTGAGAGCGTGGAGTCCTAACCACTGGACTGCCAGGGAATTCCCTCATTTTGCTTTTCATATATAGAAAATTTAGCTTCATTTCATTTGGGCATATTCATAGAGATACTCTAACCAGGAATGATCTTTTCTTTCAGTTTAAATAATTTAATTTAAAACTTGGAGATCTTTCTGTTATAAAGGGTTCATAATCCACTAAATTCTCTCTGTGGTTAATTTTCCTTGTTTTTATGTTGAAGTTTATATGCTGAAGAGTTTCTAAATAAAGTTTAAAATTTTACTTTATATAGAAGGGAGTATTTTTGATGTTACTAATGCCTCTGCTATTATTAACTAACATTCAAGTGCTAATTATGTGCCATGCACTGTGCATTGTGGATTATTTTGTGGATTATCTCAATTCTCTCAAAGACTTTATGAAAAAACTGAAGATAAGTAATCCAAATAATTTGTCCAAGATTTCACAGTTCATGGTGGCAGAGCTGGCATACTTACTTTCAAAGCCAAGTAAAAACAAAAACCTATGTTTGACTTTTATAAAAGGTAAAATGTGAGTCTTTAATTGTAATTGTGCTTTAGTGAGTACAAAATTGAAGGCTAGCTCAAGTTTAGAGGAAGGGTAATATAGAAAGCAAAGGTAGTTTGTTTTACTGTGATGACCAAGTGGGACTGAAGGTGGTTTTCAAACTTAATTTAATGAATCCTTTTTTAAAAGTAGGTGAGGTTTAACTTCTGTTGAGTTTTTATTTATATGCATCGGGACAGCATGTTTGGATTGGGAGTACCTTGCCCTTAGTGGGCTCTGTAACACATAATGTGAAATGCGGATCAAACAGCAAATTCTCTGTCATGCAGAATTGCTTCTAGAGGATGAGAGGAGGAAGTGTTTCTGGGACCACCACATACATTCTTCTTCCTTTCTTCTGTTATAGGGCAGCCAGGGGCTGTCTGCCTTTTCTCTGTAGGATAAGGAGGTCTTCAGGTCTTTAGCTGACCCTACTCACACTGATTGTAAGCCTTCTTGTTTCCAGATAGGATGAGGACAAAAGGCAGAAGAGTTGTACAAGCTGGTGGACTAGAATCTAGCATTTCTAATAACATGTTTTTGGCATTTGATGATACTGAGAACAGAGGGGTTTTTATGTGAGCATTTCTGATTTAATCATGACAAATACAAATACAGGCAACTGTCTATTCTAGAGTTGTTTAGAATTTAGAGACTAATGAAAAGATAAAACCAAGGAACTTTTGCCGGTTTAGGTAACTATAGGTTTTAAAGAAGAAACTATCTGTCTTCTCTTATGGGGATATTTTTTTCAGTTTCCCTTGCTTGAAAGAAGGAACTACTTTGCCCAAAAACAGCTTTCAAAAAAACTTTGAAATTTGGGTTTTTAACTGAAGCAGGCTTGTATACTTGGCTAACTTACTGATAAAAGGATAGAGGAAGCTAGATAATTTTGGAGAAGAGTTCTATAAACCGTTAAGCGTTTTTTTTTTTTTTTTTTTTTTTTTTTTTTTGTGGTACATGGGCCTCTCACTGTTGTGGCCTCTCCCGTTGCGGAGCACAGGCTCCGGATGCACAGGCTCAGCGGCCATGGCTCACAGGCCCAGCCGCTCCGCGGCATGTGGGATCTTCCCGGACCGGGACACAAACCTGTGTCCCCTGCATTGGCAGGCAGGCTCTCAACCACTGCGCCACCAGGGAAGCCCACCTTTTTTTTTTTTTAAAGAGAAATATAACGAAACTTGAGTTTACAGGGATAATTTAATAGACTGTATGACCACACTTTATTCTTACATTAACACAAGGAAGGAGAAAATGTTTGAGATCTTTCTTAAAGGATGGAAGTATTCTTAGCTAGTCTACCATTAATAATAGTCAGTGATGTAATACAGGATGTGATAAAGGACTGATCTGAAAGTCTAAATACCCTGGATGGGCATGTCTATTCTGTTGTTGACACATAGCCTTTTATTAATTATTTGCCTTCCTTTTGTTAAATGTTTAAGTGAATGCTCATAATAATTGAAAAGTATTGCTTTATCAAGCAGTTTGCTAAAACTACTAATAATGAATTATTAAAATCCAGTGTTTGGGGGGAATGCAAAAAAAAGTTGACAGCTGATTTTGGACCTGCCAGTTTAGCGTTTGATTTATCTTTTAGAACTTGATCTTTAATAAAACAAAAACAAAACAACACTGGACCTGGGGACAGGAGATGTGAGTTTCAGTTTGACAATACTTTTAACTAGTCCAGTGATTTGGGGGCCAAATATGTAAGCTTTCTGGAATATAATTTCCTTTTAGGCAAAATGAGAGATTGAGGTGAGTGGTCTCTTGTAACTATAGTATTGTATGCATCAAATTAATAGTACAAATTTAATTGTCTTGGAGGAGGAGAATAGGACATGTTTAACCTGCTTTAGAGAACACTTTTTCTTAAGAATTGTAACAGCATCTATTTCCATATGAATAAAGGATATGCTGATTGCAAGTCTTTAATTTTTACCTGTTCATTAAAACAGATCTCTAGTAAGCATGCTTCTGTGTGTTGATCATTGCAACCCCAGTACTTAGTACAATTCCTGACACATGGTAGATACTTAATAATTAGAATAAATGAATGTATGCATGAATAATGAATATATAAATAATCTGTAATTCAAGCCTACTTTTCTATAAGTTATTATGAGAATTATGAAGTTAACTTTATTAGAAAAAGTTGATACTGCTAAATATTGGTTGGGGAAAAGAAGAGTAAATTTGGAAACTTGGCTAGAGGAAGTCATAGATATATTGAAGAGGCACTTCAGTATATTTTGTTCCTTGCACTGTTTTTTGTTTGGAATGAGTCAGTGAAGCTACTGTATTATAAGCGGTGGAAACATTTAAATTAGAGGCTGGTTGTTTTCATAGTCAAGGGAAATTCAGGAATGTTGAAGCTGGAATTAACTGTTTCAGCTCAGGCAGGGAAAATAAAAAGAGAGAGAAGGTAAAGTTTTCTATAGTTAGCAGGAAAAAAAATACATATATATACACACATACACATATATATATAATATACACATACATACACACACAGGTGAAATTTACTATAATCATTCACTGAAAAGCTTGTTATGTACTTAATTTTATTTCTAATTATGAAGAACTCTTTAAGCTTATAAATATTAAACAGGAAAATAACTTGAGCATGTTGGTATTCAATAGATATTTTATATTCTCCTTACCAATATAAGTACTATGTCTAATTTAGAAGATATATCTTTTCTTGAATTTAAAATGGCAAACATAAAAGATACGAATATAAAAACTAACCTGAAACTACAGCTTACAACTGAACAAATTTTTTTCTAAAAATACCTCACTTTCATTTTTAATTTAAAGAAAAGTAATAAGACAGCATCTTAAAATATATGAATAAATCTAAACTAGTTCAATGTAAGATTTTTTCCGTAGTCTTACCGGCCCCCAGGCCGTTCTGCAGGGCTTTTAAGCTGATGAGTCTTCCCTAAAGTGGTGCTCAAGAGTCTAGACTTCTCTAGTCCTGACTTCCTGGAGCTGATACAAGCTCTGCGGAAGGGAGAAGTAAAGGATTGGGCTTTTTCACATGTATTTTCCAATTTGAGGAAGAAATAAACATTGGGTATGTGTGTTTGAAAATTTAAGTATATGAAATACACATTTGTGTGTATTTTTTTAAAAAAGCTGTTGTGTCATGAATGTCTTTTCTCAAAGCAGAAAGACTTTGTAACAACACAACAGAGCACTTGTTAGCAAAATTCCTGATGTCTTATTTTTCTGTTGCTCATTGTCACCCTTACAATATTTAATATATGGGAGGTTTTGGAAAATCCTGAGTGTAGGAAAGTGAGTGATCGGCCTCCTGCTGTTTTTGTCCTTAATCTACGCTTGGGCAGCTTAGACTCTTCCTACTGTCACGGTTCTGTGGTACTGCTTTACATGGCTGGCTCAGTGTGTGGCATACCAAAGATCTGTCTGTTTGGCATTCCTATTTGAGAAAGGTCTACAGTTGAAATGTGGCTAGTGTAACTGAGGAAATGAATTTTAACTTTATTATGATTAATTTAAATTCATATTCAGATAACCACAAGTCACTAATGGCTACCATCTTGGACAATTCAAATGTATAATATTTCCATCATCACAGAACATTCTCTTGGACAGCTCTGCTCTAGAGTTCTCTTTCTAAGACGCCCATGGGCTTGGCACAAGTCTCTGAACAAGTAGACTGTTTCCCCAGCATTCTAATTTATAAAGTGGAGGTGGAGTGTGGATGAGCTTTGGTTGCCAAGAATATTAATATGTGAACAAAAACACTGTGTAGAACTTTGTTTCCTAAGGAAAAAACACATCTTAAAAATATCATGGAAAACAGATGATGGCATTTCTTAGAGTAATAACTGTTAAAAGATGTCTAGTAACTGCTAGCACAATGGTTTGATTGAGAGAATTTATGCTAATGTATCTTCGGAGGATCTATAATCCGTTATTACATTTTTCATTTAGGTACTTAAAGCTTTCACCAAAACACCCAGAATCAAATACTGCTGGAATGGACATCTTTGCCAAATTCTCTGCATATATCAAGAATTCAAGGCCAGAGGCTAATGAAGGTAAAAAAACCCAAATGATTGAATTAGCACTGTAGAACCATTCCCCCCTCCCCGCAAAAATACCCCAAAACAAAACAAAAATAGGAACAAAGACCAAAAATCCCTATTATGACAGTGATTATAAATGATTACTTTGGAGGCCAGACATTCCCATAAGTATCAAAAACTGGCTTTCAGAGTTGATCAGAGATTTGAGGATAAACCAGGATAAGTCCTTAAGTTGCTTTTTTCTCTGTTTCTTGCTAGTGGGACCGTGCCTAGCATAAAGTAGATGTGTGATAAAATGTTTATTGAATAAATTTGTTCTCATATTCTTCTGAGAAGTTACCACTAAGGGAGCTATACAGAAAACTACGGCCTCAGGAACAGTGGCCTGGGTGGTTGAGGAGGTTGGAATAGGTGGATGCAGTGCAATTTAAAGTGTTTCCAAATCTTTGTTTATTATCTGTGCCAGCAACCTGAAGTCAGCCTGGGTGGATTTTTGTGCTAATTACCCTTAAGAGCAGTTTTTGGAGTTGCTTTAAGAGAGGTTTGGACTCACCAGCCTTCCAAATTTCTCCATATCCTAAAATTAAAATTTTAGTTTCAAGTCATATTTTCATGGTGAGAATTGTTTAGGTAGTACAGATGCAACTTCCTTCTTTTATTTATTAAAAGACACTGTCTTATTATTTCATTTACCAAACTTACATATAGTAAAGGGAAGCCTCTTAGAAAGAGGTCCTATTTAATGAACCTTGTCTTAATGACACCATTCAGTCATTTCTCCTTTTCTTTTCTTTAGGGTGTTAAGCATTGTTCTCCCTGGGGAAAACTATATAGAGAGAGCATTAGTGTTTAATTAAAAGTAACAATAATAACCAAAGAGCCAACTCCTGAAGACACTGTAATCCATCATAATTTTAGACTCTTTGGTAGCTTGGGTGGGTTTCTTTGGGTAGAGTTTATGGCAGCAAATGAGCAAGAATACCAAAGGGGAAAAAATATCAGTGCTGGTTAAGCAAAAATAAACATTTTTAAAAAATTGAAACATTTGCTGATTTCCTTATGTTATTTCAGTGGGTAGATTTCCAAGCTATTCAGGCTTTTATTTTTTCTATAGCGAAGGGAAAAAAGGGAAAACCTTAGTGCTCAGGCCTGGCTTATTAAATGTGTTTCAGTAGCTGCCTTAGTTTGGGAGCAATTTTCCTTAGTAATTGGCTTTTCTTTCTGACTACTGTTTCTGTCTGAGAATTTTATATACTAGGTAAACAGTTATACTGGAGCCCCTCCTATCCACAGACAGTGTCTTTTCTGTTCTACCCTCCTTCCTGCAGGTGACTGTTCTTTTTACACCCAGATGCTCTTGCTGCATAGTTCTTTGAACTCTCTTAGTTAAAGTCATAATGTTTTTATTTCTCTGTGTGGCTTTTGGAAACTAGAGGGTGGTTGAATTTATTTTGACACTTGGTGGGGAGGAGAGGGAAATAAAATGTGTTTGCTTAAAAAAACCCAACAAAACCAATTGCTTTGAGGGATGGGATGGGGATAGAGAATAGGGGAGAAAGTGACTCATTTGAGTATAACTTTGTATTCTATTTTTTCCTATCAATTTGTTACTGTCTTAAGTAGCCACCTACACTTACTGTCCTTAGAATGCTGTAACCAGTAAGAAAAACAACATAATGGATTACACAGTGCAGAATTTAGAAGGCTTTTTACATTAAATTACCTATTGGTAAATAAGAATTCCAGTTACCAAGAAACTTCCTCCCACAGTGGCCTGTCACTGCCTTGGGACTTTAGAAAACAGTATTCCAGATCACTTTGGAGCTTAACGGGTCTCCCTTATGTATATTTGTTGCAGGTCTCTTATCTGTCTGTTTAGTGCAATTAAATGCCTTAAATAAGCCTTAGTCATCCACCTCCTAATTCCCCCAAACAATAAACAACTTACATGAAGATGGATTTGTCATTTTACATGGTAAATCAGAGTAGGCAAGCCTTTGATTAGTTTTAAAAACCTATTAAATGTTTTACAAAATCCAATGTGTTTGGACGATTTTAAGACCTTTTAAGAGCTAATTCTATCTAAGTAAGGGATTAGATGCCTAGATGCTATAGCAATTGGGCTAGTGAAAGTGAAAGAGAAGGGCCAATGCCTATATTGGGGTACAAAGTAAGCAAATATGATTTAAAGAAAAAAATAAATAAAAGGAAACATAGGTAGATAGATAGATAGATAAAACATATAATTCTTTCGGTAACATGTCTGAGGTGATTGGGAGTAACAGCTTGTTTTTTTTGAAGCATTAAAAGAGAAATTAATGGGTAATTCCTTTTATGGGATGGGTTCATTATGACCTGTCCCAGATCTCCTAAGTTTTTTTCAGTTCTGTGATTTCATTCATTTATATAACTTATTAAGCTCCCAAATGTAACTAATAGATAATTTATTAGTCTGTTGATGTTCATAATATTCTTAAGAGATCAGTGAATTTAGCAGTGATGAAATCTGCCATTATAGCCTCCGAGGCATATTTCATAATGTCCCAATTCCCACTTTTTTTTTTTTTTGCCGTATGTGGGCCTCTCACTGTTGTGGCCTCTCCCATTGTGGAGCACAGGCTCCGGACGAGCAGGCTCAACGGCCATGGCTCACGGGCCCAGCCGCTCCACGGCATGTGGGATCCTCCCAGACCGGGGCACGAACCCGTGTCCCCTGCATCGGCAGGCGGACTCTCAACCACTGCGCCACCAGGGAAGCCCCCCAATTCCCACTTTTAAATGGAGGCAAGGAATCTTTAGATTCTGATTAGTTCCTTTTTATTCAAGATTTATTCTCCCTCCCTACTTGCCTCCCTCTCTCCATCCGTCTTTCTGTTTCTGTCTCTTTCCGGAAAAGTGTGTGGAATCAGAGGATGGTTGTTCATCATTGTAGCAATGAAACTGTGTTGGGTATTTAATCATGTTTAAATACTTATTACCTCTCCCTGTTTTCCACTGATGTGTTACCTGGCATTTAAAAATTGCTTGTGTAAGATTACCCTTTTATTAAAACTAGCAGTAGCTTTAAAATATAGTTTTGTCCATGTAAGTGCTCATAATTTTTTTCTTCACTGTAAATTATATTGTTTTTCCACAACAGTAACTGTCTTGTTACATTTAATGCTTTTTGCCTTGCGCTTTTACTCATTCAAATTATACAAGTAGTAGAATAATGCATGCTTTTTGAAGAAGTTAAAATAGTACAGAAATTACTAAAATTTCAGTGCCCCTTCTTAGTCATATCATATAAACTCTTCCCCAGCAGTTAGTATGTATCCTTCTTTTTTTCTATGCACACATTGTACTTAAATGTGTATTTATGTATATATATATATACATTCTTCAGTTATATTTATCATGTACTATATGGTAGAAATACTTTCATATCAAAATGTAGATCTACCTCAATTTTTAGAAATGCTGCTTAATATTCCATAATATGGATTTTTAGTTAACTATTTCCTTACTGATAGACATTTAGATTGCCTCAAGTTTTTTATTATGACAAACTGTGCTGCCAGTGTCCTTGTGCTAGATTTCAAATAGGTCAAAAGGTTTTGTTCTCCAAAGACTATAATAGTTTTTATTCCCACTAATGTGAAAGTATTCATTTCCCCACACTTCTGACCCTGGTGTGTTTGTGTGTGTCTGTGTATGAGAGAGAGAATATGTGTTAATATTTTGATTTTCACAGTTAATTTAAAAACTGATTGTATGGCCTCTGGGGTACTTAGTAATTTTTTTGAGAACCTTTGAAATACCTCCTTAGAGATACGGCATTACTATAGTAGGGGTATTAGAGAATAATAGTGCTACTTTTTAATTACAAAAGACAAGGAGCTAGCAAGAGGGAAGAGATATGGGAACATATGTATATGTATAACTGATTCACTTTGTTATAAAGCAGAAACCAACACACCATTGTAAAGCAATTATACTCCAATAAAGATGTTAAAAAAAAAAAGGAGCTAAAAAAAAAAAGGAGCTACTTTTTGATGGACTGCTACTGCCTTCTAGTGGTTAATCTTGACATTTTCTTTATTTTAAGCAATTTCACATTCCTTTGTGATGGTTTGTCTTTAAAACTTTGCTACCTCGTTTTTCTTTGTTTTGTTGTCCATTCCTTAGTTTGATACATAAAATTTGTATCAAACTAATTCAGCATTGTTTGTTTTCATTAATATACCCTTTACTCTGACATTCTTTTTTGTTTTTTTTTCTGACATTCTTAACTATGAAAAATCACTAACACTCTGGTCGAGTACAGCAGTTCAACTTCATTGCAGGTACTTTGCTACGTCCAAAATTATAGAGCAGTAATTGTAATGTTCTGCTAGCTTCTGAATTTTAGTCCATGCCTTACAGCTAGGATCATAAGCGTTGTATGTTATAAACCTTGGAAATTTAGGATATTTTATTTCTCTCTTGGATACTTTTGAGGGTTAATTCAGGAAAAGGATTAATTTACAGTAGATCAGAGATCATAAATTTGCTTGCACTCGTTATACCACTCAAGTGCCGTTTGAGACATTATTGCAGTGTTTGAATTCAGTATTGTCTTCCTTATAGGTCATGATCCTGTTCATTGTAATCTTATCAAAGAACAAGTCCTTATATCTAATATGTGTTTATTTTGTATTCACTGCTTTTGACAGGAAGCATATTGAATCTTTAAAAGTTTGTTCTTTTACAGTCCTGAGATTCTGCTGTCTCCTTTTATTCTTTTTAAGTGCAACCGTGAAAATTTTCCATCATGCCCTGGACTCCTTACTAGCGTAGCTATTTCTCACATTGCATTTTCTTGTTAATTTATAAACTTTACATTTCACCTGACTGCGTGCATTATTAACAGCTTGTATGTAATTAATAAAAGGTTATATTTATTGCCTTTGTATTTTTGATCTTTTATCTTTAAATGGCTTGATTCCCTGTCACTTCCCCAGTTGCAGTTAAGCTCCCCTAACTCCTCAACTTTATTTTACTGGGTTCTATTGGCCTGTTTCTTAACTATTTTCTCTAAGAAATAAACTAGCTTGATCCTGGCTATGGCTAGAGCGACTTTCTATTAATAAAACAGGTAGTTCTTTGATCTTAATCTTGTTGTCTATCACTTGACATAACACATTCCAATTTGTCTGATATTTACCTAGGTAAAAAATATTACCAGTTCTTTTTTACATTTTTTAAATGGCTACGTGCTCTATAGCAATATGTAGTACCTACCTTATTCTCAGCTTCCCACGAAGATATAAAAGTCAAGTATAAATATCTTCAATCATCTGACTTGAAAAGTCTATTCTACATTTTCACCTAATTGCCTTTTGAACTTCATACATTTATGAAACTCAAGACTCTTATACTTAACTATTGGCCTTTCTCATTCTGGTCCAGACATTGACCAAGTGTCCACCATATGCTGAGGTAAAGTGCCATGAATTTAAGGGGATATGCAGAAGAAGCAGCACAAGACACAGACTTTACCTTCAAAGAACATATAGTATATGGTTGGGGAGCAAGAACGATGCATTAATTTTAACAAGAATATGAAGAAAGAAGTTCATGACTTAGTAGACTATCATTTTAATATAAACCAGCCCTGAGTTTAAAAATTTACCAGCTTTAAAAATCTAATAGTAATAGAAAGTACCCATATCAAGGACTGAATACAGCTAATACATTTTATGAAACCATTTAAAAACTACAAGGTATTCAGTTATCAGATACTTTAAAATAACATATATATTCAAAAGTAAAAGAACAAGGTGAAAATTGCAGCAAAGAACTGGACGTTATAAAAAAGAATCAAATGGAAGTTCTAGAATTTAAAAATATAATATCTGAAATTATGAACTCAGTAGATGAATTTAACAGAGTAGACAATGATGAGAAAGTATTAGTGAACATGAAGATAGGTCAGAAGGAAATAGCTAATGGAAGCACAGAGAGAGAAAGAGACAAATCCAACAAAAAAAACCACAGAAAAGAGTGTAAGACGTGTGGGGCACAATAAAGAAAGTTTGACATGTGTATAACTGGAATCCCAGAATAAGAGGAGAAAATGGAATTGAAGCTATAGCTAGATAATTGCCAAGAATTTTCCAAACTGATGAGCGATAACAAGCTATGGAGTCAAGCATTACAAAACCCAAGCAGGACAAATAAAACTATACCTGTATACATCATAGTCAAATTGCTGAATACCAGAGATAGAATCTTAAAAGTGGCAGAGAGAAAGAAAGCTTTTCAAGGTAAAAGCAATAAGATTGAGCACTGATTCTTAACAGAAATAGTGAATCCAGAAGACAGTGTTATGAGATCTTCAAAGAGTTAAAAGAAAACGAATTAGAATTCTGTAAGCCGTGAAATACCCTCCAAAAGTGAAAGCAAACACATCCAAATATTTTATTTTTGCCTCAAGATGTGACATGTATATTTACAGCCCTGGATCCATATACTTGCTGACCAGTCAGCTTTCTCTTACTGCCTCTTCTGTGAGCCTCTAAAATTCACAGTTCAATTTATAATTTCAGGTAGTCGTAACAAGTCAAATTCCAAGATGTCAGATCTCCTTTCTTTGATTTTGAGAAAAGGCAAAGTCTCTACTTTATTTCAGTATCTATAAGATAGGATAATATCTACCCATCCTATGTCGCATGGCTGCTCTGAGAATCAGTTCTCTTAACATATGTTCACCAAGTTTTTCAACTGAAAATTGCTATAAGAATGTAATGATTTATGTATTAGTTTTTTATTTATGAATTTTAAATGGTAAATGCAAAATAGACATTTTCAAATAAACAAAAACTGAACATTCATCTCAGCAGACTCACACTAAACAAAATACTAAAAGTAGTTTTTCAGGCAGAAGGAAAATGATTTCAGATGAACACCCAGAGATGCAGGAAGGAAGGGAAAGCAAAGAGTAGTATAAATATAAAATATAAATGAATACTGTCTGTATAGAACAGTAGTGTCTTCTGGGATTTAAAATATATGTCCAGGGACTTCCCTGGTAGCACAGTGGTTAAGAATCTACCTGCCAGTGCAGGGGACATGGGTTCAATCCCTGGTCTGGGAAGATATCACATGCCGCAGAGCAACTAAGCCCATGCACCACAACTACTGAGCCTGCACTCTAGAGCCCACGAGCCGCAAGTACTGAGCCCATGTAGGGCCCGTGTGCTGCAACTGCTGAAGCCCACGTGCCTAGAGCCTGTGCTCCGCAACAAGAGAAACCACCACAATGAGAAGCCTGCGCACCGCAATGAAGAGTAGCCCCCGCTCACCGCAACTAGAGAAAGTCTGTGCACAGCAATGAAGACCCAACGCAGTCCCCCCCCAAAAAAAAACTCACATTAATACACAAAACAATAGTAGCGTATGAGACAGGAGGGAAATTAAATTCAGTTAGAGTGTTCTAAGGTCCTTGCATTATCCTGGAAGTGGTAAAAGTTATAATTAAGCTTTAGTAAGTCAAGGAAACAAAGTCTAGCAAAAGAATGTGTGATACTATGATCCAGCAGTCCCACCACTGGGCATATACCCAGAGAAAACCACAATTCAAAAAGACACATGCACCCCAGTGTTCATTGCAGCACTATTTACAATAGCCAGGTCATGGAAGCAACCTAAATGCCTATCGACAGATGAATGGATAAAGAAGATGTGGTACATATATAAAATGGAATATTACTTAGCCATAAAAAGGAACGAAATTGGGTCATTGTTGAGACGTGGTTGGATCTAGAAACTGTCATACAGTGAATAAGTCAGAAAGAGAAAAACAAATAACATATATTAATGCATATATGTGGAACCTAGAAAAATGGTACAGATGAACCGGTTTGCAGAGCAGAAATTGAGACACAGATGTAGAGAACAAACGTATGGACACCAAGGGGTGAAAGCTGTGGGGGTGTGGGGATGGTGGTGTGATGAACTGGGCGATTGGAATTGACATGTGTACACTGATGTGTATAAAATTGATGACTAATAAGAACCTGCTGTATAAAAAAATAAAATTCAAAAATTATATGAAAAAAATGTATGATACACAAGTAGAGGGGGAAATGAATAATAATTTTAAAAAAACCTTAATCCAAAAGAAGGCAAGAAAGAAGAAGAGAACACAGAACAGGAGGGCAAATAGAAAACAAACGTATGATGGCAGTTCTAAACCAAAGTTTGTAGTCATTATGTTAAATGTAAATGATTCAAATACTCCAAGTAGAAAACAGTTTCCTAACTGCATTAAAAATGTGTTGCTTATGTACAAGAAGGAATTCTCTCTCTCTCCATCCCTCCCTCCCTCCTACCTTTGAAATACACACCAATAGATAAATAGACAGACAGATAGGCTGACCGTCCCAGGAAAGTTGAATGTAAAATGGTGTAAATACTAACTAAAAGAAAGTTGGCAAAACTATGCTGACATTGCACAAAGTAGACTTTGAGGAAAGAATCATTGCAAGAGATAATGAAACATGTTTCAGACTGATCTAAAAAGATTAACCTACCAGGAAAATAAAATAAATATAAATTTGTGTAACCAAATAACTACCCTCAAAATATATAAACCAGATTGACAGAGCTAAAAGAGAAATAAACTAATCCACAATCTCGGTGGGAGATTTTAACTTACTCCCTTAGTAACTGTTAGAATCTGCCAAAAAGAAAAATTCAGTGAGAATACAGAATTGAATAATACAATGAAAAATTTAATCTCATTGATATATAAATTTAATCTCACTGTGGCCCACAACTGCAGAATATACCCTTGTTTTTCAAATGCACATGGAACACAAAATTGACTGTAAAGCTGAGCCATAAAGCAAATCTGAAAAATTTTCCAAAAAATGGAAATTGAAATCGTATAGAATATTTTCCCTGACCACAAAGAAAAGCTAGATATCAGTAACAAAAGTACAGCTGGAAAATTTCTACATGTTTGAAAATTAAGCAGTGCATTTCTCAATAACCCCATAGGTTGAAGAATAACATGATGAAAATGTAGCATGTCTCAATTTATATGCTACCACTAAAGCTGTGTTTAGAGGAAAATTTATAGCTCTAAATGCATATATTAGAAAAAAGAAGGGACTTCCCTGGTGGTCCAGTGGTTAAGACTCTGTGCTTCCAATGCAGGAGGCCTGGGTTCGACTCCTGGTCAGGGAACTAGATCCTGCATGCCGCAGCTGAAAGATTCCGTGTGCCGCGACTAAAGATCCTGCCTGCTGCAACAAAGACCTGGTGCAGCCAAATGAATGAATGAATGAATGGCAAAAAGAAGAGCTAAAAATTGGTAACCTTAAAGTATCCACCTCAGGGGTTTAGTTAGATCAGCAAATCAAGAAGGTAGAAGGAATGAGATACTAAAAGAGTAGAATTTTATGAAATGTGACAGGATTTGGAAAGCTAAAAGTTAGTTCTTTGAAAAGTCTAATAAGAAAATTGATAAATCCTTGACAAGAAAAATTAAGAAAAGTGAGAGAAGGTAGCAATAACCAATATTAGGAATAAAAGGGGATTACTACAGATCTTGCATTTAAATGATTTTTGGAGGATATTATGACAGTGTGTATAAAAACATTTTTTAAATTTATTTTTATATTTGGCTGCGTTGGGTCTTTATTGCTGCGCCTGGGCTTTCTTCAGTTGCAGTGAGTGGGGGTCACTCTTCATTGCAGTGTGTGGACTTCTCATCGAGGTGGCTTCTCTTGTTGCAGAGCACGGGCTCTAGGCACGTGGGCTCAGTAGTTGTGGCTTGCGGGCTCTAGAGCCCAGGCTCAGTAGTTGTGGCGCACAGACTTAGTTGCTCCGCGGCACGTGGGATCTTCCCGGACCAGGCATCAAACCCATGTCCCCTGCATTGGCAGGCGGATTCTTAACCACTATGCCACCAGGGAAGCCCTATGCTTATAAATTTGAAAACACTATTGCATAAATTTACAGAAAGTACAGTGTAAGAAAATTGTTGCAAGAACGGATTCAAGATGTGAATCATCTTATATCTATAATTAAAAACCATTTCACAAAGATGGCTTCACTGATGGACTCTTCTAAGCATTTGGGAAAGATGTAACATCAGTCTTGCATATACTCTTCCAGGAAACAGAAAACAGGAAATACTTTCCAACTTGCTTTTTGAGGTCAAACCACACAAAAACATCAAAAGAAAGTAACTTTCAGGCCAGTCTCTCTGAAACATAGATGTAAAAGTCTAAAACAAAATATGCCAAATCCAGCAATATGAAAAAAGATAATGCACATAACCGAGTTGAGTTTAATTCAGGAATGGAAGATTGTTTGGACATTCAAAAATCTATTCGAATTCTCACAATAATAGAATAAAAGAAAAATTATGTGATCATTTCAATTGATGCAGAAAAAGTGCTTGATAAAATTTAATACTTATGATTAAGGTGTTTATTTTTTAAAAATTTGCGAAAAAGATACAGCGAGGAATTTCCTTAATCTGACAGAGAATCTACGGAAAAGTTACAGCAAGCATCATAATAGGGGAGTAGTGAAAGATTTCCTCTTGAAATTGAGAACTGAAGAAGGATGCTTACTGTCAGCACTTCTATTTAGCATATATTGTACTGGAGGCCTTGGCCAGTGTAATAGGCAAGAAAAAGTAATGAAAGGTATGAGACTTATAAAAGAAGGGATAAATTTGTCGTTATTCTTAATATAATTGTACATGTAGAAAATCTAAAATAATCTGATAAACCATAAGAATAAAAAAAGTGAATTAGCAGGGTGGTGAGGCTGTGAGGCTATTATAAAAATCAATTGTATTTGTGCATGTTAGCAAGAAACAATAGAAAATGTGGTAAAAATATTTATACAATAAAAAATGTCAAATATTTAGGAATAAATTTTTTTTTTTCTTTTTTTTTCTTGCGTTATGCGGGCCTCTCACTGTTGTGGCCTCTCCCATTTGCGGAGCACAGGTTCCGGACGCGCAGGCTCAGTGGCCATGGCTCACGGGCCCAGCCGCTCCGCGGCATGTGGGATCTTCCCGAAACGGGGCACGAACCCGCGTCTCCTGCATTGGCAGGCGGACTCTCAAGCACTGCGCCACCAGGGAAGCCCTTTAGGAATAAATTTAACAAAAATGGGCAAGGCCTCTACATAGAAAACAAAAGAAAGAAAATTTTAAAAGAAATA
Organism: Lipotes vexillifer; assembly: GCF_000442215.2. Taxonomy (NCBI): domain Eukaryota; kingdom Metazoa; phylum Chordata; class Mammalia; order Artiodactyla; family Lipotidae; genus Lipotes; species Lipotes vexillifer. Next base: position 2,708,123 of record NW_006786690.1, on the reverse strand, counting down.
AATGATATTCATAGATTGGGAGACTCAAAATTATAAAGATGCCAGTTTGCAAGTTGGAGTTATGTTGAATCTATAGATTATTCAAAAGTCCAGCAGCACGTGCGTGTGTGTGTGTAAATTAACATGCTAATTGTACAGTTTATTAGGGAAATGTAAGGAGCCAAGAATAGCCAAGATGATCTTGAAGAAAGATGTGTTTGAAAACTTCCACTACCTGATATCAAGACTTGTTATAAAGGTACAAGATATTAACAGAAGGGTAGGCAAATAGAACAGTGGAACAGAATATAGGGTCAAGAAAATATCCCTATCTCACACCATACACAATCAGTTCTAAGTGGATTGTAGATATAAATATGAATGGTAAATAATATACCTTCTAGAAGATAATGGAGAATAGCTTCATAATTTGGGGGTAGGTAAGGTTTCTTAAGCTGAACACAAAGTACTGATCATAAAAGAAAAAAAATAAATTGGACTACATTAGGTTTAGTAACTTACGTTCAACAAAAGTCACCATTAAGGGCTTCCCTGGTGGCGCAGTGGTTGAGAGTCCGCCTGCCCATGCAGGGGACACGGGTTCGTGCCCTGGTCTGGGAAGATCCCACATGCCGCGGAGCGGCTGGGCCCGTGAGACACGGCTGCTGAGCCTGCGCGTCCGGAGCCTGTGCTCCTCAACGGGAGAGGCCACAACAGTGAGAGGCGCACGTATCGGTTAAAAAAAAAAAAGTCGCCATTAAGCAAGTGAAAAGGGGGAAGGTATGCATAATACATATAACCACAAAGGATTTGCATCTGCATATATAAAGAGACTGCAAGTCAGTACAACAGACAGTCCAAAGGAAAAATGAGCAAACAGCACTTTTCAAAAAGGATATCCAAAGAGTCAATAAGTATGAAAATATGTTGAACCGAATTTGTCATACCCGAGAATGGTTAAAATTAAAGAGACCAACAATACCAAATGTTGTTGAAGATGTGAAGTAACTGGAACATCCATGCACTGCTGCTTGCTGTGCTGAACTTCGAAAACTGATCACAGTTTCTACTAAACCTGAACACACACATACCCTATAACCTACATCTCCATTTAAAAAAATTGAAAAAGAAATTTTATTGAGGTATCATTGACATTTATTAGTTTCAGATGTACTACATGGTTTGATATTTGTATACTGTGTGAAATGATGATCACAATAAATCTAGTTAACATCAATCACCACATGTAGATACAAATTTTTTTTCTTGTGATGAGAACTTTTAAGATTTACAACTCTTTGAAACTTTCACATATGCAGTACAGTATTAACTGTAGTCGCCATGCTATACATTACATCATTTTCACTCCATCCATTTTGCCCACCCCCTGCCTGTGGCAACCACAAATCTGTTCTGTATATCTATGAGCTTGTTTGTTTGTCTGTCTTTTACGAGTCTACATATAAGTAAGATCATATGGTATTTGTCTTTCTCTGTTTGACTGACTTGACTTAGCATAATGCCCTCAAGTTTCATCTGTGTTGTTGTAAATGGTAAGATTTCATTCTTTTTTGTAGCTTAATAATATTGCATCGTATGCATGTGATGTGTGTGTGTGTGTGTACACACCACATTTTCTTTATCCATTCGTCAGTGGGCACTTAGGTTGTTTCCATATTGGATAAATATCCAGAATTGATATTGCTGGATTACATGGTAGTTCTGTTTTTAATTTTTTGAGGAACCTCCATACTGCTCTCCACAGTGGCTGCACCAATTTACACTCCCATCAACGGTGCCTAAGGGTTCCCTTTTCTCCACATCCTCACCAACACTTGTTATTTCGTCTTTTTGATTATGACCGTTCTAACAGGTATGAGATATGTCATCCACAACTCCATTTTTGATAGGAATATGAATAGATGCACACCAAGAGATTTGCACAAGAAGCCCCAACTGTAAACAACACAAATGTCATTAACAGTAGAATGGATACATATTTATTCTATAATCATATAAGGAAATGCCGAATAATGGCAGAAATGTATTATCTGCCTCACACAACACCATCAGTGATGTTCCTTACGGTTCTGTCCTACGCCCTTTGCTTCTCCTTCATTTCCATGGCTTCAGCGTTCATTTGTGCTTTCAGGACTTACAACTATATTGCCTCAGCCTAGTCTGTTCCAGACTAGAACTCAGCTGTCTGTGGGCATCACTGCTCAGAGGTCCTGCAGACATCTCAAGGTCAGCATATACTGAACTCTTCTCCACATTTCCTGAATCTGCTTCTCCTCTAGGAAGGTACATGTCTCAGCAGTGGTGCCAGCATTCACCCTGGGAATCTTTTGTTGATCAGCTTCTCTATACTACTTTCATGCCCCCAAATATAAACTGAGAGTAGGAACCTTTTATGTTTTATTCAGTAGTGAATTTAATGTAGTAGGGCCTCCATTTGTATTTTGTTGAATACTTCTATCCTCCTTTTTCCATATTCAGTTTGGTTTCCAAGCTCAGTAGGTTTTTATCTCCTAAGTACTTATAAAATCCTTGTAATGCCTACAGCCCCTACCTAGCTAAGACTACCATCTGTTGTCTGGACTACTTTGAAGGGATCAAGGGATGAGTCAGTGGGAGCAGTTTGGAAGAAGAGGTATAAGGTTAGGACATTTATGTTGTTGGTGAAATATCTAATATACAACATGTAAAACTTTGCATTTTTCTGTGATGGATCCAACTTTATTCAAAGTTATAACTAATATGGAGTGTCACCTCATGATTTTAACTTTCTTTTACGGCCAAGTACTGTACTCATCATTGTGAACTCGTCTATTCTGGGAGTGGGAGGTGAAGGTGGGTTGAGAGGATAAAAGACAAAAAGGGATAAGGGAGGATCTGTCTTTTGTTAGTTTCATATTCCTTTCTAATGATGTTCCCATCCCCTCTTTGCTAAGGGTCACTAACCTTGACTTTCTAGATATACAGGGTGGCTGCATCCTGCTTCTCTCTGAATTATAACATATAGTATCTTGATCTATTTTGCTAATGAGGCCTCCAATTCAGATTGTAAATTGAACTTTCTAATCTGACCCCTATTTTTCATGTTATTATAAGATAGTGCTGTTTTTGGCTTCTTATGTATATTAAGACAGTGCAAAAACTTCAGGCTTCTCTGCTTGGAGTGCTTGGATTGGAGTTTCTTAACACAGTTCATGGATATAAATCCAGATATCTTTACGGGAGCAGGACTTAAAATTGAGGGCAAGAATCTGTCTCGGCAAGATATTCTTTCCTAGATTTGAAATAATAGGTTTGCCTTTTCTCACCCATTTTTTCCCCCAGTTTAAATATCAACTGTGTTGGGCCATGATGTGTTTGTATATATGGGGCATTTTGTTATTAACAAATTTTTATAGATACCACTATCTGAAATTATCATGCTTTTAAAAAATATTTATCTATAAATTTGTTTGTCTTATTTCTCTCCCCCAAGTAAATAAGCTCCATGAGAGCAGGAACCTTCTCTGTTTTGTTCTCCTGTGTCAGAGAAACATTTGACAAATAGTTATTGACTGAAGGAGTATGCTTCTACTTGGGGCTTGGGTGGTTTTTCTTCTTAGAGTATCTCCATTTTTCTTTCAGCATTGGAGAGGGGTCTCTTGAAAACACTGCAGAAACTGGATGAATATCTGAATTCTCCCCTCCCTGATGAAATTGATGAGAATAGTATGGAGGACATTAAGTTTTCCACACGTAAATTTCTGGATGGCAATGAAATGACACTAGCTGATTGCAACCTGCTGCCCAAACTGCACATTGTCAAGGTAGGCCTGCAGGATGTGGGGCACTATTACACCTAGTATCTACTAAGACAGCACTTCCTCTGTGTAAAACTTGGCTGATCTTCTGACACGCACTATTCAGCACCCCCCAAATAGTGTAACTTAATGTTGTTCAGGCAATAGTTGAAACACCCTAGGGTTGATTAAATGGAAAATTATGTCTTAAAATCAAGGCATATGAGAAATTGGATTTTTTTTTTCTGTGACTGCATAAAAATTCAAAGATGTAACAGGTAACTTTGAAGTGGTGGCTACACTGACTTATAGCATCAAACTTTGTTCTCTGATCACCTGGCTTTTTCTTTTCAAGGCAGAAAATATTTATTGAGCATTTATTGTGTGAAACACTATGCTGTATAGGATGGTTGTGCAGTAAAGATCAAGATCAAGAAAAACAGAGATCTAGTGTGTGTGTGTGTGTTCAAAGTATTTATCCAGTGATTATACTTGCTGTTTCTCTGGATGGCCGAGGCAGGCATTTGCAATGACCATCACACTTGTGAATCTCTGGAGTAGCGTGCAGTCCTTATTTAAAAGTCTAGTTAGAATGAAGGTGACAGGCTTCAGGTAGAAGCAGTTTTCAGAGATCCACAGGATTAATTTGCCCTGAAATCAGATGTATGTCTGGTTTATAAGACATGGCATATAAATGTTAATTTTTGATCTCTTTGTATTTCAGGTGGTGGCCAAAAAATATCGCAACTTTGATATTCCAAAAGGAATGACCGGCATCTGGAGATACTTAACTAACGCGTATTGTAGGGATGAGTTCACCAATACCTGCCCCAGTGATAAGGAGGTTGAAATAGCATATAGTGATGTAGCCAAAAGACTTACCAAATAAAATGACACTTACGAGAGAGATGTCTTCACATCTTCCCCTAAGAACATGCTTTTCCTAACAGACTGCTCCTCTTCCTATAAAATAGAAACTTTATTTTGCACAAACATGCAGTTATTCCAGATGAGGATAAAGGATAGACAAGGTATAGTAGCTATCTTTAAATATATACTCCTAAGCAGTATTATTTTAAAATTCTTTTACCCTGCCTACCTCCCCTACCCCGTATCCTCCTAATTTGGAGACACTCCATAAAAACTTTTCACTTTAAAGGCAGTTTGCCATCTCTCTGGAGCCCTCACCACTGTCTCCATTCACTGTGTATAGATGGCAGAACTTTTGAGGTGCACTGTTTAACTGTTAAAATAGTAATCACCACCTCATCAGGCCCAAACTGGTGCATAATGCACGGTACAAGGAATATTTATGTATTTTTGGAATTTTGTAGTATTTAGTAAGAGTATATGGAAGGATTGCTACTGTATCAAAATATTCTGTTTCAATTTAGTCTATCCTGGATTTGTACTAAAGGATGTTACCACCAGAGAAAAGAGCCTTCTACAGAAAGTCACTACAGATTTTGCTATTTTACTTCGTATGTGGATTTTTACTTTTGCCTAAACGCATTTATCCGTCATATCAATTATAATATCTGACACTACGTAGAAGCTAAAAGTCTAGAGGGAGGAACAATATTTGCAAGATCTTCTTCAAGCCTTTTATGCATATAAGAGAAACCAATGGGCACGTGATACTCTCTGTCTAAATATGTTACTGGTTATATGTATTTTGCCCAGTGCCATTCATTTGGAACATTATTACTTTCTTCCTTTATTTTAAAAAGGCTCCTTTTTTTAGGTAAGCATCGGTCTTGCTGTTTGTAGATCGTTTGAGCAACACTATGTAAGCTGATATTTAGTTGATTTAGCTGTAGCAGTACAGTGGTTAGTAATGTAAAAACTAACCTAAGGATTGTAGTGTGGGTTTGTCAAAATATCAAGTAGAATTTTGTTTCTAAAGCACATTTAATGTGGATAATCTAAAGAATGCATTATCCATCCTATATTAAAAACAAGATAAAACACATAGATTACCACTCCACCCCCATTTACTGTTAGACTTTGGGTAGAGGATGGTTCACTTCTTTTGGACTAAATTATAGTTGTGATGGTGACTACATATTGACTGCAGTTTTGCCTAATCTCAACCATTGCACTTCCTTCAATTAAATTTTCCTACAGCCACATTGAGGAATAGCAGGCTTCATGTTTGTTTCTTAAATTGAAGTCCTAAACCAGGAATTATTTGTGTTGTAACAAGGGAGGATGAACTTGGTGAAAATAAAACAAAAGTTTGCTATGTATTTATTCATTAAAAAAAAAAAGACTTCCTATGTACTACTCCAAAGACTGTGATTGTGACTATAATAATGTTTTGGTAATTTTTATACCTAACCCGTTTAAGAAATGCTATTTCTCATAGGCTGCTTTTGGAAATTTTAAGTATATTGCTTTAAAATGGCAGTGTTTTCTTCCCTATGATATGCTAACATTTAGTAAGCACTGGCTTTATGGAAGCAGCTTGATTTTTTTAATAAGCATTCTGCATTTTTTAAACCTATCAGTGACTAGCTTGGTATAGAAAGATAAGAAAAACTCCATATTGTGTCCATTTGGCTCAGGGAGATTTCTTTGCTTTACCTTTCTTAGAACTCCTTATTGCTGATCAAAAGTTTGGGTACCCACCTTTTCGTAATAAAATGTTGGATGATGATTTATCTTGTTCCAGGAAGAAGCATCATCAGGTTATAATTTGAGAAATTCTATAGCAGTAGCTTCCGAGGGTGAATATGTCACCTCTGCACCAATACACAGACAGCCATCTTCACTTTTCACTTACTTTTACGATAGTGGTAACTTGGCATCAGGTGATATTGAATCTTGCCTCATAGCTTAAAGCATGGAAACGATTCAAGAGAAGTGGGGGTGTCTATTTCAAGTGAACAGTGGACTAAGTGGTACAGAGTAGAAGGCTAATGAGGAAAGAGCTACAGTCCTCAAAACGGATGAAAAAACACATTCTGAAACTCAGTTGTGAAGTGTTTTCCACTTTGGATATTTATTCTCTTCTTCTCCTTTTTAAAAATTTATCCCATGGTTGTACTTGGCTGTCTCTCTGGATGTCCAAGGAAGGCAAGGTCTATCTGTTATAATTTTGATGAAGGCAGAATTATTTTTCTGTTGAAAGACAAATCTTATTACTTTATCAGGGAACTTAGACGAGGTTGAGATTGGCAAATGAACGAAAGCTAGTAAGAAAGATGATCCTAGAATATGCTTTTTACCCCATTTGTGGAAAGATCATAGCTTCATGTCTTGGGGGATTTGGGACATGAAAGTTTTCATGGCAGTTCATGTAGTATATGGGTTGACACAGTAGAAATCATCTGTTATTATTTCTACAACTACTGAATCATTTTCCCCTTCATTTAAACCCCTTTTGTTCCATTTAAACAAGGAGATTAGACTCTGAATGGAAGATCTTACTAATTTCCAAGGGATTCTGAGAAATTTTTGTGTTCAACATTTGGAAAGCTGTCTACTATTTCAGTTGATGTAACTTCCTTTTTTAAAAAATGTAGATGCAGGTTTTCTATACAGTTCTGTTATTTTCTTTTACTAGGATTGTTGACTTTAGTGATAAAATTCATGTAAGATTTTATTTCTTGGTAACTTTGGTTTATACAGCTACCTTTATTATTATTATTTTTTAATACAACTATCCTTAAACCCTTGAGCAATCTGTATACAATGAAGAGGTTTCTGACATTTATTCTTACACTCATTTGATTGACTTTAGAATTTAGGCATATTTACTTCTGTTGTTTTGAATCTCTCCAGAGTTGCATGTAGATAGCTTTTATTTCTGTGCATTTAGAAAATATCTACATGGTAAAAATGAGAAGAAATAGAAATGTATTTTTTCATGAACATTTTGATACACATGTCATGAAGTTTATTGATTAACCAATTTCTTAAACTGGTTATAATCAGTATTTGATTCAAAGAGAGGGAAGCATTCATTATTGTTATAATATATGGTCTTTTTTATTCCATCCTTTACAAATTACTAAGGCTGGGGCTGTCAAAATTATATTTTTATCATGGAAAAAAATTTCAAATCCCCCAAATCATAATGTTGAACAGAATTGGAGTATTTTCTTTAAATTAGTTGAAAAGGAAAATGAAAGCTTATAGAATGCTTGTATTTTCTTTTCTGTCTCTGGAACCAGTATATTGCTGGCAGCTATTCTATTAAAAAATAAAGTATATTTTCACTATCATAAAAGGTTCTTTTTTACCCCCTCATGAAAATAAATAACAATTTGGGGTAAAAGTGTTTTATTTGAGACTACTTTTTTTCATGAGTGGCGATTCAGCACATTTAGTAGATTAAAGGAGAAAAACCATATGTTCATCTCAATAGGTGCATAAAATAATTTATAAAAACTTTCATGCTACCCATTCTTAGCGAAATAGGACCAGAGATTAACTTTTTTTAACGCAATAAAGACATCTGCCAAGAACCTACAGCAAATTTCATACATAAATATGAAACAGAAGCCCTCTCATTAAAGTCAGAAATAAAACAGGATTGCCTTCTATCACAGCTATTATTCAGCTATTTTCCATAGCTGCTTTATTAGAGGCATCCTACACCAATGCAGTAAAATCAGTAAAAAGAATAAGGAATGGAAAAGAACAGACCAAATGACTTCTTTGCAGATGATGCATATATAAAAAATTCAAAATAACCTACTATTAGAAATAATAAAATTCAGGGGCTTCCCTAGTGGCAGAGTGGTTAAGAGTCCGCCTGCCAATGCAGGGGACATGGGTTCGATCCCTGATCCGGGAAGATCCCACATGCCGCAGAGCAGCTAAGCCCGTGCGCCACGACTACTGAGCCTGTGCTCTAGAGCCCACAAGCCACAACTACTGAGCCCGCGTGCCACAACTACTGAAGCCCGTGCGCTCTAGGGCCTGTGTGCTGCAACTACTGAGGCCCGTGTGTCTAGAGCCCATGCTCTGCAACGAGAAGCCACTGCAATGAGAAGCCCGCGCACCGCAACGAAGAGTAGCCCTTGCTTGCCTCAACTAGAGAAAGCCCGCACGCAGCAACGAAGACCCAGTGCAGCCAAAAAATAGTAATAATAATAAAATTCAGATGCTTACTAGATACAAGATTTAGGAGCAAAAATCAATGTAATTTTTATATACTAATGTTAACTACATTAAAAATAAACTAGGGCTTCCCTGGTGGCGCAGTAGTTTGGAACCTGCCTGCCAATGCAGGGGACACGGGTTCAAGCCCTGGTCCGGGAAGATCCCACATGTGCGGAGCAACTGGGCCCGTGTGTCACGGCTGCTGAGCCTGTGCTCTGGAGCCCGTGAGCCACAACTACTGAAGCCTGCATGGCTAGACCCCGTGCTCTGCAACAAGAGAAGCCACCGCAATGAGAAGCCCACGCACCACAACGAAGAGTAGCCCCTGCTCACTGCAACTAGAGAAAGCCCGCGTGCAGCAAGGAAGACCAAACACAGCCAATAAATAAATCAATAAATTTATTAAAAAAATAAATAAACTAGTAACGTTGGTTCCTTCTGGAAGAAAACTGGGTGACTGAGAAAAATGGATGGGAAATTGTCAGTGTATACTTTTTTGAGCTTTTAGAAATTTGTACCATAAATATATTACCTATTCTAAAAAGTTAGAAGTGTTTTAAAAGATAATCTCTGAGACATTTACGATCAAGTCTAATAAAAAATGTGCAATTCCTTTATGGAGAAAAGTACAAAATATTATCAAAGGACCTAATAGAAACCTGCTCAGTGGACAGGTGTACCATGTTCATGGATGGAGAATGTAAAAGTATAAGAATTTCAATTCTGTCTTAAGTAATTTATAAATGCAATATATTTTCCAAACAAAATCCCAAGAGGATTTTTTGGGAACACAGATAAATTGATTTAAAACCTTCATATGGAAGAAGTGTGGCCCCCAAATAGCCAACATATATCTGGAGGGGGGAGGGAAAGAAAGGAAACTTGCTTGACAGGATATAAAGTCTTAAAAGCTTATAGTAATTGCTGGGTAGGATACAGTAAGTCACACAAACACAGCACTCCTGCTGCAACTACCAGAAAAAACTGGTTTAAAACACTAAAATACTATTCTTAAACATCAGAAAACTGGAAGCAATAAGGACTAAATGAATTGGATTTCAGAGGAGAAAGCCTTTCTGAGGTGAACTGATGGTCTGGCCATGTTTTCCTTTGGGGGCATTTCCTGATTCTGGGCCTGCAAGTGAGGATTGGGTTTGGCCCATGGAGAGGGCTTTACTGGGTAAAAGAAAATCATAAGGCTCTTGGTGATAGGGCATACTGGAAACCAGAGACATCTTAAATATGTGACTGGTTTTCTCACAGGACATTTGCTGAATTCCAGAGCTCTACATGCCATGCTAGAAGCTAAGCACAGGGCCTCCAAGAGGCAGAGTGAAATCTCCCACGATGACACAATACTTAGGAGACAAAATTTCACTAGAGGGAGGGCTTACCTGAAACACACAGAAATCAGCTGCAGCTTAGTGGTTGCCAGTCACTAGGGGTGGGAGAGGGAATTGACCACAAATGGACGTGAGTGGTCTGTTTTAAATATGGATTGTAGATAAGGGTCTAGTATCCAGAGCATATAAAGAATTCTTACAACTCAATAATAAAAAGACAACCCAATTAAAAACTGAGGAAGGATTTAAATATACATATCTCCAAATAAGATATACAGATGACCAATAAATAGATAGAAGCTTAATATTATTAGTCATTAGGGAAGTGTAAATCAAAAACCACAAAAAACACCCTCTAGGATGGCTATAATTAAGAAGACAGACAATTATAAGTGCAGTGATGTGGAGAAATTAGAACTCTCATACATTGCTAGCGGGAATGTAAAATTGTGCAGCCACTTTGGAAAACAGTTCGGCAATTCCTCAAAAAGTTAAGCATAGAGATACCCTATGATCCAGCAATTCCACTCCTAGGTTTATAACCAGGAGAGTTGAAAACTACATCATTGTACATAGATGTTCATGGCATCATTCTTCATAGTAGCCCAAAATGGAAACAACCTAAATGTCCATCAACCAGTGACTGGATAAACATACCTATATCATGGCCATTAAAAAAGTACTGATACAAGCTACAACATGAACCTTGACAACATTATGCTTAGTGAAGCCAGACACAAAAGGCTACATATTTTCTGGTTCCACTTATATGAAATGGCCAGCATAGACAAATCTATAGCAACAGACAGTAGATTAGTGGTTGCCAAGAGCTGGAGGAGGAGAGAATGGGGAGTGACTGCTAGTGAGTACAGGTTTCTTTTTGGAGTGATGAAAATGTTCTGGAATTAGCCAATAGTGATGATTGCACAACTTTGTGAATATACTAAAACCCACTGAATTGTATACTTTAAAATGGTAAACTTTATGATATATAAATTATATCTCAATTTTTAAAAATTACAACGGGGGCAATTCTGCCTGCTTAAAACTTTTGGATAATCAGTGTATACACAGGTTGATTGGCAAAGTTAGTGATGTCGATTTCCCTTGTATTTGAATTAAAGTTCAATTTAAATGTTATCCAAAATATATTCTTAAAGAGGAAAGAGGAAAAAAAATTGTGCTAATGGCTGCTCAACTTTATAAATTTACTAAAAATCATTTAATTTTGTTCATCTAAAATGGGTGAATTCTACAGTTTGTAAATTATACCTCAGTAAAGCTGTTTGGAAAAAAAAAAGAAATAAAAGCTCAAATCTGAAATTAAGAATTCATCATGTGGGTTTAACAGCAGAGTGCACACAGCAGAAGACAGGATTAGTGCTTGAAGATAGGCCAGTAGAAAAAATCCAAGCAGAGAGTAAAAAGAATGCACAAACAAAACAAACAAAAGAGCATAAGAAACATGTAATTGAGGTCCCAGACATAAAAGGGAATGGGGCAGAAGCAATATTTGATGAAATAATGGCTGAGAATTTTCCAAAACCGTTGACAAACATCAACCCACAGATTCATAAAACTCAGCAAACTCATTATGGAATAACAAAACAAAACAAAACACACCTAAGAATATCATAGTCAAACTGCTGGAAACCAAAGACAGAAAATTCTAAAGACGGCCAGAGAGAAATATCATGTAACCTTTGAAGGAGCGATGGCTGACTTTTCAGCAGAAACTTTGGAAACCAGATCTTTAAAGCACTGAAAAAGATCTGCCAACTTAGTGAAAATATTCTCAAACGGGAAGGCAAAATAAAGGCATTTTCAGACAGACAAAAGCTGAAAGAATTAAGCACCAGCAGACCTGTGCTACAAAAATACTTAAGGAAGCACTTCAGCCCAAAGGAAAATGACCCCAGATGGTAGTATAGAACCAGAAGGAAGAATGAAGAGCAATGGAAAGGGTAAATATATAGGCAAATATGAAAAAGTATTGACTACTTAAGCAGCAGTAATGTCTTGAAGATATATACTGTTAAAAAATATATAATGTGGAATACATAACAGTGGCTATATATTATACATATATAACACCATGGAAGGGTGGAAGAAAGGTTGTACTTGTATGATCCTTTCATTATTTGGCAAGCAGTAAAAGTACTAATTCAAGAAAACTAATAAATTTTAGATACATACTGTAATCTCTAGGGAAACAGGTATTATTAAGATAATTATGAGAATAACTTAAAAATCTAAGATTCAAGGGGAAAATGGAATTAAAACAAAAACAACAGTGAATCCAGAAGAAAGGACAGGGACTTCCCTAGTGGCGCAGTGGTTAAGAATCCACCTGCCAATGCAGGGGGTATGGGTTCGAGCCCTGGTCTGGGAAGATCCCACACGCTGCGGAGCAACTAAGCCCGTGCGCCACAACTACTGAGCCTGCGCTCTAGAGCCCGCGAGCCACAACTACTGAAGCCTGTGTGCCACAACTGCTGAAGCCCACGTGCCTAGAGCCCGTGCTCCGCAACAAGAGAAGCCACCGCCATGAGAAGCCCGTGCACAGAAACGAAGAGTAGCCCCCGCTTGCTGCAACTAGAGAATGCCCGCACGCAGCAAGACCCAATGCAGCCATAAATAAATAAATAAATAAATTTAAAAAAACAAAAGAAAGGACTAAAGGAACAAAGGACAGGACAACTTGGAAAAACAGCAAAAGGTTAGCTATAAACCCTACACCATTAATTATATTCAATATAAGTGTGCTAAATAATCCAGTTAAAAGGGAGTATGAAACTATTTAAAATAGTCAAAGCCCAATATATGACATTCATAAAAAACAAACTTTATAAGGACATAGAAAGGCTGAAATTAAAGGATTTAATTCATTGACACAGCAAACACAAGAGAGCAGATGTAACTATTTATCACAAAATACAGGCTTTCAGGCAAGAAGTATTACTAGAGACAAAGGACATTTTATAATACAGCCATGTATAATGTACTTTTATAATGATGAAAGTTTTATTCATTAGGAAGATACAACAGTCCTAAATTTATATGCATCTGATAACACAGCCTTGGATACATACAGCAAAAGTTAATGACGCTGAAAGGAGGAATAGACAAATACATCATCATAACTGGAGTTTTTTTTTTTTTTTTCTTTTTCTTTTTTTGCGGTGTGCGGGCCTCTCACTGTTGTAGCTTCTCCCGTTGCGAAGCACAGGCTCCAGATGCGCGGGCTCAGCAGCCATGGCTCACGGGTCCAGCCGCTCCGCGGCATGTTGGATCCTCCCGGACTGGGGCACGAATCCGTGTCCCCTGCATCGGCAGGCGGACTCTCAACCACTGGGCCACCAGGGAAGCCCATAACTGGAGATTTTTAATATAGCTCCCTTACTGACAGAATGAGCAGGAAATAAACCAGAACCCCCCCCCCCACACACAGTAAGGAATAACTCAATTAAGTAATTTGACTTAATTGACATTGCAACACTACATCCAATTACTGTAGAATGCACATTCTTTTCAAGTGCACATGGAGCTTTTAGCAAAGTAGTCCATTCCTTGGCCCACAAAGCAAGCCTCGACAAATTTCAGAGGAGTGACATCATACAAAGTATGTTCTCTGACTGCAGTGGAATTGAACTAGAAATCAGTATGATTGAAAGACAGCAAGAAAATCCCCAGAATAAGGAATCAGTTACAGCATGTGCAACAAGCCTACACCCTACAGTGAAATTTAAACATTTTAATTTAACAGACATATGTTCGGTAAGCCAGGAACGATTCTAAGCACTTTACATATATTAACTCAGTCTTCCTAACAATCTTGTGAGATCTAGATTATGATTCCCACTTTATGGATGAGGAAACTGAGGCACAGGGAGGTTAAGAAACTTGCTCAAGGTCACACAGCTAGTGAGTGACAGCAAAATTAGAGGCCAAGAAATGTAGCACTGTGCAGATCGTGCTCTGCAGTCTTGAGAAGTGCTTTTACTGATGCTTTTCTCATTTGGGTGGACTTGGGTTGCCAGGTAAGCGGAGCCCATCTGGAGCAAACCTATTTTTGTGTTTCTTCTGTGGGGCAGGTCTCTTGCGAAGGTAGAGGATCCAGGCCCAGACAAGCCCCGCATTCCCGTGGGGACTTACCATCCCAAGGGCGTTACCACCTCCTGCCCAGGAGGCAGTGGCCGAGCCGCGTCCCCAAGCCCTGCTGGCTTTCCTTGCCCGAGATGGTCGTTCTAAAACGACCGGCAGGGGGCGCAGGCTCCCCTCCTTTCTGCCCCGCGGCTGCAAGCAGGGCTGTGACAGCTGCAGGACCTCGTCCGTTTGGGGAGCCAGCAGCTCGGTTCAGCCACTTCGAGGGCTTCCTTCCTCTTTATCAGATCTGTCAGGGCTGCCGCGCTGTGAAGGCACCTCCGGCCTCTTCCCTCCTTCCTGTGGCGAACGGACGCTCCCCCACGAAGCCGCTAATCTACACCCCGGCGCCTGCAGCCCGCCGGAGGCCGGGCCGGCCCCCCTCGCACCTTTTTCGGGGGCGGGACCCTGCTTTGAGGTCAGGTCTCCGGGGGCTCCGGCTTCCCCCCTAACTAGCCGGGGCCGCGCGCGCCCGTTTTTCGCAGCCCTTTCTCACTTGTGCACGCGCTCGGCTCTCGCTGGCCCGCGAGGCGGCTGGAGAAAGCGCCTCCGAAGCAAAACTAACAGGTCTGGTAGCAGTTGGCACGAGGGAGGAAGAGGTGCTGCCGCGGTTAGTCCCGGGGCTCCTCCCCGCCTCGCCCGCGCCACAGCCGGCCGCGTGCCGCCACCGCGCCAGCTGCGGGGCCGCGGGTCCCAGCTCCCGAAGGCGCCCCGTGCGGCGCCCAGCTGACCGCCACCGGCGAGAGCCCTGCCGCCTGCGGAAGAGACCCGCCCGCACGCCTCCCCGAGAGGAGCCCTGTGCCGTGAGTTGAACGTGACAGCTCGGAGGGGGTTCCCCTCTGCAGACGGCCCTGGAGGGAAGAGTGGCCTCACGGGAGGCGAGATGTCGTTGGGGGACAAAAAAGGGAAAGCCAGTGACTCGTTTCTGATCCCATTTCTTATAAGAAATGAATATGCTTCCGTTTTTTTCCAGTGTTCCCTCGTCCTCTGATTTCCTCAATCAAGTAAAAATAAATGATTTTCCTTAAACACTATGCGTCAGTTATCGTACTGAGTTTATATACATATAGGTATAAATATGTTTTTAAAATATATAACTATTTCAAGTCTTTTAATCTTGTCAATAGTCTCTTGGGGTAGGGATGATTATTACCCCCATTTTAAAGATAAGGAACTTTAAGCGTCCAGAGGTTCAGTAATTTGCTCAAGCTCACGCAGCCAGGAATGCATGGAGGCCGTCTGACTCCAGAGCTTAACCATCAGGGCGCTGGATTCCGTGCTGTCACCTCTCCTGTGCTGGGAGGGGCTCAAGTTGGGGACTCAGGAAGGCTGGTTTCTTGGTCCAGCGATGGAAGCAGCCCGGAGCTCCCCAAGCAGACTTTTCCAGTAGGAAGGCTGCACCATGCCCAGCTCCAGCCTCCCAAGCGCACCGGGAAGTGGGGTCGAGGCAAGCAGAGCTAAGGGCTCTAATACCACGTACCAAGCGCAGGGACCGGCGCTCCATTTCTGTGTAATAGGGAGGGTCCTGCTTGGTGAGAGGGGGACTCTGGGAAGCCAGGGAGAGCAGAAGGGGCTCTCCACCTCCTTGGCTCAGAGACAGACGTGCAGCAACTCCCTGCTGTCTGCAGAGGTCACTATAAGGTCACCCTTACAGAGGTCACCCTGCTGTGGATGAACGGGAGGTTTCCCCACCAAGGAAGGGGCCGGAGAAGAAAAGCCCAGGGCCCTCTCCATTCCCTGCCTTCACTGGCACTTCAGTGATGTGATCTCATTCTCTGAAATCGTTTACTTAGAGGAATTGTTCCTCATCTCTACAGATGCTCCAGGAATCCCATGGACCTTACCAGAACCTTAAGGTTTCCTAATTTAATTATTTTAAAAATCGAAGATAAAGACAAAATGTAAATGAAGTGGAGCCCAGCTCATGGGTGCACATTATTGACTTGATTATCAATAGAGGGTTATTGGTTTCTTTTTAAGACGAATTCTGCCACGTTCTAAAGATACCTTTCACCTTTGCTATTCCAAACCAACTTTCATTATCAGATGCTTTTTAGAAATCATAGTGACAGCAGTGCTAGAAATACTCCAGCACCTTTGGTTCATCACTGAATGAACTAAGGATGAGTGACTTGCCCAGGACCCCATAGGTAGTTAATTGCGGCATGGGGACTCCTAGGACAGTGCTCTCAGGACTAGACAGCGGATTTGGCATAAACACATGATGGCTACCAGGTAGGGGCAGAGTTGCCACTAGAACCCCTTCTTGATTCCCTTGTCCATGGCTTTCAGGGAGTCCCCTTACTTCATAAGACATGGGTTTAACATAGTCCTTGGCATCCAGAATCTTTGTCTCATGTTAAAACACACTTAACTTATGAGATGCTCCATCCATTAAAAAATAACACTTTGAGTTCCTCCTGGATGCAAGGCACTGGCTGGATGTGAATGAATGGAGACACGTGATTTCTGCCTTCTGGGAACTTCCAGGATCACAAGTGAGAAAGACATAAACACAAATAACCAGGCAATAAAAGCAGAAGGTGGGAAACAATTCACAAGAGACTTAAAAGCACTATTCATTCATTCACTTTATTGAGCCTACCTCGTGCCGATTCATAAAGGGAACAATTGCTTTTCACTAGGACAATCGAGAGTGTATCAAGAATAACTTTTTTTACAGGTTTTTAACTGCTTAAGTGATTATCAAAGTAATTCTGCACATTGTAGAAATTTTGGAAAGTACAGAAAAGGGTAAAGAAGCACATACACAAATTTCCCCCAAATTCACCACCCAGAGGCGGCGTGTTTTCCAGTCTATTGGCCAAAATTTTTTTTTTTTTTAAAGAAAGTAGAGTTTATTGGTGGGCATATGTAGGGAGGGGGCAGTGCCAAGGCTCTCACAAGTGCAGGGCCCGCCATTTGTCCAGGGGGCCACGATTAGGGATGTGCTTGACCCCACAGCCATCTGGAATGAGCCACTTTTCTGCCACCGTGTTTTCAAACTCATCTGCATTAAACTTAGTAAATCCCCACTTCTTGGAGATGTGGATCTTCTGGCGGCCAGGGAACTTGAACTTGGCCCTGCGGAGGGCCTCAATCACATGCTCCTTGTTCTGCAGCTTGGTGCGGATGGACATTATGACCTGGCCAATGTGGACCCTGGCCACTGTGCCCTGGGGCTTTCCAAAGGCACAAAGCATACCTGTCTGGAGCCTATCAGCTCCAGCACAGGACAACATCTTGTTGATGCAGATGACGTGGAAGGGGTGGAGCCGCACTCGGATGTGAAAACCATCTTTGCCGCAGCTTTTCACCATGTACTTGTTGGCACAAATACGGGCAGCCTCCAGGGCTTCAGAGGAGAGCTGCTCATATTCATCCGACACCATGTGGCCACAGAGTGGGAACTCATCCACTTTTGCCTTCTTCCGCCCCAGGTCAAAGATGCGGATCTTAGCATCAGGGACACCTTGGCAGAAGTGAGACTTTGGGTATGGCTTGTTCTTACAATACCGGTAACAGCGGGCGGGGCGGCGGCCCATGGTGACACCAAGATCTTCAGTGGCGCGCCTAAGGGAAAGAGCTAAAATTTTTTCTTTGGGAAGTTTAGAGCTTGCTTCCCATTGCAAACCGATTACATCATAAGCATTTCCCCACATCACCTGGAACCCTTGACTATTACATGGCTCTTTATCCAATGCTTTCAGTCATATGGACACACGGTAATTGACTCAACAGCTCCTGGACTGTAGGGCATTTAGGTTCTTTCCAGCTTTTCATTATTACACGTTCGCATTGCAGAAAACATCTCTACGTACATACATCTTCGGCCGAATTTCAACTTTTAGGTTTTGGAGAAAATAATCAGAAATGTGAGTCAAAAGTACAAACATCTTAAGAAGATTGATAAATAATCACCAAATTATTTGCTGGAAAGTTTCTAAAGAAATGGTAAAAAAAAATGTGAACCAAAAGTAGGAACCTTTTCCAGGCTTTTGATAATCACCAAGTAGCTTGCCAGAAATATCTCATGAATTTAGACGCCCCCAGCGCCTGTGCACGAAAGCTATCCCTCTGCGCTTCAGCTAGCAGGGAGCAGTGTCTTTGATAACTTAATCTATCTTATTTCTATTTTCATTTCTTTGACCTTTAGAGAGATTGAGCATTCTTTTTTCCCCCCAAATGTTTATTGGCCACTTATATTTGCTTTTTATTACATCCTTTGCCCTTTTATCTGTGAGCATCTTTGTATGTTTTTTTTTATATTGATTTATATTGGTTCTTTATAAAGTAAGGGTTCTAACCATCTGTCTGTGGTATTTGCTGCAAACATTTTCCCCCAGTTGTTTGTCTTTTAATTTTGCTTGAAATTTTTAATCACACCAGAATTTTTTGTTTTAATGTAGTGCGGGACTGTCAAGCATTTCCTTTGTGGTTTCTTCCACAGCTTTGAAGCTTAGAAAGCCCTTCTCCATGTAAAGATCAGTTGGTGAAGGGAGTTCCCAGGTGATGGATACAGTGGGCCCTTGGCCAGGTGGCAAGAGGTGACATAGTCTGGGGTGCATGGGTTGTCTTTGTCACTTGAGGCCAGATCAGGGACACCTTTTAAGGCTGGGCTTGTGGTTACAGGTGGGGGATCCACTGACCATTTTTGAGCTGGGAGATGGCATATGGGAGTAGTTTGCCAAACAGAGTCTGTGTCTTCAAGATGCTACCTGAATATTGGAATGTGTGATTTCTACCGAGAACAATGTGGAACCTATTCTGGAAAGCTGTTATGGGAAATCCAAAGTTTATAGCTCAGTGAAACTTGATAATTTTCTCCACTGTCTTCTGAATCTGCAGCTGTTTGGGGATTTGAGGGTGATGTTTCTGCTCTGATACTGTTACTATCAGCATTGAGAGGGCTCCTCCAGGCCCGCAAATTTCCTTACTTCCCAGCAAGTTAATACTTACTGCTCTGTTTGCCCACCACGTCGCTGACATGCCCTCTCTGCTTGGAGTGGCTTCCCTCCCAGCCCGGCTGGACCACGAACCTTGAGAGCAGGCCTCCACTCTTCTGCTTAATGAAAACGGCAGTTTCAATAACCCGATTCTGCTAGAGAAACCGCACTTGAACAATTTGTAAAATTTCTGGGAAGGAGTTATTCTGGGTGGCCAAATTTTTGGTGAATAAAAAGCTTACTCCTTAGAAGACCATGTTTTAGTTTCTGGTTAGACACCCTGTGAAAATGTATTATACCTCTCGGCCCTTTATTCATTCTCTTCAACAAGACAGTATAACCCATTCCTAAGTGAAATACTTAGAAGACGTTTAAGTTACCCAGAATCCCTGCCTCCCAACACAAACATTTCGGGTTTTTTCCCATCCTGTCTTCCGCGTGTGTGCATTTTACAGGGCTGCAAATCATTGTACAGGCTCTCCTGAGGTTCTGCCCTTTTTGTGGGCCAGAGCCTGATCATAGGTGTCTAGATTTCAAACAGTGCCCATAAAATGATCATTTAAGACATTTCGTATTGAAATATAGTGTGCATACAGACTAGAGCACAAATCATAAATGTATAGCTTGATGAAGTTTTGCAAACAAAACACACCCATGATCTGAACTCTAAAGCTCCCAGATCGAAGAGTAGAACGTTATCAGCCCCTGGTGGCCCCCTCCTGACTGGTCACCATCACCAACCGCCTCCCAAAGAGAACTCTATTCGGATAGCATAGATTAACCTTGAGTGTTTTGGATCTCTGTGCCAATGAAATCACAGAGAATATCCTCTTTGGTATCTGGCTTCTTTCGCTTAACATCATGTTTGTGAAATTCCCCCATATTGTGAGTGTAGCAGTAGGTCATTCACTTTTCACTTCCACTGCTGCACGGTACTCCATCGTGGGCGGCGTTGCTTGTCTATTGCTTTGGAACAAACTACTCCAAAACCTAGTGACTTAAAACAATGACATTTATTACCTCTCATAGTTTCTATGGGTTAAGAATATCAGGAGCAGCTTAGCTGTGGGCAGTACTGGCTCAGGATCTGTCACGAGGTTGCCCTTGAGACATTGGGTAGGGCTGCAGTCATCTGAACCCTTGACCAGGGCTGGACATCCGTTCCCAAGATGGTGCACTTGCATGCGGTTGCCCTTGAGACACTGGGTAGGGCTGCAGTCATCTGAACCCTTGACCAGGGCTGGACATCCGTTCCCAAGATGGTGCACTTGCATGGGGTTGCCCTTGAGACACTGGGTAGGGCTGCAGTCATCTGAACCCTTGACCAGGGCTGGACGTCCGTTCCCAAGATGGTGCACTTGCATGGCTGTTAGAGGCCTCAGTGCCTCTCTGGGGCTTGGGTTTCTTTATGACGTGGTGGCTGCCTTTCCCCAGAGTGAATGATCAAGAGACCAAGGCAGAAGCTGCAACATCTTCTAGGACGTCTCCTTGGAAGTCATACGTGATCACTTCCACCCGACCCTACAGGTTACCAAGTCAGCTCTATTTAGTATTGAGAGGGGAGCTTCACCAAGGCATGACTACCAGGAAGTGAGGATCATGAAGGGCTCCTTGGAAGCTGGCTACTACACACGGATAAACTATCCCTTGTAAAAGGTCACTTTTTACAGCATCTCCCATCACATTGTTGTATTATAAGTTATTTGCTGTTGTAGTTAATATCGACACAAACATATTTATGCATGTCACTTGCTTTCTATTGTTTCTGCCAAAGTAGTTCCTAGAAATACATCCCTGGGAATGGAATTCCTGAGTCAAAAGGTCTCAACCTGTTTATGACTCTTGCTCTATTGTCACTTATAGCTTCCAAAAGGATTGTACCGATTTTCAGTGCTACCGGCAACCAAATGGTAGACGGAGTCCACTGCAGCTTTATCTACATTAGGCATTAACACCACCAGACAAAACATTGTACATGGAACATAATAAGACACTCTGTCATCAAGAAAATGGCAAACAATAGACACCAGTCACTGTTCTGGGATACAATACTGTGATGCCTGGAGGGGCCGCTGTATCGTAAAGAAGTGGTGACTCTTTTCTAAGAAGCCCAGATGATAGGGACTCTGAATGTCTGTAAATCAAACTGGTTTTGAAATTGCATTTTCTGCCACCTCGTGGAGAGGCAGCATGGTGAGTGGAAAGAGCAGTTGCTTTCACTCTCAGCGTCCCCATCTGTAAAATGGGGATCATGGCACCAAACTCCCAGGGTCGGTGTGAGCATTGAAGAGATACTGGAGGAGATGTTCCTAGCACCATGCTTGCAACATGCTAGGCACCCAACAGATATTGGTCGCCCCCTCTCTCCTGCTCCTATTTCCTCTTCTTGGTTTAACAAGGATCACATGTTTTACCCTCACTGGCTGAAATAATTCATGTGATATGTCTTTGGTTTCTCCTGGAGGGAAAAAAAGAAACATAGTAATTCTTTTCTGATTATAACAGTGATGTGTGTTCATCGAATAAAAATTTGGAAACTGTGGGAAAGTACAAAGAAGGAAATAAAAATTACCTGCAATTTCACGCCCCAGATCTGCCACTGCTAACGTCTGGGTGTGTCCTCAGGGGTGTTGGGTCACTTTTTTTTTTTTATTTAATTTTATTTATTTATTTTCACAAAATCTTTTCTACCGGCCTTATTTTAGGAAGGCAAGAATCTTCATTCTTGTCTAAATAATAGTAATAATACTAGAAAGTGACTATTTCAAGTATATAAAGCCACTTTTTGAAATTAATATATAAAGATAAAAGTGCCAACATGGAAATACATAGTACTAAATTAGCCTGTATTACAGGTGGAGTAAGTTAATTTTGGTATTAATTTATTATGCATTTTTATTATAACATTTTTTTCCAATGCCAATTATTTAATTTATTTTTTTTATACAGCAGGTTCTTATTAGTTATCCATTTTATACATATTCATGTATATATGTCAATCCCAATCTCCCAATTCATCACACCACCACCACCACCACCCCACCGCTTTCCCCCCTTGGTGTCCATAAGTTCGTTCTCTACATCTTTGTCTCAATTTCTGCCCTGCAAACCAGTTCATCTGTACCATTTTTCTAGGTTCCACATATATGTGTTAATATACGATATTTGTTTTTCTCTTTCTGACTTACTTCACTCTGTACGACAGTCTCTAGATTCATCCACGTCTCTACGAATGAGCCAATTTTGTTCCTTTTTATGGCTGAGTAATGTTCCATTGTATATATGTACCACATCTTCTGTATCCATTCGTCTGTTGATGGGCATTTAGGTTGCTTCCATGACCTGGCTATTGTAAATAGTGCTGCAATGAACAATGGGGTGCATGTGTCTTTTTGAATTATGGTTTTCTCTGGGTATATGCCCAGTAGTGGGATTGCTGGGTCATATGGTAATCCTATTTTTAGTTTTTTAAGGAATCTCCATACTGTTCTCCATAGTGGCTGTATCAATTTACATTCCCACCAACAGTGCAAGAGGGTTCCCTTTTCTCCACACCCTCTCCAGCATTTGTTGTTTATAGATTTCTGATGATGCCCATTCTAACTGGTGTGAGGTGATACCTCATTGTAGTTTTGATCTGCATTTCTCTAATGATTAGTGATGTTTAGCAGGTTTTCATGTGCTTCTTGGCCATCTGTATGTCTTCTCTGGAGAAATGTCTCTTTAGGTCTTCTGCCCACTTTTTGATTGGGTTGCTTGTGTCTTTAATATTGAGTTGCATGAGCTGTTTATATATTTTGGAGATTAATCCTTTGTCCGTTAATTTGTTTGCAAATATTTTCTCCCATTCTGAGGGTTGTCTTTTCGTCTTGTTTGTAGTTTCCTTTGCTTTGCAAAAGCTTTTAAGTTTCATTAGGTCCAATTTGTTTATTTTTGGTTTTATTTCCATTACTCTAGGAGGTGGATCAAAAAAGATCTTGCTGTGATTTATGTCAAGGAGTGTTCTTCCTATGTTTTCCTCTAAGAGTTTTATGGTGTCTGGTTTTACATTTAGGTCTCTAATCCATTTTGAGTTTATTTTTGTGTATGGTGTTAGGGAGTGTTCTAATTTCATTCTTTTACATGTAGCTGTCCAGTTTTCCCAGCGCCACTTATTGAAGAGACTGTCTTTTCTCCATTGTATATCCTTGCCTCCTTTGTCATAGATTAGTTGACCATAGGTGCGTGGGTTTATCTCTGGGCTTTTTATCCTGTTCAACTGATCTATACTTCTGTTTTTGTGCCAGTACCATATTGTCTTGATTACTGTAGCTTTGTAGTATAGTCTGAAGTCAGGGAGTCTGATTCCTCCAGCTCTGTTTTTTTTCCCTCAAGACTGCTTTGGCTATTCGGGGTCTTTTGTGTCTCCATACAAATTTTAAGAGTTTTTGTTCTTGTTCTGTGAAAAATGCCATTGGTAATTTGATAGGGATTGCATTGAATACGTAGATTGCTTTGGGTAGTAGAGTTATTTTCACAATGTTCATTCTTCCAATCCAAGAACATGGTCTATCTCTCCATCTGTTTGTATCATCTTTAATTTCTTTCATCAGTGTCTTATAGTTTTCTGCATACAGGTCTTTTGTCTCCCTAGGTAGATTTATCCCTAGGTATTTTATTCTTTTTGTTGTAATGGTAAATGTGAGTGTTCCCTTTTCTTTCAGATTTTTCATCAGTAGTGTATAGGAATGCGAGAGATTTCTGTGTATTAATTTTGTATCCTGCAACTTTACCAAATAAATTGATTAGCTCTAGTAGTTTTCTGGTGGCATCTTTAGGATTCACTAGGTATAGTATCATGTCATCTGCAAACAGTGACACTTTTACTTCTTCTTTTCTAATTTTGTATTCCTTTTATTTCTTTTTCTTCTCTGATTGCTGTGGCTAGGACTTCCAAAACTATGTTAAATAACAGTGGTGAGAGTGGACATCCTTTTCTTGTTCCTGATCTTAGAGGAAATGCTTTCAGTTTTTCACCATTGAGAATGATGTTTGCTGTGGGTTGGTCGTATATGACCTTTATTATATTGAGTTAGGTTCCCTCTATGCCCACTTTCTGGAGAGTTTTTATCATAAATCGGTGTTGAATTTTGTCAAAAGCTTTTTCTGCATCTCTTGAGATGATCATATGGTTTTTATTCTTCAGTTTGTTAATATGGTGCATCACATTGATTGATTTGCATATATTGAAGAATGCTTGCATCCTTGGGATAAATCCCACTTGATCATGGTGTATGATCTTTTTAATGTGTTGTTGGATTCTGTTTGCTAGTATTTTGTTGAGGATTTTTGCACCTATGTTCATCAGTGATATTGGTCTGTAATTCTCTTTGTTTTGTAGTATCTTTGTCTGGTTTTGGTATCAGGGTGATGGTGGCCTCATAGAATGAGTTTGGGAGTGCTCCTTCCTCTGCAATTTTTTGAAGAGTTTGGGAAGGATGGGTGTTAGCTCTTCTCTAAATGTTTGATAGAATTCACCTCTGGAGCCATCTGTCCTGGGCTTTTGTCTGTTGGAAGATTTTTAATCACAGTTTCAATATCATTACTTGTGATTGGTCTGTTCATATTTTCTATTTCTTCCTGGTTCAGTCTTGGAAGGTTATATCTTTCTAAGAATTTGTCAGTTTTTTCCAGGTTGTCCATTTCATTGGCATAGAGTTGCTTGTAGTAGTCTCTTAGGATGCTTTGTATTTCTGCGGTGTCTGTTGTAAATTCTCCTCTTTCATTTCTAATTTTATTTATTTGAGTCCTCTCCCTCTTCTTCTTGATGAGTCTGGCTAATGGTTTATCATTTTTGTTTATCTTCTCAAAGAACCAGCTTTTAGTTTTATTGATCTTTGCTATTGTTTTCTTTGTTTCTAGTTCCTTTATTTCTGCTCTGATCTTTATGATTTCTTTCCTTCTACTAACTTTGGGTTTTGTTTATTCTTCTTTCTCTACTTCCTCTAGGTGTAAGGTTAGATCGTTTATTTGAGATTTTTCTTGTTTCTTGAGGTAGGCTTGTATTGCTATGAACTTCCCTCTTGGAACTGCTTTTGCTGCATCCCATAGGTTTTGGATCGTCATGGTTTCACTGTCATTTGTCTCTAGGTATTTTTTGATTTCCTCTTTGATTTCTTCAGTGATCTCTTGGTTATTTAGTAACGTATTGTTTATCCTCCATGTGTTTGTGTTTTTTACGGTTTTTTCCCCTGTAATTGATTTCTAATCTCATACCATTGTGGTCAGAAAGGATGCTTGATATGATTTCAGTTTTCTTAAATTTACTGAGGCTTGAATTGTGACCCAAGATGTGATCTATCCTGGAGAATGTTCCGTGAGCACTTGAGAAGAAAGTGTAATCTGCTGTTTTTGGATGGAATGTCCTATAATATCAATTAAATCTATCTGGTCTATTGTATCATTTAAAGCTTGTGTTTCCTTATTAATTTTCTGTTTGGATGATCTGTCCATTGGTGTAAGTGAGGTGTTAAAGTCCCCCACTATTATGATGTTACTGTCAATTTCCTCTTTTATAGCTGTTAGCAGTTGCCTTATGTATTGAGGTGCTCCTATGTTGGGTGCATATATATTTATAATTGTTATATCTTCTTCTTGGATTGATCCTTTATTCATTATGTAGTGCCCTTCCTTGTCTCTTGTAACATTCTTTATTTTAAAGTCTATTTTATCTGATATGAGTATTGCTACCCCAGCTTTTTTTTGATTTCCATTTGCATGGAATATCTTTTTCCATCCCCTCACTTTCAGTCTGTATGTGTCCCTAGGTCTGAAATGGGTCTCTGGTAGACAGCATATATATGGGTCTTGTTTTTGTATCCATTCAGCAAGCCTGTGTCTTTTGGTTGGAGCATTTAATCCATTCACGTTTAAGGTAACTATTGATATGTATGTTCCTATGACCATTTTCTTAATTGTTATGGCTTTGTTTTTGTAGATCCTTTTCTTCTCTCATGTTTCCCACTTAGAGAAATTCCTTTAGCATTTGTTGTAGAGCTGGTTTGGTGGTGCTGAGTTCTCTTAGCTTTTGCTTGTCTGTAAAGCTTTTGATTTCTCCATTGAATCTGAATGAGATCCTTGCCGGGTAGAGTAATCTCGGTTGTAGGTTCTTCCCTTTCATCACTTTAAATATGTCATGTCACTCCCTTCTGGCTTGTAGAGTTTCTGCTGAGAAAGCAGCTGTTAACCTTATGGGAGTTCCTTTGTATGTTACTTGTCATTTTTCCCTTGCTGCTTTCAATAATTTCTCTTTGTCTTTAATTTTTGCCAATTTGATTACTATGTGTCTCTGTGTGTTTCTCCTTGGGTTTATCCTGTATGGGACTCCTTGCACTTCCTGGACTTGGGTGGCTATTTCCTTTCCCATGTTAGGGAAGTTTTCGACTATAATCTCTTCAAACATTTTCTCGGGTCCTTTCTCTTTTTCTTCTCCTTCTGGGACCCGTATAATGCGAATGTTGTTGCGTTTAATGTCGTCCCAGAGGTCTCTTAGGCTGTCTTCATTCTTTTTTCTTTATTCTGTTCCATAGCAGTGAATTCCACCATTCTGTCTTCCAGGTCACTTATCCGTTCTTCTGCCTCAGTTATTCTGGTATTGATTCCTTCTAGTGTGTTTTTCATTTCAGTTATTGTATTGTTCATCTCTGTTTGTTTGTTCTTTAATTCTTCTCGGTCTTTGGTAAACATTTCTTGCATCTTCTTGATCTTTGCCTCCATTCTTTTTCCAAGGTCCTGGATCATCTTCACTATCATTCTTCTGAATTCTTTTTCTGGAAGGTTGCCTATCTCCACTTCATTTAGTTGTTTTTCTGGGGTTTTATCTTGTTCCTTCATCTGGTACGTAGAGCTCTGCCTTTTCATGTTGTCTATCTTTCTGTGAATGTGGTTTTTGTTCCACAGACTGCAGGATTGTAGTTATTCCTGCTTCTGCTGTCTGCCTTCTGGTGGATGAGGCTATATCTGGGCCACTTTTTATTTTCAGAATTCTAAGGTGTGGCTCCAGGCCAGTGGACACCTCTGTCCAGGCCCCGGTGATGTCTTGGATGGGGTGCGTGCTGGAGCCATCGGGTCCCAGCTGTGATGGGGTCCCCAGGCGGCCGCATCTTTTGCTGCACGTGGGAAGCAGATAGAATTTCAAGACTTGTCCTCACTGACTACGGAGAGCAAGACCAGGAACCCTGCAGCGGGAAGGACTGTCTTCGTTCTTCCCCTTTCCCCTGCAAGGCCCTGACCAAACTCATCCAGGCTTGGGCACTTCCTGTCTCTGGACCTCAGTTTCCTCATCTGTCAAATGAGCATCTGGGCTTCGATTTGCAGGATTAACACTGTGCAGCCCCAGAGATGTCTGTGTAGCCTGTACACACCCACGTCTTCTTTATTTCTCTGGTGCCCTCACCTTCTCCTTCTTAGGAGGGGATGAGCCTCCCACAGCTTCAGATTGTGGTAGTACCCGGGCCATCTCGGATCAGGCTCCTTAGGAGTCTCGAGTCGGGCAAGGAGCCCCTCTGAGAGCTTCATGAGGAGGAAATGAAACAACACATGTACAGGCCTCTGTGCGGCTATAATAGAGTTGTTACGGCACCACCGGTGAAAAGGGACTGCACAGGTTCAAATCCCAACTCTGCCACTAACTGGCTGTGTGACCTTGGGCAACTTCCTTAAAGCTCTGTGCCTCACTCATCTCTAAACTGGGAAAGATGAAGATGATAATGTGTGGATTAAATTGTATGTGGATTAAATGAGTTAAGCTGCATGATGTCCTTGGCACACGGTAAGTGCTATGTGAGTAGTGGTATTATTACACTGTCCAGAAGGTAGTAAGTGCTCTGAGATGTGTGCTACGTAGAATTGTAAGCAGTTTCCAAAAATGCAAATGTGATTGACATGAAAAGTGAGTTTCTCCTCTGTCACCTATTCTCACACTCCAGAAGTAACCACTGAGAATAGTTCAGTGGGCCGCCTTCCAGATCTTTCTCTAGAAATACATGATGAGCATATATAGGGAGTGTTTTCTCTTAAAAGCATGATACCATGCATATTGCTCTGCAACTTGCTTTTTCACTCAGAATATCATGGACATACTTTCATGTCACAAGGTGCAGATATATGACTGTTAAATGTGTACCTCCAACTCCCTGTGAGGGACAGTTAGGCTATTTCCATTTTTTTTTTGATTATGCAAATACAGCAAGGAGTATTGGCGCTACCCTGGGAGGGTAGAGTCAGAGATGGTGAGGGTTCTGAGTGGCTCTACCGTGTCACCCTGGGAGGACCCCCTAGATAGCCCCGAAGGAGGTAGGGGTCTGCCCAGGAGGGTCCCTCCTGGAGGTGAAGATAGCAGTGCACCTTGGAGACAGGACAATAGGGACTCAGATGACCCTGAAGCCCCTTTCTCACCATTGCCTTTTTAAAAATTATTGTTATTAAATATTTTTATTATAAAAAATTTCAATGAAAAGATGCAAGACTAGTCCAACATATAGGTATTTACCTACCATTAGATGTAATGGCTGTTGACACTTGGCCACGTGTGTTTTACCCATTTATGTGATATCTCTATCTCTCTATCTCTAGCCCTATATTTTGGCTAGAACATTTCAAAGTAAGTTGTAAACTTCATGACATATCCCTCATAAATAATTCAATAATTTCTTAGGCCCAACACCTAAGAAAATTAACACGCATTTCCTAATATCATCTGATAATAAATTAGAGAGAACAGGAAATTAACCTGAATATCATAATATATATATATATATATATATATATATATATATATATATATATAGTTTTACAAACCAGGCTCCAGTGAGCTGGGGCTGGATGACAGTCCTTGACAAACGTTGATCCTGGTCCGTTGACGGGCAGTGGCCAGGGCTCTGTAAAACTCCTCACTGCCTGTGTGGTACTCCTGGGCAGATTAGAAAACGTGCCCCTTGTGGGCACAGCTCACATGCCAGTGCACCTGGCTTAGTGGAGTCAGGTTGGATTTCAGCCCCAATGCCAATGACAGCACTTTGTGCAGTGCACAGACTAGGCAACCACATGTGGCAGCCCTGACTGGGAGGGGCAGTTTGGTCAGCAAGGCAGGGCAGAGAGAGATTCCAGCCTGAAAGCGAGCAAGGTAGTGGTTAACAGTGGGCTTCCTGTCACCCAGCAATAGCAATAACAACAGTGGCGTTTAGTGAGCATCACTCTGTGCTGAGTCCTGCACTGAGTGCTGTCTTGAATTCTCTTGTGTTTTATTCACGACCAGGTGAGATTGGTGCCAGTAGCATCCTCACTTTAGGGATGAGAACACAGGCTCAGAGAGGTTCAGTTAGCTGCTCAAGGCTGCACTGCTCGTAAGGGGCTGAATCAGGGCTCTGCCCTGAGTCTTTTGGTTCTTGGGACTGTACCTTAAGAACTGTGCCCCACATGGCCATTCAGGGCCAGGGCACCAGGGGTTTCATTTAGTAGATCTGCAATGGGGTCTGAGCAGTCAGGTTTCAAATGAGTCCCCCCAGCAACCCTGCGGGATCCTGGTTCCTGATGTGTCACTCACCCCACACCCGTTAGTAACCACTGGGTAGCCAGAGCATCCGGAAATCCAGGGCCCCAGCCCTCTCTTGGCCACTGTTGATGGCTGTTTGCTGACCTGTAGGTCCCCAAGGCAGAAGTCCCGTCACCTGGAGGTGCAAAGAGCATCAGGAGGCATTGGGAATTCTGTGACTGCAGCCACCAAGGGCCCCAGTCTTGTCACTCCCCCTCCCTGGGGCATCAGACATGGGGCAGGATGGGCAGGAAGGAGGCAAGGTTGGGTGTGACCCACAAAGGTACGCAGCTGTCCTGGCGACCCTGCCAGCTGAGCAGCCCCTGATGGTGAGACAAGCTGGAACCTGGAACCCTTTGCTTCAGTGCTTGCACCGGAACGCACCCTCTCCTCCAGCAACAAAATACAAAGAAACTGCATGGGACTAAAAATAACTGTGTGCATGCGCAGTTGGGGCAAATTCTGGACAAAACATACAAAGAGACCAAAAAACCCAACTGCAACTTTTGAAGAGCCTGGAGCAAAAGCAGGGTACTACTCGTGCCCCCTGCACACACCACCACTAAACGGGTGGGCAAACCCCCTAAGCCACCCCTCTGGCCAGACCCCTGGACACACCCCTACCCTCACCCCATATAAGGAACAAGCTTGCCCCCCCCCCCCACCTCGGGGAGCCAGCAACCAAGGGAAACTGTTGTTTGTTCTCTCTCCCCACTGCTGCAGCAGAGGCCCCAGTAAAGCCTTGCTGGAATTTCTTGTCTGGCCTCTGATCAATTTCTATTGATTAAGGAGGCCAAGAACCCTGGTCGATAACAATGGACTAGGGAACATGACTTGCCCTGGGCTCCCCCAGAAACGGGGGCGATGTTTCTGGCTTCCCTAACCCTGGCCATGACCACAGCTGGGGCCTGGGGAGCCCTGGTGGAGCTGTGGGGGCCGATGAGAGGGCTTCCTGAAGCCTCCAGCTCACATCTCTTAAAGGAGCAGGAGAGCATGGAGGCGGGGCCGGTGCTGAGGTTTCCGGTGCTGAGGTCTCCGGCCCTGGTGCCACCCCCAAGTCCATCCTTCAGACAATGGACAATTTACCGCCCACCTGCCCAGAAGCTGGCTCCCGGGGCTTTGGGTTCTGAGAGGCACTCCCTCCTGGCAGAGTCCGTTGTTAACTTTGACGAATTCACTACGGGCCCTCCACAGTTTGGGTATGTGCTTAGGAGGGCTGGGGTGCGGCCTTGAATAATTTCAATTCTGCACTCACGAGTCTACGACTTGCCAGATTACCTGCTGTCCAGAACAAACATCAGAACCCAGTTCTCTTTCTCAATTGTCAGATAAAGTAGCATTTTGTATAACTGGGCCTCAAAGAAATCAGGCAGGGCTTCAAGAAGACCAGCAGCAGACCAAAAGTACGCTTGG
The DNA here is from genome assembly GCF_000442215.2 of Lipotes vexillifer. NCBI lineage: Eukaryota > Metazoa > Chordata > Mammalia > Artiodactyla > Lipotidae > Lipotes > Lipotes vexillifer. The sequence continues at coordinate 2,676,820 of NW_006786690.1, read as the reverse complement.
ATCGTGACTCCTTCTGGTTTGTTTTGGAGGGAGAGGCAGTTAGTAGAATTTCCTGGCTGTTGCCTGAGCTATGGAGGCTCAGGGTGAGGCGGGGGGTGCAGGGAACACTCTTGGTGGGGCCAGTGGGCCGCGTCAGACTGAGCCATAAATCTGTGGGGAGGCGGGATCCTGAGATTCCCAGAGAGGAAACTGAGGCTCGGAATGGTCAGGGGTGAGCCCAGGGTCACACAGTTTGAGGCAAAGCTTCTATGTACAACTGAGTGGACACCAGGCATCTTTCCAGGCCACCCCCTGTCCCTCCTCCTGGTGACAGAGCCCATATTCCCCCCTCCCCCCGCCCACGCTCAGTGGTAGATGCTCAGACCCCATCCTCAGGGCACCCGGTTTGTCCCTGCTCTCATCCACATCCAGTTTTCCTTTCTGACTGCCAATCTGGGTGACCTTCGGTGACTCTGGCCTCACACCAGCTCCCTAACCCTACTGCAGACCCTAGCTCGGGCCCTCGGGACAGGCCTGTTCTCTGGTGGGACACTGCTCGGCAGTCCCTCCCGACCACGCCTGCTCCAGCTTCCTTGGTCCTCTGCTTCTCTCTCCCTTACTCCCGACCCCCGACACAGGCTCTCCCAAGGTCCCTGCTAATGATAATAACATGACATGAAAAATAGTACCTCCCATTTACCAAGACTGTACGTAGCCCTGTGCTAAGTTCTTCCAAGCCTCATCGGGCCCTCATCCAACCCCACGTGGGGAAAAACTGTCTCTTCCTGCAGCG
>NW_006786690.1:2675123-2675902 GCF_000442215.2 Lipotes vexillifer | reverse complement strand
GGCGGGGGGGAAGGGGGGGTGAGGGGCGCGCTGGCAATTTTGCCCCACTCCCATCCCCATGGAGGACCTTTTGATGGTTTTGATGGTTGGTCAAGATGTTTCCCCCAAGAAGAAAAGAAATGAAAGTGGTGTGTGTGTAAATGAGTGTGTGAGTGTGAAGGAGAGATGTGTCTTCAGCCAGGCCCAACACCTACGCCCTATGGGAGGGGCAGAAGGACAATAAAGTGAGACCCAACGCTCCACGCAGGTGACCATGACCCTGGAGGGTTCTAACAAAGGGACTCTGCTGGGATGGTTCCAGAGTTCTAACCGTGCAGGTGTGTTTTCTCCCCAACCCCTTTTTTCTCGGAGCAGATACGTGTGTGTGGTACATGTGCATTTGTATTCACCGTGATCCGATTTCCTGCATCTCCCCCGACTCCACCGTCCCCTAGACTTTCCGGAGTCGTCTTGTTAGCAGCTGCGTAATTCATTGTGGGGGGGGATTTAACGCCGCTTGTAAAACACGATGTTTTCTTTCCCCCCACCACCCTCCTCAGCCCCTCCTCTCGGCAGCCTAGTTTCTCCCCTGCATTTGGCCAGATCCATAAAATAAATACATCTACTGCACAGGAGGAAATGACCTTCGGGTCTGCGGGCCTTTTTAATGGGGCCTGAGCTCCCGCTGACAGCTCCACGCTTCCCGGCTTTACCTGCTCAGCACCTAAGGCTTTGCTGGGAGCCCGGAGCTTTGGGGTGCCTCGCGGAGTCCTCCAGTCACCCATTTCTCACCTGGCTTT
>NW_006786690.1:2674449-2675113 GCF_000442215.2 Lipotes vexillifer | reverse complement strand
TGAACCTCTGTCACGACTTCCGCCCACTTTGTGCTTGCTTTTTTCTTTTTTCTTTTTAAGTAATGAAAGAAATGTGTGTTTGTCTTTAAGACTGTAAACGGCACAGACACGAAGGTCCTCGCCTCTTCTTGTCTGAATCGCCTGCACTGTCTCCGGAGCGGCTATGGATTTCTCATCCCTCGTTTGGAGTGGAAATTGCTCGAGGCCCCTGTTGGAATCCCTACCCCAGCGGGAGGCCTGGCTTGTGACAGGCCCTTGGTAAAGGCTGAATGAATGAATGAGTGAATGAATGAGTGAATGAGTGAATGAATGAGTGAATGAAGATGTGCTGAGCAGTCTGTCCCCACCTGGGTGGTTCATCTCAGGAGGCACCTGTTCGGCCTTCCTGCTTTGGGATGTGGCCCCACTCCTTCCTCCTGTGTGACCTGGGGCAATTGTCATTTACTTTTGGAACCTCAGTTTTTTCATCTGCAAAATGGGGATATTGCCTGCCCAGCTCCCATCACAGGCCTGTGAAGTTCAAGGTAGAAGGTGGGAGGGAAACACCCCATGAAAGATGAAGCATGAGGACATCTCTGAGACGAAGTGCTGATGGGAAAATCAAGTTCAGGCTGAGCCACACAGGATGGTGATGTTCATTATTTCAATTGCCTCCCCCCCGCCC
>NW_006786690.1:2669391-2674409 GCF_000442215.2 Lipotes vexillifer | reverse complement strand
CCCCCCCCCCCCATCTCTCCAGATGAGGAAAAAAGTGTCTGGAAATTTCTCACCAAACCAACAGCGGTTGCTAGGAGCTCTTTAGCTTTATTTGCAATGTTTTAATATTTTTGTAACAGAAATGTACTGAGGTTCTACTTCTGTATTGAAAATATTTTAATATATTTGTATATGAATAAATAACAATAATAGTCTCCATTTATTGAACTCTGGCTCTGTAGCAGGCTGTGAGGATCATTAAGATGCCCATTTTACAGATGAGGAAACTGAAGCCCAGAGGAGTGGGTGACTGGCCCAGGCTCACACAGCCAGGAAAGGCTGAGGCCGATTCTGACCCCAAGCACAGCTGACCCCTGTGGGAGATTATTAGTCCCTTAGTAGATATTGATCACAACAGCCACTGGGCAACTGGCTCGGTAGGACAGGATTCAGAGCGGCCTCCTCACACAAGGGGAGAAACAGCCCAAAGAACATGTTACCAGGGACAGCATTTATGAGATCGTGTTGAAGAGCAAGGGTTTTGGCATCAGAAAGACATGCTTGTGTCCAAGCTCTGCCACCTCCTGGCTTTGTGACCCCAGGCAAGCCCCTTCACCTCTTTGGGCCTCAGTTTGCTCATCTTTGAAAGGGGATGAGAAACCACCTACCTGCCAGGCTCTTGTGGATTGAGCGTATTGTGGACATGATAACACCGTGTAAACTGTAAAGTGCTGCTTATTCATTCCCGAAAAGAGCATTTATAATGCACCTGCTTTCATGCCAGGCAGGCCCTTCTCATGACAGACAAGGTCCTGGTCCCCCAAGGTGGCCTACAGGGCTGGAACCAGACAATCAACAGGGAAACCAGTGAGAGGATTCATGGGTGGTGATGCGGAGGGGGGCGGAGGGCTGGTGCTGGTGGGATGGAGCCGCCTCAGAGGCTGGGCCCTGCGCGGGTGGCTGGTGGAGGCCTCTCTGGGGAGGTGACATCTGACAGCGGCCAAGACGTGGGAGGTCCGTGTGTCACGCTCTTTAGGGGAAGTGCCCTGGGTAGAGGGACAGCCCCAAGGAAGGGAAGAGCTGGCGTGGCTGAGGGGTGAGGAAGGCCAGGGCGGCGAGAGCAGGGAAGGAGTCGGAAGGACTCCTGAAGACAGTAGGTGGCTTTCCCAGGGCTGCGAACGTGACTTCTCACGCCGCCCGGCTGGGGGCCCATCGGGTGGGGTCTGTGTACACATCTCAGGCGGTGGGCACGTGTCTGAGGACATGTGTCCTTTCCTTGAAGCCGAGAGAGGCTTCCCCACTCAGGGGAGAAAGCAGGAGCCCTGGGCAGGGCCACTGGGGAGGCGGGAGGAAGAGGCCCCTGCCCAGAGCCCCTGGTCTCCTGGAGCGGCTCCAGTGGGAAGATGAGAGGCCAGGCAGGATTAAATGTCAGAAATGGGGCCTGAGAGCAAAGCAGGGGGGATCAAGGCGCAAGAGGAGCCTGATGTCCCCAGATGCGGGGAGATGTGCACAGGCCCAGAGGGGAGCCCAGAGAGCGGAGCCCAAGGCGGTCCAGAGGGGGGTCCGGGGGGTGCCCAGGGAGGCTCTGGAACACATCTCCAAGGCAGGGTTTCCAGGTGCCCTGGGCAGAGGCAGGGGTTTGGACTGGTCACAGGGGTCCCACATCCTCAAAAAATCCCAGACGTCTAATGCCCAGCCACCAATCATGATCCTTAGCAAGATGGATCTTTCCAGCCACCGATCATGATCCTTAGCAAGATGGATCTTTCCAGAAATGTCATCTTCTCCCCAGGGCAATTGGTCTGATTAGGGGCGCCCGTGGGACGTCTCAGGAAGGTGGTTAGTGCCATCCACTGCCCTGCGGGGGTGGAGTCTGACAGTGTCACTCTGGCTCCCTGAGTCGTTTCCTCGTCTGGAAGACAGGAAAGCAGTAGCATCCCACCCGCAGCTTTGCTGTGAGGCTTGAGGCGCTAGTGTTTGCACAGCCTGCTGCTCAGCACTTGGGCCAAAGTGAGGAAGGAGCAGAGGGGGCTGTCCCGGCCCTGGGTCCTCCAGTCACAGGATCACGGACTCTCAGGGTGGAAGGAAGTTCGAAGAATCCACCCCTCCATCCTGTAATTGATCACTTCTGTGGTGTCCTGCTGGGCAGTGCCAACCTCAGCTTGATCTCCTCTGATGACAGGATGCTCACTCCCCACCCCTCAAAGTAGTGTATTCCATCTTAGGCAGGTCTGTTGGAAGTTCCTCCTGATGTGGAGCCCAGCTCTATATCCTGGGGGGTCTCCTCCCATGGGTTCCAGTCCTTTCTCTTGGGACCGCATGGAGCACATCGCATGTCTAATCCACATACGAGTTACAGTAATCTGGGTCTGCTCTCTGGTCCCCCCAGCCATTCTCCATCAGGATGCTCCAGGCCCCCCGCTCTTCTCATCTCCCACCTCCCACCCTCTCGTTTGTCCAGACCCTTCTTCCATGCAGGGCTGAGCACAAGACTCTGGCTGCAGAATGCAGAGAAGACACAGGGGCGCCCAGCATCCTCCTCTTATAGGGTGGGCTTACCTGACACCATGACCTTTGCCAGCTCCCTCTCGCTCTCACCCTTTTCTTTCTCTGGGTGTCCTAAAAGCACAGGCACAGCTGTCTGAGGCATGCAGGTCTTAGCCAGAGGAGGGTCAGGCTGAGTCAGCCTCGTGCCCAGAGACCAGAGGAGACCCTGGCAAACCGCCGTCATTTTTAACTGAAAACATGTTTTCTTCCTCTCATCTTTATTTTTTTTATCAAGTTATTTATTTTTGGCTGCATTGGGTCTTCGTTGCTGAGCGCGGGCTTTCTCTAGTTGCGGCAAGTGGGGGCTACTCTTCGTTGTGGTGCGCGGGCTTCTCATTGCAGTGGCTTCTCTTGTTGCGGACCATGGGCTCTAGGCGCACAGGCTTCAGTAATTGTGGCACGTGGGCTCAGTAGTTGTGGCTCGCGGGCTCTAGAGCGCAGGCTTAGTAGTTGTGGCGCATAGGCTTAGTTGCTCCATGGCATGTGGGATCTTCCCAGACCAGGGCTTGAACCCGTGTCCCCTGCATTGTTAGGCGGATTCTTAACCACTGTGCCACCAGGGAAGTCCTTTCTCTCATCCTTAAATGACAAAAATGAAACAAGCTCACTGTAAAAATGTGAAGCAATTCCCAAGTGTATAGAGTAAAAAGCAAAGCCCTTTTTCATTGCTCTCTCTCTCCTCAAATCTTAACCTCTGTCGACAGATTGGTGAGTCTCCTTCAAGGCATTTTTCTTTCCACATGGAGAAGCTTTTTTCCTCCCAAAGGTAGCACTACACATAGTGATCGTTCATTTATCAGGGACAGGTTTCCATGTCCGCACATAGAGCACAAACTCATTCTTTTTTATTTTTAAACGAAATATGAAAAACAACTTTATTAACTGTTCTTTGAACAATGCTGTGCCTGAGGCAGCCACGTAAATAGCATAAAAGGTTTACTGTGAAAAACGAGTTATCTTCAGTCCCACCCCCCACACTGACCCCTGCTATGAGTTCTCTGAACCCCCAAACACACGGGGGAGGGCAGGGCATACTGCATTTAGTAGGTAATGGCTACCCTGGGGGGCTAAGGGTGTGGGCGTGCCATGCTCTGTGACCTACCTCCTACTGATGTCACTTAGCTTATCTTTAGCTTTTCACTTTTAAACAAGGCTCCAGCGACCCCACTGCACTGATAGCTTAGGCTGGCGTAGGAAACCTTCCGAAGGGTGGACTGGCCGGACCACAGCATCGTCGGTCACAATCAGGGTGCCAGCAGACCTGAGACCCTGATTCCTGGGAGGTGGCTGGGAACAGGACGATGCAGGAGGGGAAAGAGTCCTGGGCCAGGAGTCGGGAGGCCTGGGCTCTTAGAGAGTCACTTCCCCTCTCTGAGCCTGTTTCCTCTACCTCAAGAGAGGCTGCTGGCCAGAGGGCACTGGCAGCATTTCTTGGCTTTTGCATCAGATGCCAGAGTCCAGAAAACGTGGCAAGGGCTCTTCTCCAGCGCCCTGCAATTCTTCCCTGCTGTCCGAAAGGACGCTCTCTGCTCTGGTGACAATGAAAGGCTACTGGACTTTTCTGATGGCTTGGCGGCGGGGGTGGGGGGGGGTTCAGTTTCTGCTCTAGGACCTCTCTGGGTGGAGCCAGCCTGTCCAATGCCCCATCAGAGGGAAGTGGGCACTGGGATGGGCAGGGGGCTGTGGACTCCTGGGTGAGAGTCGTAGGCTTACAAAGGCCCTCCCGGATCAGCCTCTATCCATGACTTGTCAGGGCAAGGCTCTTCATGTGGCTTCAGGAAGGACTTGTGTCCTTTCAGACCCAATCAAGTAACAGACACGCTCTAGGTATTTCAGATAGAGGGACTTAAAACAGGGAGTTGGTCACCCAGGTGTATAGGAGAGCCGAGAGGCCAGAGGGGTGATGAGTCAAACCAGAGATCATTCACCGTGGGAAACTGCCACCACCCAGGGGTGGAGGGACCAGGGGAGGCGGTGGGGTGGGCAGAACCCAGGATCCTGGGCTACCTGGTGCCAGCTGGAACCTTGCTGGGTGGAGCACAGAGGAAAAGCAGCTGCTGCCAGTGACCCCACCTGGGGCAGACTTGAACGGCGGAGGAATAATCCAGCTTCTCTCTTCACGCCCCCCTCCTCCAGGTCCCCCAGTGCCTTGACAGGGCAGCACCCAACTGGAAACCGGCTGGCAGGAGAGTCTGGGCAATGCAGGCCCATGCAACACAGACAGGGAGGTATTTGAGAATGGAAGCCCAGGACTGGCCTGTGACTATCTGTGCTTAAATTCTTCAGGTGCTGGGGAGCTCACTTTCTAATCCTAGAGGGAGCAGCAACAGCCCATTTCACTGCCTGCTGAGTATGAACGTTGGCTCAGGATAAGGAAAAGACGTTTGTGACTCCCACCCTGAAGATGAGGGTTTGTCTTTGGAGCAGGAGCCCTTTGTGTAAGACAGTCGCCTCATGCCTCCTGGCTTTGCTCATGCTGTCATAGCTGCCAG
>NW_006786690.1:2664948-2669381 GCF_000442215.2 Lipotes vexillifer | reverse complement strand
GGAATGCCCTTCCTACCCTCCACTGCTCAGCTGACTTTCACCCACCTGATGAGATTCAGCTCTTCCAGGAAACCTCCCAGCACACCCATCTTGGGTGATGCTCTCCTTGTGCCCATTCAAAGCACCTCGTGCCTCCTTCTCTACTTAGCACTAACTGCATCACATCACACATGAATTTCCATGTTTGTCCACCTGATTCATCGGAGCACAGAGCTTGATGGACACGATTTTGCCTCCCCAGCGCTAACCTACTAAATGCTTTGCATACATTGTTTAATTCTCCCAATGACCTGAACTTAGGCACTATTATCCCCATTTCTCAGCTGGAGAATCTGAGGTTCAGAGAGGAGAGGGTCCAAGTCCACTTGGCTCTGGGGGGCAGACAGGGATTTGAACCTTTTCCCTGGCTGTGAAGACCTGGGGCCAGCCCACGTGGTCTTGGCACAGTACAGCTGGGCAGCGGGGCGGAAATGCATGGGATGCTTCCCTGGGAACGTTTTCAGTTCATCTCTGGTGCCTCATCCCCCGCCCTCTGTCCAAGCCCCTACGTCAGTCCCTTACAGACGAGGGACTTCTCCATTCTGAAATGACCAAGAGACCAGGCTGGGACGGGAGGTCTAACCACAGATTGACAGATGTTTCCACAAGTGGAAGTGAGTTTGAGCCTTGACGTGTGTTTTCACGGTTCCCTTTTCACTCTCTCCCTTGGGTGATGTGTTCCAGATGTGGTCTTGATGCTCTGATGTGTTTCATGCCTATTGCACACACTCCTTAGACTGCTCTTAACAATCTTTCTCATTAGCAGAGCACTTTCTAGTTTGCATAGCACTTATATATGCAACAGCTCAATGGATCTTCCCAGCAAACCTGGGACTTGGGCCCATTTGATAGATGGAGGCTCAGGGAAGCTAAGAAATGACAATGACATCAATTTGCTGCCCTTTACTGAGCTCCTTTATGCCTCACTAAAAGCATGATGCTCAATCATACTGCACACAGCATCTCCTTTAATCTTCCCAGCAGCTATATGAGGTAGACAATTTTATCATACCTATTTTAGAAGTATGGAAACTGAAGCTCAGAGAGGATAACTGACTTGCCCAAGGTCACAGAGCAGCAAATCCAGACTTAGAACTCATCTCTTGATTCCTGTCCCAGTGCTCTAAACAGTTCTTGAGAACAGCCGTAAAACTGAAAAAAAGACATGATTATATATTTCAATAAATCCACATCATTGAACATAGATACACCAGTATTTTATATACCCTAGGAAATAAAAATGCTGTCAGTTAAACCAAGACACAATACGTTATCACTTAGGATTTTTTTGTTTCCTATTTGGTAAAAGAGCTCTTTTAGACTTAGATGCATATCATATATATGTATACATATACATATATATACATATCACTCTTGTGCATAATAAAAGGAAATTTATATGAAACTAAATTTATGTGAAAATAAACTTCACATTCAAAATCTGACTCTGACTCAGAGTGGCCAAGGCTGGTGCTTTTTCACACAACATCGTCCTCTGTGTCGGCCAGCGCTGGTGACGCAGACCTCACTCTCTCTTTCTATTTTTAAAAACATTTTACTGCACTAAAGCTTCCGTATAATAACATGCACAAATCCGGAGTATATCTGATGAGTTTTTGTCCATGTATGTGTACATCAGTGGTGAGTTTGTGGTTAAATGTCTAGGAATTTTGCACACTGGTTTTTAAACTCTTAGTCACTTAAAATGAGCCATGGTGAGAATATTTACACCATGGGAATTGGCAAGCACTACAATTCAGGGTCTCCCCTCCCCCCGTCAGAGATTGGTTTACGAGCACCTCATTGAGTGTGACCACTGTAGGGGTCAGGAGAGAGTTTTCCAGCAGCCTAGAAGGCCCCTTTGTGCTCTCCCTAGCCCACCTCCGCCAAGGAGCCTCTCTGAAGCAGCATTTCTTACAAGAATTCACAGATAAATTGAAAGCCAAGGGTGCTTACACTGGCCTTGCCTTTTTTTTTTTTTTTTTTTTGGCGTACGGGGCTCTTCCACTATTGTGGCCTCTCCCGTTGCAGAGCACAGGCTCCGGACGCGCAGGCTCAGCGGCCATGGCTCACGGGCCCAGCCGCTCCGCAGCATGTGGGATCCTCCCGGACCGGGGCACGAACCCGTGTCCCCTGCATCGGCAGGCGGACCCTCAACCACTGAGCCACCAGGGAAGCGCTGGCCTTGCCTTTTGTGGCTCTTCCCACATTTGATCCCCGCGGGAGGAATGCGGCTAAACATGTCTGCTTTACTGACTCCTCCACCCTCTACCCACAACCGGTTGGTTCCTAGAGGCTAGGAGGGTTTTCTTCCAAAGCCGCAGAAACCCATATACCAGAGTGCTGGGCAGGCAATAATGCCTCCATTTGCGGTACGCGGACCTCTCACTGCTGTGGCCTCTCCTGTTGCGGAGCACAGGCTCCGGACGCGCAGGCTCAGCGGCCATGGCTCACGGGCCCAGCCGCTCCGCAGCATGTGGGATCCTCCCGGACCGGGGCACGAACCCGTGTCCCCTGCATCGGCAGGCGGACCCTCAACCACTGAGCCACCAGGGAAGCGCTGGCCTTGCCTTTTGTGGCTCTTCCCACATTTGATCCCCGCGGGAGGAATGCGGCTAAACATGTCTGCTTTACTGACTCCTCCACCCTCTACCCACAACCGGTTGGTTCCTAGAGGCTAGGAGGGTTTTCTTCCAAAGCCGCAGAAACCCATATACCAGAGTGCTGGGCAGGCAATAATGCCTCCATCCAGAGGGCCCCTGGCCAGCAGATACTGGGAGACGCGCCCTGATTTCAGAGCTATTAAAATGTGAAAAACCAGGCCTCTTAGAATGGCTGAGTTACGGTGTATTGTTACACTTTTGAACATCAGTTTCCTTTGAGAAGCAGCTCATCTTGATGATTAAGCTCCGTAAAGCAGATGTGCCTCCGTTTCCTCACGGCCAGCAGTCTCACTGGTCATCCCATCCCTAAACAGGTGGCATCTGCCCATGTCTCCAGGGTGTTACTACCTCTGGCCCTGACCTGGAAAGAGAGGGAAACTGTGGCTCTGACACCAGGCTGCTTCTGGACCATCTTTTCTGGGTGCAGACGAAGGTGGGGCTTGTGCTCTCTGGGGATGGTTCAAGGTTTTCTTTATGGGGTCTCACCTCAGACAGACCCCTCTAATGACTGTTTCGGGGTCAGTGTCATCTTCCCAACCTGGCTGTGACCTTCTGCAACTTTGTGTTCTCTCAAAACCCAGCACAGGGCTTCCCTGGTGGCACAGTGGTTGAGAGTTCACCTGCTGATGCAGGGGACATGGGTTCGTGCCCCGGGCCAGGAGGACCCCACATGCTGTGGAGTGGCTGGGACCGAGAGCCATGGCCACCGAACCTGCGCGTCCGGAGCCTGTGCTCCGCAATTGGAGAGGCCACAACAGTGAGAGACCTGCGTACCACAAAAAAACAAAAACAAAAACAAACAAACAAACAAAAAAACCCAGCACACCCCTGACACGGAGCAGGTGCCCCGGAAATATTTAAATGAATGAGCCAATGACAGACCCTGGTGGAGGGACGTCATCCTGCAGCCTGCAGCCCACCTGACTCCCTGCCCTTGAGAAAGTCCCTTTTTGTGAAATTGACAGGAGCAACTAGGATGGCATGTGCAACATGGCTTCACAGGAACTCTGAGGGGTTCACTGAGAACATCGTTATATGACCCCTTTGGAGACCTCAGGACCACCCCCTTCCTTCTGTGACTTGGTTCAGGCTGCCCTACCCCAACCCTGTCTGTTGGGACCAAGGACTGGGTCTCTGGTGAGTGGGGCAGGGAGTGGCAGAGAGGATAAGGCTGAGACCTGGTCTGGAGCTGGCGGAGGGGGTGGCCGGAAGCAGCATCCAGAGTGAAGCGGATTGAGAGCAGAGGGTTTAGATAAAACCCCAGAATAGCAGGGAGATTGCAGTGAGTTTGCTGAAGATGGAGTGAGTGGACTGGAGCCCTGGGAGTCTGGAACGGACCTAGCATGTGCAGGAACTGTGGGGAATTCAGAATATCTGGGCTCGAGTCCCAGTCCTGCCACCTCCAGTCCTCACGACTCCAGGTGGTTACTGCTTTCTCTAAGCCTCAATTTCACCACCGAGATAATAACCCTGGTCCTGCAAACCTCCCAGTTATGGTTATGGGAATAATTAAAATGTGCTTACGTGATAGTGAGTCCTTGCTCAGAGGCCAGACCCAGAGCACTTTACAGGAATTAATTCAGTGCTTCTCCAAGTGTGGTCCAGGGACCAGCAGCATCAGCATCACTTAAGAACTTGTCAGAAATCAAATCCTTGGGCTCCTTCGGAATCTGAAACCCTGGGAATGTGGCCAGCAGCTGGTATTTTAACAACCTCTCCAGGACATCCTGC
>NW_006786690.1:2659637-2664938 GCF_000442215.2 Lipotes vexillifer | reverse complement strand
CCTGCTGAAATCTAAAATTTGAGAATCACGGCATTAGCCTATTAGCCTGCTCATCCCTCCTGTGAGGTAGGTGCTGTTATCATGAAGAGTAGAAGCCTCAGTCATGCCAGATTGTCCCCAATTTTTCCAGACTCAAAAGCGTTTTTCTGAAAAAAGATATGATTCATATATCATACAATTAACCCTTTTACAAAGTGTACAATTCAATGGTTTTTAGTATAGTCACACAGTCATGCAGCCATTACCACTAATTCCAGAATATTTTCATTGCCCGCCATAGAAATGATGTACCTTTTAGCAGTCACTCCCTATCCCCCTTTCTTCTTAGCCCTTAGCAACCACTAATCTATTCTGTTTCTATGGATAGATATTTCTAAACATTGTGAACAATAGACAATGTTAATGTCAATGTCTATTCTGGACATTTCAGATAAGTGGAATCATATAGTATGTGCTCTTCTGTTTTACTTATAGCGCATAATGTTTTCAAGCTTCTTCCATGTTGTACTTGATCCATTTTCATGGCCAAATAATACTCCATTGTATGGATACACCACATTTTGTTTATCCTCTCAACCACTGATAGACGGTTGGATTGTTTCCATTTCTTGTTAATTTCATTGTACACTGAATGTACAATTCAGTGACATTTAGTTCATTTACAAGGTTGTGCAACCGTCACCTCTATCTAGTTCCAAACATTTAATCACCCCCAAAGGAGACCCTGTACCCACTAAGCAGTCACTCCTCAGTCCTCCCCGCCAAGCCCTGGCAACCACTCATGTGCTTTCTGTCTCTACGGATTTAACTATACTGGATATTTCATATAAAAGGAATCATATAATATGCAATCTTCTGTGTCGGACTTGTTTGATTTAGCATAACGTTTTCAAGGTTCATCCATGTTGTAGCATGTACCAGTCCTTCACTCTTTTTTATGGCTGAATAATAGTTTATTGTATGGATAGATCACGTTTTGTTTACCCATTCACCCGCTGATGGACATTAGGGTTGTTTCTACCTTTTAGCTAATGTGAATAGTGCTACTATGAACATTCATGTACTTGTCTGAATACCTATTTTCAATTCTTTGAGGTATACATCTAGGAGCAGAAATGCTGGGTCATGTGGTAACTCTATGTACAACTTTTAGAGGAAATGCCAGTCTGCTTTTTCAAAGTGGCTGCACCTTTCTACATTCTCACCGGTAATGTATGAGGGTTCCAATTTCTTCACATCTTTGTCAACACTTGCCATTTTCTTTCTTTTTTAAACATTTTGGCCATTCTAGTGGATGTAAAGTAGTATCTCATTGTGGTTTTGATTTGCATTTCCCTAATGATTTTTTTTTTTTTTTTTTTTGCGGTACGCGGGCCTCACTGTTGTGGCCTCTCCTGTTGCGGAGCACAGGCTCCGGACGCACAGGCTCAGCGGCCATGGCTCACGGGCCCAGCCGCTCCGCGGCATGTGGGATCTTCCCGGACCGGGGCACGAACACGTGTCCCCTGCATCGGCAGGCGGACTCTCAACCACTGCGCCACCGGGGAAGCCCTCCCTAATGATTTTTGATGTTGAGCACCTTTTCATGTGCTGGTTGGCCATCTGTATATCTTCTTTGAAGAATGTCTTTTAAGTCCTTTGTCCATTTTTGATTTGGTTTGTTCGTCTTTTTGTTGTTGAGTTTTAGGAGTTCTCTATATATTCTGGATATTAATCCCTTATGAGATATGTGATTTGCAAATATTTTCTCTCATTCTGTGGGTTGCTTTTTTACTCTCCTAGTAGTGTCTTTTGATGCACAACATTTTTTATTTTGAAGAAGTCCAATTTATCTACTTTTTTCTTTTGTTGCTTGTGCTTTGGTGTCATATGTCTAAGAAATCAGTGCTAAATTCAAGATCATGAAGATTTAACCTCTATAAGCTTTAGTGCTTACATTTAGGTCTTTGAGGGGTCCAACTTCATTCTTTTGCATACAGATATCCAGTTGTCCCAGCACCATGTGTTGAAGAGACTAGAAAGAGGCAATATTTTAAAGAAAAATGTTAAGTAAAACACCTGTGTAGCTGATATGGGCCAGATATGGGAAAAAGTTGGAGGGACGATACTTGAGTGACTGAAGTTTGGGAGATGCTGTTTCTAGTGGATTTTTGCTCCTTGAAGATTTCCTCTGGCCTGGGGAGATGCTCTGTTTAGTGAAGATGCCAGGTCTGAGGTGATGTGGCTGTTGGTCTCCCACCCAGAGGGAAAACTTGGCAAGGTCCCAGCCAGGTTTCACCTCCCCTGCTCTTCCTAGACCTGCATTCATGGACGAGGGGTCTCCAGGAGCAAAGAAGAGCCATCCCTCTCGCTTGCTCATCTGGTGCCCGTCTGCTCTCTCCTCTTGCCCCAACTGGGCCTTGGTCCAGCTGCCAGGCCCAGCCCCTCTCCCATCTGGCCAATGTGGTTCCAAAAACAACCTCAGGAGCATTTGGATGTGTTTCCAGCCCAGCCTAATGGTGCTCCTGTCCACAGCCAGACCCAGGTTCCTGTCGGGTGGGGTGGCAGTTCCTCACCTCCTGGAAGGTGATGGAAGCGTGTGGTTTTTCCTTTGCTCGTTTTGCTTTTGGAACGTAAGTCTCTTTCCAAGTCTCTCTGGCCAGATGATGACAGTGCAGGCCCGCTGGCCTCCTCATCAAAGCCCCGGGCTTCCATGTGTTGCTTCTGCTGCCTGTCACCCAGACGCTTCCAGGTGCATTCATTTCCTAGGGCCGCCGTAACAAAGGGCCACAAACTGGGTAGCTTAAAACAGCAGAACTGTGTTCTCTCACAGTTTCAAAGATTAAAAATTCGAAATCAGGTTGTTGTCAGAGTTCGTTCCTTCTGGAGGCTCTGAGGGAGAATCTGTTCCATGCTTCTCTTCTAGCTGCTGGTGGCTGCTGGCATCCTTGGTGTCCCTTGACTTGCAGATGCATCATTCCAATTTCCACCTTCGTCTTCACCTGAACTTCTCCTGTGTCGCTGTCTCTGTGTCTTTTCTCCTCTTACAAGGGCACCGGTCATAGTAGATGAAAAGCTCACCCTACTCACCTGATGATGATCTTACCATCTCATCTTAACTAATTACATCTGCAGTGACCCTGTTTCCAAATAAGGTCTGAGGTTCCAGGAAGGACATGAATTTTGGAAGGGACACCGTGAAACCCAATGCTTGAGGTGAGGAGTTGTTGCTCTTGGGAAGCTGGCTGGAGCTGACACGGGGAAGGAGGCTGGAGCTGACATGCTGTTTCTGTGACACCCCCGGGGTGCCTTTGCTTCTAACAGCCTGTACCTGTGGTTCTCTTCAGGGGCCTCCCCTTGAGCTACTAGAGCTGTTTTGCTGTCACACACGTACACACACACGTACGTACACACACACGCACACACACGTACGTACACGCACGCGCGCGCGCGCACACACACACACACACACACACACACACACACACACACACACACACACACACACAGACCCAGAAGTGCCCGGGCATTTTTGTCCCCAGGGCGGCCTTAGCATGATAATGACTGGCTCGTCCTCATGCAGGAGTATGAAAGCCCAGTTCACTGGCCTCCAGTTGGGAACAAACTCTGAGGTGCAGCTGACACTTCAGAGGCCTCCATAGGTCAGGGTTGAGCTGACTAGTTCACTTTCCAGGTCCAGATACCCCCACTCTGTTCATGGCTTGTCCTGGGAGCACTTCCTTAAGAAATTCACTTTCACGTAGAACCTCTTCTAAAAGTCTACCCTGGGCAGCCCAACCTGAGACAAGTACCCATACCTTGAGCCTGCTGTGGCCAGGACTGATGCAGGAACCCAGCCCAGGGGAGCCACGAAGGGATCCACCTCACAGGGTCCCAAGATTCAGTGATTTGTGGCTGGTGACGCTCTGTAAATGGATTCACCCACTGGGGGCCCTGAGGAGTCTTCCACACATCCTGCTCAGGCCAGTCTTCCCAGCCGTGCCATCTGAGATCTTCTAATTTTGCAGTTTCAGGCTGCTGACCAACCAGCTTGGGAGTTAGTGCCAACGGGTAGTCCTTCTTTCTCCTCATGAAGGGGACGACCACATGCATCGCTCATTGCTGTGTGCCAGCCCATGACCCAGACCTGAGTCCTTGACTCCTCTGAGAGTTGACCACAGGGAACTATGACCATGAGGCCACAGGAGTGTGTGGAGGGACAGGTATAGATGCAACACAAGCGGGCAGCATGGGGCTGGCACACCTCTTCATGGGACCTGCTTGGATCTTCAGGACCTGCTCAGTCCCAATTCCAAATATATCATTTCCATTCTATAATGGATTGATGCTGGGCCCTCCTAATATTATGACTTGGTGGATTTGATAATACCCAGCTCACAAGGGAAGCTCATATGGTATAGTTGCTGGGTGTCTCACGGTCAGGCATGCAGTCTCTATCAGGATCCAGGAGAATGCCAGAAATTATCACAAAAAAAGAGTAGTTCTCTGCTGCAGAAAACCCAAGGAGTGTGCACCAGCACTCTTCTACTGGGGTTTGCCAAACACTCTGCCCAATATCCTTATCTAGCACCATGGAATCTTCTTAGTCACATGGCTTAAATAACAGGGCAGCTTGCATTGCAGCCTGAACCTCTGCAGAGTTATCTCTTTTTTTGTCTCAAAAATGATAGTTTTATTTTTTTTAATAACAAATGTTGGTGAGGATGTGAAGAAATTGGAACTTTGTTCACTGTTGGTGAGAATGCAAAATGGTACAGCCACTGTGAAAAACAGTATGGCAGGCCAAAACAATCTTGAGAAAGGAGAACAGAGCTAGAGGTATCACATTCCCCGATTTCAGACTATACTACAAAGCTACAGTAATCAAAATAAATGGTACTGTCACAAAAATTGACATATAGATCAATGGAACAGACTAGACAGTCCAGAAATAAACCCACACAGTTATGGTCAACTAATCTACAACAAAGGAGGCAAGAATATACAATGGAGAAAGATAGTCTCTTCTATAAGTGGTGCTGGGAAAACTGGACAGCTACATGTAAAAGAATGAAATTAGAACATTTTCTCACACCATATACAAAAATAAACTAAAAATGGATTAAAGACCTAAATGTAAGACATAAAACTCCTGGAAGAAAACATAGGCATAACACTCTTTGACATAAATTGTAGCAATATTTTTTTGGATCTGTCTCCTAAGGCAAAGAAAACAAAAGCAAAAATAAACAAATGGGACCTAATTAAACTTAAAATCTTTTGAACAGCAAAGGAAACTGTCGACAAAACGAAAAGACATCC
>NW_006786690.1:2651564-2659627 GCF_000442215.2 Lipotes vexillifer | reverse complement strand
CTGCTGAATGGAGGAACATATTTGCAAATGATATGACTGCTAAGGGGTTAATACCTAAAATATATAAACAACTCACACAATTCAAAAAAAAAACCCCATTGAAAGATGGGCAGAAGACCTGACTAGACATTTTCCCAAAGAAGACATACAGATGGCCAACAGGAATATGAAAAAATGCTCAACATGGTAACCATCAGGGAAATGCAAATCAAAACCACAATGAGATACCACCTGACAGATGTCAGAATGGCTATAATCAAAAAGACCACAGATAACAAATATTGGCAAGGATGTGAAGAAAAGGGAACCCTTGGACACTGTTGGTGGGAATGTAAATTGGTGCAGCCACTATGTAAAACAGTATGGAGGCGCCTCAAAAAACTAAAAATAGAGTTACCATATGATGCAGCAATTCCACTCCTGGACATACGTCTGAGGAAAATGAAAACACTAATTCGAAAAGATACATGCACCCCAATGTTCATAGCAGCATTATTTACAGCAGCCAAGATATGGAAGCAACTTAAGTGCCCACCAACAGATGAATGGATAAAGAAGGCTTGGTGTATATATACAATGGAATACTACTCAGGCATAAAAAAGAATGAAATTTTGCCATTTACAACCACATGGTTGGACCTGGAGAATATTATGCTTAGTGAAATAAGTTAGCTACAAGGATATATTGTACAACATAGGGAATATAGAAGTATAGTCTATAAAAATTTTGAAACACTATTTTGTACATCTAAAATTAATATAATATTGTAAATCAACTTAAAAAATATCCACCCCCCATCCCCACTATGGCGGCTTCTCAAAGAATTAATAATAGAATTACTATATGATCCAGCAATTCCACTTCTGGGAGTATACTCAAAAGAATAAAAAGCGGGGCTTTGAAGATATTTTCTACACCCATGTTTATAGCAGCATTATTCACAATAGCTAAAACATGGGAGCAATCCAAGTATCCATCGATGGATGAATGGATAAGCAAAACGTAGTATATCCACACAATGGAACAATATTCAACCTTAAAATAGAAGGAAATCCTGTCATATGCTGCAACATGGGTGAACCTTGAGGACCTAATGCTAAGTGAAATCAGCCATCATAAAAAGACAAATACTGTATGATTCCACGTATATGGGATACTTAGAGTAGTCAAAAATCATAGGGACAGAAAGTACAGTGGTGGTTGTCAGGGGCTTGGGGGTTTTCATTGAATAGATATAGAGTTTCTGTTGTGCAAGATGAAAAGAGTTATGGGGATGGATGATGGTGATGATTACACAACAATGTGAATACATTTAATACAATTGAACCGTATACTTAAAATGGTAAAGATGGTAAATTTATGTTATATGTATTTTAACACGCACACACACATACACACAAAGCTGGTAGCTTTCTGATCACCTAATAAAGAGGTCAGCGTAGTATTGCCAAGTGTGGAATATGCTGCTTGAAAATTTAGAGAGGCCGGAGATGGTGGCTTAAAACAATAAGAATTTACTCTCTCGAAGTTCTGGAGGTCAGAAGCCTGAAATCAAAGTGTTGTCAGGGCCTTGCTCCCTCTGAAGGCTCCAGGGGACGAACCATTCTTTGCTTCCTCCAGCCTCTGGTGGTTCCAGACATGCCTTGGTCTGTGGCTTCTTTACTCCAATCTCTTCCTCTGTGGTCACATTGCTTCCTCCTCTGTGTGTCACTTATAAGGACATTTGTCATTGGATTTAGGATCTGCTCGGATAACCCAAGATTATATTCTCACCTTGAGATCCTTAACTGAATTACATCTGTAAAGACCCGTTTTCCAAATAAGGTAATGATCGCAGGTTTCAGGGATAAAGACATGGACGCATCTTTTGGTGGGGGGACTATTTTGCCTGCTGCGTGGTAGAAGGTGCAGAGTGCAGCGACTTCTCTTAGAGGTGAAGGCGTGGCATGCCTCAGCTGCCTTTTCCTTACTGTCTTCATTAACATGTCGGACCCCTGAATCTTCACGGGGTTTATCTTCCACCCTCTGGCACCCATGTTCTTGCCACTTCCTGCTCCTCAGGTTCACAGCGGCAGGGGAATGGGGCACTGGCCCAGGGAGGGGGGTATGGGTAATGTTCTGGCAGCATCGACTATGGTGTGTCTGATCCTCTAAACATTCCAGACACCACCCTGGGCCACCAGGTTGGCTCTAGCAGCTTATAGATGCCTCCTTCCCTGGAGAATTGCTCTCCTACCAATAGTAGGGATCTTACCAGGGGGGTTACTCCCCTCTGGCGGGGGCAGTTCAGCCACACCGGCTGCCTGGGAGGCAACTCAGTGGTGCAATTCACACTTCAGAGGGCCCCGTGAGATCAGAAGGAGGCCAGTCTCCAGCCCAAAGACATCATGGATTAGCTTTCTTCCCCTGCTCTGTCCTACTTCCTTCATTCCACCTCTGAAAGTCCACCCCACAAAAATCCCTACCTCTGGATCTGCTTCTAGGGAACCTGAGTTAAGACAGCCCCTGGCAGTGTTATTATGATGGGGCTCGGGCAGGGCTGGGAAGGGGGTTCTGCGGCCCCTGCCGTGTAAAGGCAAACTGGTTTGTCTCCTCTCTGCTGTGGGACATCATGAAGAGAGTTTGCCAGATCAATAGCTGTCTGCCGGACTCCAGACACGCTGACCTGCCCCAGTGAAGATGCCACCTGTAGCGGAGATTCAGCCACACCTGGCCGATCTCCTAGCAGACTGCGTCCCCTCCTCAGAGGGCCCTTCCCTGACTACGTCGTCTTCTAACACTCCGTCTTCCTCCATCATATTCTCCCATTTTATTTTTTGTAGCCCTTATTCCTTTCTGAAATCATGGCATATATTTATTTGTTTGTTTACAGTCTTTCTCTCCTACTAAGGGTGTAAGCTCCATGGGGCTGAGGATTTTGGCTTATTCACAGCTGCATCCCAAGCCCCCATCATGGTAGTAGGTGCTGAACCAATATGTGTCGAATGAATAAAAGAGCGGGCCTGTGTTCTTTCACTTGAAGTCGACAGAAGTCAAGCGATAGGGTTTTCTACAGAGGTTTTAAAGTGGAGGCCACTTCTGGGGGTCAGCGGGGTGGGAGAAAGCAGGTCAAGGTGGGCTGTTTTCCAGGTGGTGAAAATCCCCTTGGCCTGGTGAGCCCCTCCCTGGCTGGGCTTCTTGTTGGGTCTGGGGCAGACCTCAAGGAAACATAACATTTTAAGTAAAACCTCAGGGTCAATAAAGCCAAATGGTCTTGGGTGCCCCTCCTGCCGGCCCCAGCTGTTGATGTTAGAAGTCAAGAGGTTGGGGAGTCGCCCAATTCCCGTGTAGTTCAGGGAGACGTAAGCTAGAAGGGCCTGGCCCATTTTCTATGAAAAAAACAAAACAAAACAAAACTCACTTGTCCTGGAAAGATTCCACCGCCAGCCAGAATCAAAGGTCCATTCAGAGTGACAGAACCGCTCACATTCGCCGCTAATGAAAACCAAATTTCTCTTCCCCCTGAGCGTTTCCAGGGGCTGCAACTGGAAGGGGCTGCTGTGGGCTCTTGGCCACCCCTCCTGCCACCCAGAGGGCCCCACCGTGTTAAAATAGTTTTATGATAATACTGGCCACGTATTTTTCTAATTTCGGGCGTCGGTGGTTTAGAACTGGGTTGTTTTCATGGAAAAAGAAATAGCACTTGTTTGAGGCAGGGAACACTGCCCCCTTGGCTGGTGGTCCCACTGGGTGTGCCTGTCCAAGGCGAGGGAGCCCTGCCACCAAGGGCCCGGGTCCCCCCAGGGAGGCCTCATTCGCAGGGCGTCTGTCCCCTTGAGTATGCAGGACAGGCTGGGGGTCGCCGGAGGGTCCAGAGATGGTGATTTCTGTCTTTCGATTTCACACTTCTGTGAAATCTTAGGTTCACTACTTAGAAAGCCGGACACATTGCTCTCAGATGAGAAGAAAGGGCTGTAACGCCCGTGTCCTCCCTGCTTCTGCTTTTTTTTTTTTTTTTTCTTAAAGACATTTTCTCATGGCTTTTTCCTTTCTTTTTCCCTTTGATGGGCAATCTTTATGGCCAAGATGAGTCGTGGGGCACAAACTCAGGTGTGCAAGAAATTACACCTTTTTCCTAAAGTGAACTTAATTCTTACTTTGAGCCCCCAATACGTTTAGCTAATGGGAAACTTAAGCTCAACTTTTTCAGGTATTGCTCTGTCCTTGTTAGAAATGCGAGGGAATTCTTTCCTTGTTCTTCAGTTTTCTTATCTGTAAAATGGGGATAATGATAATATAGACCTCAAAGAGCTGATTTAACACGGCAAAATATTTATAATAGTGCCTGGCATGCAGTGTTAGCTATTATTATCATTCCAAAGATAAACTCACAGAGAAGGCACCAAACCCAGCATGAGGTTATCAGGGAAGACTACCTGGAAGAGGTGACACTTCAGCTAATGTCAAAGGAGTTGGTCCAAGCATGATTTTGAACTCCTCTGCTTGGATATTCATCAAGGTCTAGAAGTTTAATACACTATACCCCTAACAAATGTGCTCACTTTAGAAAACTTGAAAAAACACTGAAAAATATGAAGAAGAAAACAGAAAACAGCTATTATAACCCACAACCTTCCAGTGAGTTCACTCTAGATTCTTTTTATTTCTATTTTTTAAATTACATTAATTGATATACTGTATATACAGTGTGTACCTGGCTAGAAAAAATTTATTCTAGGAAAAATATTTATATATTTATAGAAAATAAAGATCTGGATGGGGGAAAATCCCTGAAAGTATTAACAATGGTTATCTTTGGAGAGGTGGGATTATGGGTAATTTTTCTTGTCCTCTTTTTGGTAATCTGTATAATCTATTTTTTCTCTGTAATTACTACTAATTACACTAGTATTATCTGGTGTAATTTTAAAATGTGATTTTACATCTGTGAGTCTGTTTCTGTTTTGCACATACATGCATTTGTATTATTTTTTTAAGATTCCACATATAAGTGATATCATACAGTATTTGTCGTTCTCTGTCTGATTATTTCACTAAGCATAATACTCTCTAACAAACTAGTGGTTACCAAAGGGGAGAGGGAAGGGGGATGGACAAATTAGGGGTATGGAATTGACAGATATAAACTACTGTGTAAAAAATAAGTAAGCAACAAGGATATATTATATAGCACAGGGAAACATAGCCTTTATCTTGTAATAACTTTTTAATGGAGTATCGTCAGCAAAAATACTGAATTGCTATGCTGTACACCTGAAACTAATATAATATTGTAAATCAACTACACTTCAATTTAAAAAATTTGATTTTAAAATTTAATACATAGAATTTGGGAACCTCAGACTCAGGATCTTACAACCATTACATCTTTGGAGAGTGGGGGGGGCAGGACCAGACTCTGAGCCCTGGACCCTTTAGTCTGAGAGGCTCCATGTGGCCTCGGGGGTGGTGAGGGGGTTGTCACGAGCCAGGACATAAGGCTTCACTAAAACATGTGTGGGGGGTAGGGATCAGGGAGAGCGCAGGGTTGTTGTTATTACACACTTGGCATAACAAAAACTATTATCAAGACCTTGTCTCCAGTGGCTCCATCAAATGCCATGAACCCAAGAAACTGAGAGACACTTGAACCTGAGGTTTGGGGCACTGGATCCATCCTATGAATTTTGTGCTAAAGATGCCTTAGGGAGCACTTAACTCCCGCCCTGACCATTTTGCACAGGCCTCACCCTCCTTTGCCTGGACTATTGCAGTAGCCTGTGAGCAGGTCTCTTCTCCGCACCCCCATGCAGTTCATATTCCAGGCTGCCACGGCGACTCCCCCCAACAGACGCACAACCATCTGAACCTGCCCGCACTCCACAGTGCCTGCAGGACCAAATCCAAGCTTGATCTTCAGCCCCTGTGACCCCCTGGGTTGCTCGTCTCCCATATCCCCTCGCCGTTCCTCCACCTTCCCCACTGTCCTCCCAGCTTAGACACACTCCTGTCCTCCAGGCCTCTGCACGTGTGGTTCCCTCCACCTAGAGGCCCTCCTGCTGCTTCTCTGAGTAGAGGTTCTGCTGGTGAACTTCTACTCATCTTTCCATCTTGTCTCATCCGCACCGTGTATCCCACAGGTTAGCCCTCCTGTCTTCCTGTCTGTCCTCTGAGCTCCCTGGGAGCACAGCCGTGTTCTATTGGTCTTTTTTCTTGCTGTCTGGCACATGAAGGTGGATCGAGGCCTGGGTCTATTTGGTGAATGAGTGAATGAACTCTGGCCAAGGCCTCGCAGACACCAGGCCCAAAGAGCAGAGTGGGGTATGTGGCCCAAACAGCTGCCACCCATTAGGACAACAACGAGGTCGCAACTGTTTCCAGCAGCTGGCATGGGCACAAAGGAAGGGTGGCTCCTTCCAGCAGCCAGCTCTGGGGCTGCTCCTCTCCCCTTCGCTCAAGGGCTTCCTCCGGGCTGGCTCAGGGCAGGCTCCCTCTGCGGGTGAGTATAAATATATAAAACAAACAGCGTGCCGTTAACTGCAAAACTAAAAATAGGAAGCCTGGAATCCGGCTCCCCGGGCTCCTCTAGCTGCTGGACCACATCGGTGTGGATGTGGGTGTTGAGGGGATGCGGCCCCTCACCCCCTCCCAGCTCCCCAGCCCTCGTGGGGAGGAACGGGGGGGCACCCTGAGTTTCCGCAAGGAACAGTTCATTCTTTCACTCCTGTGCCCCCCCCCCGCCCCCATCCTTTGGACAGCTCATTTCATTTACGACCCCAGAATGAACCGACCCACTGAGGTGCATTCCCCGGAGGCCAAGCTGCGTGTCTGGTGCAGCTGAGAGCTGCCCCCTGGGCCATGCTGGGGGGGCCTGGCTGGCTGTGTTTGTGGGGTGCAGTCTGGGGTAAGTGGGGAGTAAGGCAGGCCTGAGGCTCTTCCCCAGAGCACTGGTGCTGGCCCCGCACCGGGCAGCCCCTCACCGCAGCCTCCTCCGGCCCTCACAGCACTTCCCTTGGGCACACATCATCACCTGGGGCCCGTAGACCCCTGCTGGGACATCCACCTCTCACTACAAAAGCCAAAGCCATCCCCATGGCCAGAAGCCCAGCACTTTCAAGTCTGTCTGGGACCACTTCACCCCTCAGGAGGTGCCAAGATCAGTCCAGTGCCCAGGGAGACCACCCCTGGGAGTCCCAAGGCGTGGACCACCTCTCTCAGCCTCTGGCCAGGCCGGACATAGGTTGTGGCCTGACACGGCTGGTGAACCCGTAGGCACTGCCCAAACTGGACCAGCTCCTCGAGCCTCAAAATGGAATTACAGAGTCCAGGGGCTCCCAGACTCTGGAACAAAATGGCCCCTTTACCCTTGATGGGAGGTGCAGGAGGTGGGGGGCTCGGGTCTGGGCTCCAGCAGGCTGGGGATGCTGGGCCAGGGACATCAACCTTTCCTTCAAGCCGAGTAAACCCCTGTCCCAAAGCAGGGCCTTTGGGGATCACGGGACTTGATACTACATACCTGGCATACAGTAGGTGCTCGTGTAATATCTGAATAAAAAGGGAGGCTCAGAGAGGGACAGGGACCTCCCACAGACACATAGCTAAAGAAGGAAAGAAAACCCTTCCTCCATATCAAGATATTTTCCAGGCCCTTCTGGGATGAACCCCCTGAGGTTAGGAAGTTCTTTCCAACACCTAACCTGAATTCTGGCCATAACTGAGGCAAGTCCCTTTTCCCCCTTCTCTGGAGGGGCATGTTCACTCTCCCCACCTGCTGCCACCTGCAGGCTGATATGGTTACTGCAGCTGCCTGTGGACCTCAGGCAAGTCCTGGACTTCTCTGGGCCTCAGTTTCCCTTTGGGAACCTGGGTGTGCCGGTCTGTGCTTGCTAGGGTTAAGGTGATGGAGCTTTGAGTCAGGGGCTCTGGAGGCCACACCTCCTCTTGTATCAGCTGTGGCACCAAAGTGTGGCCAGCGGGGAGGAGCTTGAACTGTGGCTCCCTCATAACCTCCATCATTCCCTACAAAGAGCCCCCAAATAAACACATATTACGGAAGCAGAGTGTTGACTTATAGATGCTGCTT
>NW_006786690.1:2648546-2651468 GCF_000442215.2 Lipotes vexillifer | reverse complement strand
TGCTTCAGGACCATACCTGCTCATCCGGGCGACGGCACTCAGAGCACAGCCACAGAGCAGTTCTGCAGCTCTGGCCGGGATCCTGCCTAGAGAAGACTCTGCTGGCCCTGGGGCAGAAGCCTGCTTCAGCGCAGAGGGGCAGAGATCAGGGCTTAGGCCGGGGAAAGGGGAGCTTCCTGTCGGGTGTTGGGTTTCAGGCAGACCAACCTAACTGAACAGGGCAACGTCTTGGGATTAGCTTTTGAAGTATTTTCACTCAAAAGTAAGGTGTTTTATGAAATTTCCCGTCCCCAAGCCCCAGCTGGACAGGCACGGTGGGCCAGGCCTCCTTGCTGGCAGGCTTGGGGAGGCTGTCAAGCCAGGGGCCCACACCCTCACACCCGCCGCCCTCACCATCAGCCACAAACTCCTCCACGGAGCTGTGGGGCCAGGTGACACCCCCTCTTCGCACCTTAGTCGCCTCATCTGCAAAATGGGGGAGCTGATGTGGCTGATTGCTTTGCAGTGCTGATTGCTGCTAATTTATCAGTATTGCAGCGAACAGTTCCCAGAGATGGGCTCTCACCAAGGCTGCTTCACGGTCCACCCGCCTATGCCCCCTTCCCAACTCAGAGCCTGGGGGATGAGCTGGAACAGGTGCTCTGCCTATTCTGTTGACTTGTGAAAAGTCATGGGCCACCCGCGAAGGGAGAAGGGATGGTGGCACCTTGAAGACCTGATATTCCTCTGGGGTTCCAGCCACACATGGGAGAGCCCTCGCCAGCTGTACTTACCCAGGGTGGTCTCTGTGGCCCTTCCGGATGGAGCCGGATGCAGGGAGGCCAAGGTGCTGGGGAATCTCCAAAGCAGTACGGTCAGTCCTGCTCCTGTCCCCAGGCCCAGCCCCATTCCTCCCTGGCCATGGCGGGAGGACTCCCATCCTCTCCCACCCCCATGCATACAGCTCTAGAAGTCTGGCACTGCGATCCTTCAACACATCTCAGAGTTATATTATTGTAACAAATCAGTCAAAATTCCATTTTACTGTTAAATAGTATAGAAGACAGTTTACTGTACATGGAAGTTGTGCATTAAAAACAAACACACCAAGCAAATTACAGTGCAAAGCAGTTTCCATCCCTCCCTACCTTCTTCCCAGCCCTGGGTCGGTTTTACGGAAGATATGAGTATAGCAGGTATTATCTCCTCAGCATGACAATATGTCACAACGTATCCGTACCCACCACCAAGAGGCTTACAGTAATATGGTGCCCAAATCCCTTCGTTTCCTTGTGCTTTCTAAATCAGTGTGTTTGCCTAGTACAACTTCAAAGCAGCCTTGTAAATAAGGACCCATTTTTACCAGCCCAAGCTGTCTGTACCCACTATGGGCCTTAAAAAAGACTCAGCACGGCTGCCATCACTTTTGAGTCAGGGAGTTTCAGGGAGGTGGTCGATTTATTTCCTGTCCCTGCCCCCACCGGGGCTTGGATGTCAGGAAGGGGTAGTAATCTGGGGAGGGGCTACAAAGTGCTGGGCACTGGGAACCCAAGGGTGCCTCCCACTGGGGCCTGGGGCCAGTCTACAAACAAAGAATAGGAGAGGAGGAGACACGAGGGCAATGGATTTGTAGCTGCTTCCTGAGAACGGGTGGAGATATCCCCCCCGCCCCTCCCCGGGCTGACGGGAGTCAGCAGGATACCCCCAGCAGCTATTCTGAAGAGATAAAAGCAGGGGACTGCTTTTTCCAGTGAGGGCAGGAAAAGAGAAGCTGTAGCTCCTAACCTGTCTGAGCGTGCATCCCAGGTGCTTATCTGGCGGTTGTTACAGGTGCGGTGGCAGGCAGGTCACGTGCTATTACAGAGACAACCGCTAAGGAGCATTTTGTAGGGGAGATTTCCACATCCACAGAGGATGGGGCTGAAACGATGGCTAAAAGCCACATGCTGCCCAATGCTTATAAGAGTTTTGTCCTTTTCCACTTACGCCTTTCGAGAACTAAAAAATTCAGACATGGGTTTCTTATGCCTTTCTAGAACGAAAAATACTCGGACATGCTTAAACCCTCGGGCAAGGCCTGCTTTCCCATTTGTAAACTGTAACAGTTCCCCTGTGAGCAGAGCAGGGGCTGAGCTGAGGATGCCAAGCCCTTCCCAGCTCTTGTGTTCTGCCATCATGCAGCCACCGTACTCCCCCACATCCCTCCCACCTCTACCAGGACACCCACACGTCCTCTCGGACAAATGCCCGAGAGCCACAGACTTGAGATTCCAGCATCTCACCAGTGCTCCCTTTGCTCTGCACCAGGTTGGCCTTTGGTGCAAGCTGGTGGGATGCTGCTGAAGGACTGAGACCTCTTGAGGAGGTTTTGGGATCCTAACAATTCCACACTCTCAGAGGGGGAGGGGTATCGTTCACTATCCTGGGGGCTTTTTCTGTAAGAGATCGTGTGTCTGAAAATGTTTGACAAGCTTCTTTCTCTAAAATCAGCTTTAAAAACTGGTTTTTTGTTCAAGACTGCTTTGGAAGCAGACTGGTTAAAGACGGAGAGTTGTGTGTCAGAGATTGGAAGGTTTGGCTGGGCCTTCCCACGAGGCTGCGGGTCCGGGGCACAGCTTGGCTGTGCACAGCTTGGCTGGACCTAGGTGGGCCAGGGATGCTGACATCTGACCCCATGACCCCTTACCCCAAGGTTTTCTGGTAGGACCTGTCTGGTGCTGGTGCTCTCTCCAAAAATGGCAATTTTGAGACCAGCCTAGGGGGAAAGGGACCCTTCCCAGCCCCCACTGAGAGAACAGAGGGCGAATGCCTTGGACTGGTAAAGTGCATGGAAGACCTGTCCGCAGGTGTCCTTCCCGGTTTTAGGGGCCTGTTGCCGCAGGCCAGTCTGCTCTGGGGCCTGGGACCCACGGACGGCTGGGATGGGGTCGGGGCCCTTAGATG
>NW_006786690.1:2632803-2648409 GCF_000442215.2 Lipotes vexillifer | reverse complement strand
CAGAGCTGGGGGGCGGGCCTGGGGGTATCCTCATTCCATCTCTGCTAGCGATTCCCTGGGGCCTCTGGAGGGGTTCCTTCCCCATCCAAACCATCAGTGAGCCCCTCTCAGGGCTGGGGGACCTTCCAGTTGTGACTAAACTTGTGTAAATGCAGAGGGAGGGCTGGGCCCACAGGGTGTGGGGTCTCTGAGGAAGGCAAGGGTGGGGAGGTCTTTCTAGGGTCCCGAGGATAAGAGGCCAAACCATGTGGGCAAGTGCTGCCTCGCCCTAGAACAGAGATGGTCTCTGTCCCAGGAGGCCTGGGCCCCGTGACAGCAGTGGGCATAGCTGGGGACAGCCAGGTCATCCCGGGGGGGTGGCAGGAGGAGGCTGCTTCTCGCACAGGGACGTGGGATGAGATGAGTAGGATCTGGGCTAGGGGTGGGGTCCTGGGGGAGCTCCCGACCCCTCTGTACAAAGACGTGGCTGGACCAGATGCTCTCAGAGCCAGCTACCAGCTCTGGGCCCCAGGACCATGAACCCTGGGCCCACAGCTGCCGTGAAGCGTTAAGTCTCATGAGTGCCCTGAGCCTTGGAGCTGGGCCCGCCACTTGTCTGGAAGGTTCTTGGGGTCCCCGCCACCAGCGGGAGCAGTCCACTTGGACCCGGGCGGTCAGTAGGGCCGCCACACGGCCTCGTCCATGCGGCCGGGCGTGCTCAGGGCGGTAGGCGAGTTGCTGTGGCTGCCATCGGCCTCCACGCCGTCGCTCTGGCCACCCAGGCTGGGGTTCATGAGGTTGCCGGTGGCGACAGAGGCGGCGCTGCTGGGGCAGGAGGCCAGCATGCGGGTGGGCGAGCGGTCGCCAGCGCTGCTGCTGCCAGCCACCATGGAGAACTGGTAGGAGCTGGAGGATGCGCCGTAGTAGAGGTGGTAGGGGGAAGGGCTGGCCTGGAAGGGCCCGCTCTGGTTCTGCGGGGCCCCCGGGTAGGGCGGTGGGAGGTAGGTGTGGTGGAAGCGGCCGGTGGCCGGCATGCTGGCCACGCTGAGGCTGCCGATGCTCGTGCCCGAGGGTGTGGCGCTGTAGGGGAAGGCGGCCGACATGGCCCCTGGGTAATGCATCCGGGGGTCGGGGAAGCGGCTCTCCGGGAGGGTCGGCAGCGCTGCGAAGGAGCGGTCAAACTGGCGGGGGTCGGGGAAAGGGTTCAGGTCGGAGGTGCCTGGGGGACAGCAAGGAGGATGGTCAGTCACTGCCCGACACCACCCCGGCGGCCTTTCTTCAAGAATGACCTCGGGCTCTGGTTTACAGGCCCATCTGGGGGATCCCTGGTGCTACATGTGGTTCTGCTCCCACCGCCCTGAGCTGCTCGGGGGCTGGAGCCTGCTGATTCCCAATCTGGCCCCCCCTGGGAAGCAGGTGCGAGCAGGGGTCTGGGCTGTGGGTGGCCCCGGGCGCTGCCGGGGCAGGCAGAGGAGGGGGAGGGCTTTTCTCTCCTCCCGGCATCCTCTTCCCAGCCTAGCCGTGCAGAGGCCTGTCGAGGGGGCAGGTGGGCTCCCCGCTGGGCTGTGGGTGCGTGGGGAGCCAAGGGCGGGGCCAGCACAGGCCGCCCAACAGCCTGGCCCGGCAGGTTCGCCCTCCCTCTCTCGCTCTCGGTAGAGGGTCTCCAACGGTCCCGGTCCCGTGAGATTGGGAGTCAGGCCCTGCTCTCGCAGACGAGGAACCAGGCAGAGAGAGAAAGATGGCTTCTCCTGATTGTGCACAGAAAGGACTGGAACTCATCACGAGCCCTCTGCTTTCTGCTCCCACTGGGGTGTACATGCGCGTGTGCCTGCACCTCTCCTGCCCAGGTGGGGCTCAGTTAGGTTACGGGAGCTTCCGCCTGTGCTGTGGGAGCTGGGTCCACGGCAGCTCTGTCCATCCCCCACCACCCCCCACCACCCCCCACCCCGGCCTCAGCCTGGGCCTGTGTCTCCAGGGCTGCCCTGCAGGCTGGAGCTGACTGGTGGCCAGATGCCACCCTCACCCGCCTCCACAGCAAAGCGAGACAGACGGCAGCCAGAGGGGCTTGGTGGCCTGGACCCTGCCCTTGTCACAGAGAGACCCAGTGTCCAGCCCAGGCCCCACCCTGGCTCCCCCAGGAGTTGGCTCCAAGACAAAAGTATCCCAGCCTCTGCCCCGTACTTTTGTAATCACAGACCTCCCCCAAACCTCAACACTCAAAGGGGCTTCAGGATTGAGTCTAAACCCCTTGGTAGGAAGACTGAAACTCAGAGAGGGTGAGGCACTTGCCTAAGTGTCACACAGCACATTGGACCTACACAGAATCCTAGGGCTCTCAGTCCTGAGTTCTGACACGTGCCTGAAGGGTAACTGTCCCATCTTTGAGGCAGCACAGACTGAAGGTTAACTGTGTGGTCTCTGAGGTCGGATACTTATCTTAGTTCTGACACTTACTAGCTGTGTGTCCTTGGGCAAGTCACTAAACCTCTCTGTGCATCAAGTTGTTCCACATGAAAAATGGAGACAATAACAGTTCCTAGGGATTAAATTAGTTAATACATGTAAAGTGCCTACATGGGGCACACAGCAGGGGCCTGATGAGGGTTTGTGCTGCCACTGCAGCTGTGACACCTCCTGTTCTGGGCACTCAGGAGAACCGGCTCATTCAGGGCCCTGCAAAGATGAGCCCCTGACCCCGGGCCTTCCTTGTACCCTGGCCAAAGGGGTGACTCTGGGCAGCAGTGGGGAGGTGGATGAGCCCCCAGCAGCAGTCTAAAGTCTGTCTGTTCCTAAGCCCTCTGTCCACTAAAGACTAGGGGCCAGAGAGGGCTCAGGAGGAGGCCTGCCTCTGCCCCTGGCCAGCTCCAGGTGTGCACTGCCTGCCGTGCCTGAGGCGTGGCTGAGGCTAGAGCTGCAGGTGCCCTCAGGCCTCACTTCCCCAGATCTGCTTGAGGTGCTGTGTGACCTCAGATAAGATTTGTAACTTCTCTGGACTTTGGGGTCTTCCCAGCTCAGCTGCGGGGCGTGTTTCCTCAGCAGCAGGCTCTGGTCCCGGATATGGATGATACGGGATGAGGCTCTGGGGTCCAGGTGGGGAGATGTGGGGGCTAGGGGCCGGGAGACGGGGGCCTTCTGGCACATCTGGACCCTCCCTAACAGATCCCTTGGCTGGTCAGTGCTGCCCTGAAGCCTAGAGGGTCAGAGGAGCCTGGCTCCTGCCCTCATCTCTGAACCCCGGGGGAGGAGCCTTGCTGGCAGTGCCTGGCACCCCAAGCACAGCCAAGCATGAGGCTAACACCTTGCCCTGAGCCCAGGGAAGCGAGCGCTGTCACCTGACAGGAACCCCTTTTGCAAAACAAAGGGAGCCCAAACAGGGAGCCCAGGATGCGATGGCCTTGTTTCCCAGGGAGCCCGGGAAACAAGGCCGTGCCAGGTGGGCCTGAGTGCGTGTGGCCCTTGGGGGTCATGTGGGCTGCGGGCAGGCCTGCCCGGCCCTCTCACCGTCCTCTCCTGCCTACCTCCCAGGGTGGGGGGAGCGTCTGCCCTCAGCACCCCCTCAGCTCCTGCCCCCAGCCCCACCCCCTCCAGCCCAGTAGCCCCAAGAAACCCGAGCTGGCCAGGCCGTTGTCGAGCAGCCAATCCCAACACTGGAAGGAAATGTTTATTTTCTTCTCCAAATTGCCCCAGCTGCTGTGTGGTGGCTGAATGAGGCCTTTGAGCTGTGAGAAGCCCCCATTGTGGGCGGTCACAGCCAGGGGACTGGGGGCTGGGGTACGGAGGGGTTGGGGCCTCGGCACTGCTTGCCAGTCACCAAAGCTGGGGGGTCAAAGCTATTAACAGGAACCAAGAGAAGTGGTGGTGGGGTATCCTGAGGGGGACCCCCAGGATGGAGTCTGAAAGTAGAGGCTTGTCCCACCAGGAGGGGAGGGCCAGTGAGAGGGACTCCCCAAGCCTGGCCCTACCAACACCCCTGTGACAGATACCTCCTTCTTCCCACTTTACAGATGAGAAAACTGAGGCTCAGAGAGGTGAAGCAACTTGCCTAAGATCACACAGCCAGTGCCTGGCAGAGCCCGAATTCCTAGCCAGGTCCACCTGACAGCAAAGTTCACGTTCCTTCCTTGGTCTTGGTTGTCAAAAGCCCTTCCTCTCACTCCAAAGGGGACAGGCCTGAGGACGGGGAGGCCTGGCTGGTGTGAAGGGCCGCAGAGGCTGCCTGAAGTCCACTGCTGTGGGTGGCTAGCGAGCACCCTGCCTCAGGGTACAGCAGAAGGGGAAGGACTGGGTCAGCCACTAACCCACACAGGCCCAACCTCCTCTCCTCCCAGCCTCGGGGGAGGCAGGGGCTCTGCCTGCTGCTGGGCTAGGCCTGGCCCTCTGGGGCTGGACAGAGGGTGGGTAGGCCTGCCTCAGGCTCCAGCAGGTGCTGATTCCCAAGCCATGTCCACACAAGTGGAAAGAGAGGTGGGTTCTCCTTCCACAGGAGCTGCTGGACAGGACGCCACTGTTAGCCCACACCTGCTGGGTTCCAGGGCCCCCTGGCTGGGCCCCAGCTCTGCCCATGTCAGGGAAAGGCCTGGAGTGTTAGACCACTGTACCTGCACAAAGGCTGGCCTGCCGGGAAGGGGAGCGTGGACAGCTTCTGGGCAGGGGTGGGCATGAGCCCAGAGGACCTCTTATTGCCTCATGAGCTCAGACCCCTCCACCCTGAAGCCCCCTTGGCTCAAGAGTTGCTGAGTGTTTCAAACTCGACAGCCCGTGGCTAAGAGCCTGGGCCTGGGGCCTCTCCCCACCTTGGGTGCTCAGCACGGCCAAGGCCCAGCTTCCCGGGCCAGAAGGGAGGTACCGTCTCTTCACACCAGGGGGCTGCATCAAGTCCCCCTGCCATGGCCAAGGCTGGGGGCAGGGCCTCCCTTAATGGAGAGACCCAGTAGGGACTCCCTCGCTTGTGCCCTCAGAAGTACAGGAAGTTCCTGGGGGCAGGTGCTGTGGACACTTTGAACCTGGTCATTGATGTGCTGTGTGACCCAAGAGTGGCCCTTAACCTCTTAAGCCTCAATTCACTCATCTGCCAAACGGGTTCTAACCAGGGCCCGGAGGACCAAGAAAGAACAGACACCCACGGTGCATGACAGCAGCAGCCAGCCTTTCTGGCCGCGTCCAGCACTGCTGGCGAGCACTCTCCGTCCCTGCCTGGCCTGAGGGTCAGCTGTGCACTCAGCCTCCTGCACCCCAACCCGCTGGCCAAGAGAACCTAGACAGCAGGGTAGATATTCGCCATTTGACCACCTACTGAGCACCTGCTATGTGCCAGGCCCTGTACACCTGGACGGCCTGCCCGAGACCTAGGCTCACACGTGCCTTGCCGTGTCCATCTGGCCAAGGGGTAAAGACTCCATCCTGGGCCTCCGCCCAGAGGCCTCCCTCCTCCTTCCTGTTTGGGAAGAGTCTCTGGGCCAGGTGGGGACCTTTCTCAGGAGATGCTCTGTCTCTCTCCAGGGACAAATTCACTTCACAGTTTACAAAGTTTGAGTGCAGTAACGTCATTTGAATGTCACCCGAGGCCCAGGCAGAGGCATCCACCACCACCCCGCTTTCAGATGAGAAAGCTGAGGCCTGGGGGGCTGTGGTGTCCTTGGCAGACATGTGTCTGCCTCAGGCTCCTTGGGCGAGGCCTGCCCAACTTTAACGGGTGTACTGGCGGACTCATACCCATTTCCCGCAGGGCACAGGGAGCCCCTGGAGGGCAGGGACTGTGCCTGTCTATTCATCCCTGGGGCCAGGCACCACGACGGCACAGGGTGAGTGGCAATAAATGTTTGCTGAATGAATGAAGGAAGGGCTGAGCCCAGGACCGGGCAGAGCAGGCCCTCAGAGCAGGCCGCATTCCTTTATAACAAACAACAGGGTGGTGCAGCCAACGACCCTGGGATGAGCTTTTGGTCTAGAGCAGAGAGACCACTTCCAGGCCCCCGTCCCCTTCTCCCACCGCAGCTCCCACCTCCCTGTGCCGTACCTTGGATGGGGGTCTGGGCCTGGCTGCTGAAGTGGCTGGTGGTGCTGAGCGAGCCACGGGGGCTGGGCGTGCTCGGCGTCACCCGCATGCGCAGGCGCTCCAGGTCCCCGAAGCGGTCGGGGAACGCCTTGGTCTGGTCCTCCAGCTTCTGTCGATGCCCTGCAGAACATGAGAGCCTGTGAGAAGCTGGTCCCCGAGAGTCTCAGTGGGGCAGAAATGCCTTGCTCTGCTGGGAAGTTCTCCCTGAGGTCTACCCTTAGGCCTCTGCAGGGAGAACCCATAGGCCACTACCGATGTCTCTTCTGAACAGAGAATGGTCAGTACGTGCTGCCCTGGGGCTGCCATCATCTCACTCCTACCTTCTTATGCCACAGGTGAGGCTCAAAGAGGTTCCAGGCCACAGAGCCAGTAAGCTGTGGAGTTAAGATTTGAACTCAGGGTTCAAATCAAAGCCTGCGACCTACACCTCTACGTTATGCTTTTTGGCAGAAGGGGAATCTGAGGCAACAGGCATGGGAAAGGGGCTTAAGCAGGCTCCCATGGGAGGCAGGGAGAGAACCCAGGGATGCTGCCACTGTCTGCCCCCCAGCATCCATCCTGCCTGCCATTCACATCTGCAAGAGGAATGGGAGATGGCCCCGGAATGGGAATGCTGGCTTCTCTAGCCCAGAGCTACCCTGGGACCCCCAGCACATGCCTTCTCCCCTCTGGGTCTCAGACAGGAGGGGAAATTCACCACGATGCTGGGAAGTGGAGTGGGGCGCTGTGTGAGGGGCTGGACTCCCATCTCTGTCCCGAAGCTGGGGACAGGGGACCAGTGCACCTGGCTTGGGCATCACACTTGGAGAAACCGCCAGCATTTCCCAGTATCCCTCTGCCACGGCCCACACAGGAAGGACCCCAGCCTCGTCTCTGAGACCCTGGAGGAGTTGGCAGGGTCAAGATGGCCATGCCGTTGCCTTTAAGCAGCCAGCCAAGGCCACCCTCAAGGCTTCTTGAATGACATCAGGCTTGCAGAGACCACCCCCTTTCTCTCTCTCTCTCTCTCTCTCTCTCTCTCTCTCTCTTTCTCTCTCTCTCTCTCTCTCTCTCTCTCTCTCTCACACACACACACACACACACACACACACACACCACTTTTTCACTTACTCATTTTACATTTCACAAGCAAAATATGAATAGCTTCTCTCTCTCTCTCTCTCTCTCTCTCTCACACACACACACACACACACACACACACACACCACTTTTTCACTTACTCATTTTACATTTCACAAGCAAAATATGAATAGCTACAAAAATAAAAGCATTACAGGTGAGGCTAATGGCCCCTCTGACCCACCCTAAACCCCTGCCCAGAAATCCCCACGTGATCAATTTGGAGGTCTTTCTTTCCAGCCTTTTTTTGGTTTCATGTGCATGCAAAACACAGAGCAAGTTTCTCACAGAACTTTCTTGAATGGTCTCAGCCTGGCTGTATCATTCTCTAACTTGCTCTTTCAGTAGCACACCTGGGGGGCCACCTCAGTTTCCTTATCTAATAGATGGAGAGAGTAACCCAGCCCCAGAGAAACAACAGAGTTCCCGCAAAACCTCGGGAGCCCACCCTGGGGCACAGTGAGGGGCAACAGGTGGGGGCGGGGTGGCCTCACTAAGCCTGTGGGTGTCCCTCGTTCCTGCTTGTCACATCCCCTGGAGGCCACGGTCCCCTCAGCTGTTCCTCTCAGATGGACACTTAGCTCGCTTCCAAATGACCCCCCTGCATGCAGGACTCCCAGGAATATCTCTGTTCACACACCTCCTTGTGTCGGGGGATTTCTCCAGGGCAGACACTCTGTTATAAGACTCCTCACTGAGAGGACCGGACATTCCTGGGCTCTCCTGATCAGCCTGTCAGCCGAGGTTGGCCCGTTCGGCTCCACCTGACCCTGAGGGAGGAGGCCAGGCAGACAGGTGGGCCTGGTCCTCTTTTTACAGACAAGAGAACTGCAGTTCAGAGAGGTGAAGAAGCTTGCCCGAGGTCACACAGCGAGGAAAGAGGGAGGATGTCTTAGACTTGGGATCCTTGGAAAAGAAGTGTGGGGAGGGGCTAAGGGAGAGGGGAAGGCTTGCCTGAGTCCTGGGGTCTTCAGTGACACGAGGAATCTTCTAGATTGACAGAGAAAGAAGGAGGAGAGAGAGGTAGTGGGAGATAAAACAAAACTCCTCACCATGCTTGCTGAGGCTTGGAAAATGGCGTCCTAGGGGCCTGGAAAGTGTGAGATGACTCTTCACTGCCATTGGGAGTGAGGGGACAGAGGTGGAGGCTTCAGAATGGGCCTGATTTCTGATTTTCAAAAGGGGGTTGCAATGGATTCTGGTACCCACAGGTCCCTAGTCTCGCTACACACCCCTGTCACAAGCTCAAATAGGCATCTGAGAGCCCTTAGAAATGGAACAGGTTGTCCTGGGAGCCTCAGTGGGCTCAGCAAGTCACCAAGAACCAGGGACCCACTTCCTCCTCCTCCGAGGCCCCAGGCCCGAGCCCATGGGACACTCAGCAGCCAAAATTAGACCACCTGGCTCCCAGCCGGGCCCCCCACTGCTGCCTCCCAGGACCCTTGGCAACAGGAAAAACGTTGGCTGGGGTTAGTTTGGCTGGAGCTGAGGCCACCAGGTTAGATGACTATGGGGGCTGGGCAAATCACATAAATGAGGCCCATGGGATGGGTAGGGCCTGGGGCAGACTGGAGAGGGTGGGCCTTGTAGAAGGGGCAGTTGCCATCCAGTCCAGCTGACTGGTGCCCTGGAGGGGGTGGACCCAGTGTTGCCAGAGCTTCCAGTTTACCAGAAGCCATAAACCTGCTTTTATGTGAAACCTCCCATATTTTCTGTGTTGGCAATTAATTTGAATACTGAAAACAACAACAAAGTAACTCAACCACTTTGTAGAACATGCCCTGTTCAGGGGCTGCCAGTTTGCATCCTCCAAGTTTGGGACTTCATTTGCTGGTTGGTTGTCTAACCTTAGCCATCGAGGACTGGCTAATGGATACCCCTCAGGACATGGTCTGTAGGGAAGTGCCGGATGGCTTGGCCTCAGTCCTGATCGGCCTTGGAGGAAATGCTGCTGCCCTTGCTGCCGAGGCCACTGAAAACAGCAAGGCCATGTGGATGAGCTGGGGCATCAATGAAGTCAGAACACGCTCAACAGGCAGGAAGCCGGCTCGATAGATCTGGAGACGGCAGACTGACCTGACAGCAGCTCAGGTGCAAAGGATCTGGGTGTCTTAGTCAACCACAAGCTTGAAGTGAGCCCGTGGGGTTACACGAAAGCTGGTGCAAAACCTCAGGCCTTGTTGTTATCGCCACTGGCTAATAAAGTCCCTTTTCTGAGTCACACTGTGCACTATGTGTCTAGAGATACTCCTGTGAGCCAGTGGAAGGAGGGAGGGGTTCGCAGCCAGCCTGGGTCCGAGGATGGGCTCTGCCGCCTGGTGACCTCACCCCTTTCCCCCACCCACCCCAAGCCACGGTGTCTGCATCGTGGTGCCCTCGCAGGTCGTGGTGCTGGCCAAACAAGGTGACCGGACGCTCTCCACCCACCTGGGGCCCCACCATCTGCACAGTCACTTCTACCCCAGCCCGTGCCAAGGGAGGCAGGATTATCATCCCCACATAGAGACCAGGACACGGAGGCCAGGATGGTAAGTCCTGTCCGGGACACAAAGCCAGGACAGTGGAGCTGGCGTCGGCACCCAGACCCCGACTCCAAGTCCACTGCTCTTTCTCCTGACACTTCCCTTTTGGTCCCATTGTACAGATGGGGCCACTGAGGCTTCAAGATGAGCCCTACACTAAGCGGTTGGTCTGGGATATAAATCAGGTAATGTGGTCCCAGAGCCCACGCTCCCACCACATGCTGCTCTGCCTTCACGTAGGGCAGACTTCCTGGAGGAGGAGTTTTAACAGCATTTGGGGAACAGCTTCCTTGTTGCTGTGGAATGCCGGAGCCACGGCCCAGGAGGGGCAAAGGGGAGCTGAGGTGGCTCCATGTGGCCAGGGCGCCACAGAGTCTCAGAGCCACGGGGCCTGGGCCTTCACACTGGGAGCAGAACGGAACTCCCTGTGCCCGAGCAAAGAAGATGTGCCTTCAGAATAGACCTCTTTCATTCGGCTGCCCACAGTGAGAGCTGGGTGGGGAGCCCTGGCCCAGCTCACTAGGTCACCAGGGGCCCAGCCCTTTCATGCTGGGACTCAGTTTCCCACCTGCACACACTGCTTGCTGAGGACCCTCAAGCTTTGAAAGTCCCTGACTTAAGACTGCAAGATTCAGCCACTGGCCAGGATGAGGCCCCCCATGGGTCCCCCCATCACTGCCGCCTGCTGCTGCTGCTCCCGGGGTTTCTCTAGTATATATTCTCTGCCTCTTCCAGGAAGCCCCCTTCTCCCAGCACCTCTGCAGGCTAAGAGCAGTAGCTATAGCAGGAACGGAAAGAAAAACCGCAGCCGACACTTACTCAGTGCTTCCTGCACTCCACTGTCTAAGCAGTTGACACGCTCTGCCTTGTTTCACCTGCATTATCCCCATGAGGGGGTCTACCACTGTCCCTAGTTCACAGGTGAGAAAACTGAGGCTCAGTGAAGGTCAGGGACATGCTCGAGGGCACATAGAGGCACCTGGCCACCTTGTCTTCCCGGAGCACATCTTGTAGGAAAGGAGCCTGGGTTTGGAAAGTCAGGGGCTCCAAACAATGGGCGTTAGGGCCTAGCCCAGGCCCAGGGCCCAGAGCAGATGCAGGATTACAGGCCTGTAAAGAAGAAGATGAGAGGGTCTCAGTGGACTCCACCAGGAGCCCTGCCCTGCTCGGAAGCTCAGCGCTGAGCGTCCAACACTCTAACCACACCCTGCTCTAACCCACCAAGTCCCTCTGCTCCTCTGGGCCTCAGTTTCCACAGCTGTCAAGTGGTTATCATACTGTCTAACCCCTGAGTTGAGGATGAGCTGGAGGACAGGCCCCAAGTGTTTCAAGGTAGAGCACTTTGTGCAGAGGAGGGGGACTGCCTGGGGACGGCCCCACCTTGGCCCTCTGGACCTCGGTTGGGCTGCCTGTCCGCCTGCGGCGCCTGGGCTCAACTCACTGACAGCCCGTCCGATGGCACCTGCTCCGATCCTCACTTATGACCCTCCAGGACCCAGCGGCCCAGGCCTGTCCCAGGCAGCTCTTACCCACTGGGCCACAGCTGTGTCACCTGTGAAATGGAGCTCACACTCTAACTCCTGAGGGTGGGGACAGGCTGGGAGAATTAAACAGCCCACCTGGCCTTGGCACTCAAGGAAGGCACTCTGGGTTTACAACCCTTCCTCAATGGATCTGGACAGTGGGAGGGCCCAGCCTCGCAGGTGTGTGAGAGGATCAAAGTTGGGGGAGGAACGCTGGGGCCCAGCCAGGCGGGTGACTCACCAGGCATCTCTCAGCACCGGGCCAGCACCGGGTCCCCACACCTGCCAGGTACCTGGTGCTTCAGGGGGAAACCCAGGGGCCATTAGGGCCATGCCCTTGCCTTCACACTGGCCCGACACAAGCCCCCATGATGAGAGTGGCAACCGCTTGAGCAGACATCTACGACATGCCAAGCACTGTGCCAGGCAGGCCACGCGTGTCGTCTACAAGGGCTATGATCCTCTGAGAGGCTGCTATCATTACAACCATTTTACAGATGGGAAAGTGGAGGCACGTGGTCAAGGTCAAATCTGGACTGGTCAGCGTGTTGCATGGAGCTCATCTGCTAAGGTCTTGACTCCCCAAGACCTCCAAGAGAGCAGAGCTGGGTTCCTTGGCAGTGAGGCCCGACTGGCAGGAGGCCAGCTCAGTGTCCTGCCGCGGTGGGGTGAGGGGGGCAGGAGGCCAACAGGAGCAGGGAGCGGGGAGAAGCAGAGCTGGGCAGGGCCCCAGGAGCAGCATGGTCTGCAGGCAACAATGTGGGCCCCAGCCATGGGGCCCTTCTCCCATCTGAAGCCACTCGGCCACCTTCTCGGCTGCCCGGCCTGGCCCTGGTGTGGCCACATCCCATACACAGCAGCCACTGTCTGTCCAGCCATGGGGTGGGGCACCCGGGCCCAAGGCCTGCTCTGTGGTCTGTCAGGAGATTTACCCCTGGTTCCTAACAGCTGAGCAGAGTCGCAGGCGGGGGCTGAGCCCCAGGTGGTCTGCCGTGAATCGGCCCCCTGTGAGCAGATGAAAGCCAGTCGGTGGCTAGGCAAGGAACCAGGCGGGTGGGGGGCCAGCGGCTCTCCCAGGGGCACAACTGGGGCTTCCAGTGGCCTGGGGTTGATTAGGGGAACCGGGGAGGTCTGAGGCTAACCCCTTCCCTCCTGCTGGGTGCACTCCCCCCGGGGGTGTGGGGTCCTGGGAGCCAGGGGCCAGGAGCAGTTGCCTCTCTTCAAGCCGGGCATCCCTCCAGTCCCACCTGGAGCTGAGGACAGAACTGTGGCAACTTTAGGATGACCACAGTCCTAAAGTTGCAGGCTCAGGGTCACTTATTCTGCCCACATTGTCTCCAGCCCCCAGCAGCCCCAGTGGCTGTCTGCTCACCTCCTTCAGGCCTCTGCTCAAATGTCACCTCTTCAGGAGGCCTCCCCTGTCCCCCTCCTGCTGTGGGTCCCAGCCCTGCACTCTCCACTGCTCCCCCCCACCCCCAGCTTAGATTTTCTTTGCAGGACTTCTCACTACCTGAAATTAAACTAGCTAATCATCCGTTTACCTCGTTTATTCATTCAACAAATATTTACTGAGTACCTACTAAGTGCTCACGTCTGTGTTCCAGGGTCTACATCAGTGTCTGGCAAAGCGAAGAACCCCCACCCCGTGGAGCATATATAGTAGTCAGGGGAGATGAAAAATACGTGAAATAAATGAGTGAACTATATAGCATCTTAGGAGGTGATAAGTAAAATGAAAGCCGGGAAGTGTAAGGGTGAGAGGGGGATGCCTGTGTGTTTGATTGAAACAGCGTGGTCAGGGGAGGGCTCACTGAGAAGTGTGAGTAAAGACTTCAAGGTGGGAAGCAGAGAGCCACACGTCTGGAGTTATTGGGGGAGGCGTGCCCCAGGTAGAGGGAATGGCAGTGCAAAGGCCCTGAGGCAGAAGTGTGAAGCTGCCCAGTTTGAAGACTGGTCAGGAGGCCAAGGTGGCCAGAGCTGGGTAAGTGAGGAGAAGGGTGTCAGAGAGGAAGGCAAGGGGTAATGGGCACAGGTCAGGTTGGGCCTCGTGGGCCATGGTGACAACAGCACGGTTTACCATTTCTCCCCAGCCCTAGTGTGTGAGACCCAAGAGGGCCAGAGCCCATCTGTTGCGTTCCAGTGTCCCTAGCTTCTAGAATAGTGCCTGACACATGGTCGGTACCCAGAAAAATATTTGTTGAAATCATCCCATGTACACTTTGGGGAAGAAAGGGCCCCCTGGCAAGATGTCAGAACTGCCCCCGGCCCATGGCCTCAGGCAGCATGGAGAACCTGCGTCCTGCCCTCTCAGCTACGGCACCTGCTAAGCCTGGGAGACAGGGTGAGCAGTTCCCACACTGCGGTCTATCCCAGGCTCGCCAGGCGCTACAACCGTCTGCTGCCCCGTATATTGGATCCTGCTCCACTGCTTCTTTACCAGCCCCCGGTGACTCTGAGGGACACCAGCACCGAGAACCTCAGAAACCAAGGCCACACAGGCAGGAAGCCACCAAGCCAGCCTTCAAACCCAGCCGGCCACCTGGCTGCAGACTGGGCACGCTCTGCAGGGCAGCGGAGGGGAACGACCTGGCCACAGAACCCACAACCGGGCCTCGGGGATCTGCAGGCGCCCCTCCCTGGCTCCCGGGACCAGCCTCTACTCCCACCCCTCCCCACAGAAGGCTCAGCCCTCACACGGAGTCGGGGGTCACAAAGCAGGAGAAAAGCCCCGAAGGGAAACCCTGTGATAATCCATCAGGGTTGTTGGGTACCTCCTGCAGGGCAGGCAGCTGTAATTCATGTAAAGCTCACAACTCCCAGGAGCAGAAGCTAATATCATCCCCACCTTACAGATGAGCACACTGAGCTAGGAAGGCCCTTGTTTCCCTGAGCCCCAGGCTGGAGCCCCTGGGGTGCACTGAAGCTCACCCTCGGGCAAGTGGCTTGGCCTCCTGGCCTGTCTCCTCCTGGGGTTGTCGAGGATCAATTAAGAGACTCTGGGGGACTTCCCTGGTGGTTAAGACTCTGCGCTTCCAATGCAGGGGATGCAGGTTCTATCCCTGGCTGGGGAACTAAGATCCCACATGCTGTGCAGCACGGCCAAAAAAAAAAGACCCTGCACAGGGCCTGGCACACTGGGAGTGCTCGTTGACCAGCAGCAGCTGAGCTGCCCTCTGACCACTTATAGGTGGGGAAACGGAAGTTGAGCAAGGAGGAGGATTTGTCCAAGGTCGCAGAGCGAAGGGCAGGTTGGGGCTGGAACCCAGGGTGCAGGTGAGACCTGCCCTGAGGGTCGGGCAGGGGGAAGAGCAAGCAGGTGCTCAGATGGGAGACTGGCAGATGTGCCACCTCCCACATCTGCTCTTTTCTGTAAATGAGCCTCTGCTAAGATTTTGTTTCAAGTCACTGATCTGGCCCGTACTGCCTTGCTTCTGACTCCAGCTTCAATCCGCTCCTGATTTCTTTCCCTTCCTCTTGCTGCCTCGACCTATGCCACCCCTTCCCCTACCAGCTCACCCCGAGAAGGGGCTGTGTCATGTCTGGGGCACCTCAGGAGAGACGAGCAGGCAAGGACTTGACTGGGGGCTTCCAAGGGTAGGGCTGAGCTTTCACCCTCATCCAGTGGCCTCGGCTGGGGAGGGTGGGCAGCTGCTCTGGGCTGGGCAGGGCTGAACGTGGAGGGTTCTGAGGGATTCCAGGCATTGGCCGGTCCCTGGGAGCCTTCTCACCAAGCTCCCAGTGCCCTCTGCTCACATGCCTCTACACAGTGGGTGCTCACTGTTTTGTGGAGTGGCTTCTAACAGCTCATCATCACATTGAGCCCAACTGTGGCTCCCATTCATCCTGTTTCTGCCCCTGGAGACTTAGAATACGATACCACCTCCCTCAACGGAGACTGGATACCTCTATTACTATGGCCTGGGTTTCTCAGCAGCCACCCTGCTGCCGACCAAGAAAGGTTCACCATCGGCTAATGGTGCTAGTGGTGGGAGTATAGAGGGGATGCCAGGTACCAGGGATAAGAGAATACCACAGATAAAGAGACTCACAAGGACCCTCCCTCTGCTACAGCCAGATGCTATCCATAAGCCATCACTGATCTCCAGGCCTGCAGGCTGGGTGGTATCATCCCACTTCCTGGAGGAGGCAGCTGAGGCCCACAGAGATCAGACCTTGCCCAAGGTCTCCCAGCCAGGCAAGCTGGCTCAGAATCTGCTCTCTGTACCAAGGGCTTATAGCTCACAAGGGCTTCCCAGCCATCACCACCTTGAGACTCTTGGGGTCACTGACCCGGTTCACAGATGACAAAACTGAGGCCAAAAGGGAGCCATGATTGTTCAGAGCCACAGAGTCCAAGGCCAGGGGCATGGACCCATCCACATCCAATGCCAGCAGGAAGGACTCAGCA